>NW_027506951.1:117500-482500 GCF_052324685.1 Brachyhypopomus gauderio
TCTTCAACCTCGCCTCAGCACACAGTCAGATACAACACTTTGCAAAAGGCATCCTGGCAGGATATGTCACTACTTGATCTTCTTTCTTCTCCTGCCATTCTGAATAAGTAGATGAATGCTTAAGTTTTATCGTCCGGCCTTTTAACACCCTGCACATTACAAATGTTCCAATTTCAGCATGGGTTTATTGGTGTGCTATGAATTCTCACAGCTTAGACTCAGAGTACATGACAATCTGGTAGTGTACATAGCATACTTGTATCAAGTCGTTTTCTTGGAGGGACACAGCACCGTTCCCATTTTGACATACCTGCTTGAACTCCTTGGATAATTAAAAGGCCCATCTTGAGTGGATTGCTGCTGCTTATGTGTCATAAATGACTTGCATATCATTTAGCGATATGAAATATTAAGCAACAAAAATAGGAACAGCAAGTTAAATCACCTGCAGATGGCATTTAAAGGGACTTGGAAAGGATGACTTGCTGCTTGTTCTTTCTTTTCGCTACTCGTTTTCTTCTTTTCACATAGACAAGTGATTTGGCAGGGGCATAACTGACCGTGAGTGTTAGTAAAACTCCACTTGATACCGGTGGGATTTGAACCCACGCCTCCGAAGAGAATGGAGCTTAAATCCAGCGCCTTAGACCACTCGGCCACGCTACCTCTATGAAGAAGACTTTGCCGACTTTTTCACGAAAGAAGGTGAATTTATGTTGAATTGGAAGAGGCAAGAATCATCATTTCCAGTCGGATAAAAGCAGCTTCCTCTTCAACCTCGCCTCAGCACACAGTCAGATACAACACTTTGCAAAAGGCATCCTGGCAGGATATGTCACTACTTGATCTTCTTTCTTCTCCTGCCATTCTGAATAAGTAGATGAACGCTTACGTTTTATCGTCCGGCCTTTTAACACCCTGCACGTTACAAATGTTCCAATATCAGCATGGGTTTATTGGTGTGCTATGAATTCTCACAGCTTAGACTCAGAGTACATGACAATCTGGTAGTGTACATAGCATACTTGTATCAAGTCGTTTTCTTGGAGGGACACAGCACCGTTCCCATTTTGACATACCTGCTTGAACTCCTTGGATAATTAAAAGGCCCATCTTGAGTGGATTGCTGCTGCTTATGTGTCATGAATGACTTGCATATCATTTAGCGATATGAAATATTAAGCAACAAAAATAGGAACAGCAAGTTAAATCCCCTGCAGATGGCATTTAAAGGGACTTGGAAAGGATGACTTGCTGCTTGTTCTTTCTTTTCGCTACTCGTTTTCTTCTTTTCACATAGACAAGTGATTTGGCAGGGGCACAACTGACCGTGAGTGTTTGTAAAACTCCACTTGGTAGCGGTGGGATTTGAACCCACGCCTCCGAAGAGATTGGAGCTTAAATCCAGCGCCTTAGACCACTCGGCCACGCTACCTCTATGAAGAAGTCTTTGCCGACTTTTTCACGAAAGAAGGTGAATTTATTTTGAATTGGAAGAGGCAAGAATCATCATTTCCAGTCGGATAAAAGCAGCTTAATCTTCAACCTCGCCTCAGCACACAGTCACATACAACACTTTGCAAAAGGCATCCTGGCAGGATATGTCACTACTTGATCTTCTTTTTTCTCCTGCCATTCTGAATAAGTAGATGAACGCTTAAGTTTTATCGTCCGGCCTTTTAACACCCTGCACGTTACAAATGTTCCAATATCAGCATGGGTTTATTGGTGTGCTATGAATTCTCACAACTTAGACTCAGAGTACATGACAATCTGGTAGTGTACATAGCATACTTGTATCAAGTCGTTTTCTTGGAGGGACACAGCACCATTCCCATTTTGACATACCTGCTTGAACTCCTTGGATAATTAAAAGGCCCATCTTGAGTGGATTGCTGCTGCTTATGTGTCATAAATGACTTGCATATCATTTAGCTATATGAAATATTAAGCAACAAAAATATGAACAGCAAGTTAAAACCCCTGCAGATGGCATTTAAAGGGACTTGGAAAGGATGACTTGATGATGGATGAGTTGCTGCTTCTTCTTTCTTTTCGCTACTCGTTTTCTTCTTTTCACGAATGTAACCAGCCGACTATTGTGGGCTGAGAAACGGCATCTTCTTTTAAGTCCCATTGGGCAGGGGTGCGCTTTTATTCCATCTATTACGGTAGTGAGCTAATCTCAGCTGCAGCCCATTTTAAAATGACAACTAATTATTAGGGGGGTATGTATAAAGACAGACCCAAGTCAGATGATGTGGTGCAACATTTTGGTGTGCCCTGCGTTGATGCTCTGGTGACTTGCAAAGAGTTTACTGTTGTGCCCAAACTTTGGACCAGTACAGGTTGAGAGCCTGGGGGAACCAGAGTCCAACTTAATTGCCGTTGCTGTTTTTGCCTAACGGGTTTGACATTAGTGTTCTGTTTCCTTTCCTTTTTTTCTTGGTTTGGTGTTTTGTTGCTTGTGTGGGATGTTAGTTATGTTTTGTTTTTTTATGATTTAGTGGCGTTACTGTATTGTGAATGATTATTGTTTTTTTGTTTACCTGACCACAGTTAGGTAACAAGTGTTGCTGTGAGTCCATTGGTCTTGCTGGCTGATCGTAAGCTGCACGGCGACTGGCGATAGGCCTCTGAGTTGGTGAGCTGGGCTGTTGCCGTAATCGGCAGTGTTAGTGGGTGGCTGGGAGGTAATATCGTGTTATGCTCTGCTAAGAGATACTTTCTTATTGATTTTGGATTGTGGGTGTACGCGGGTTTGATGTGTGATTGTTTGTGCTAATTCAAATTGTTGTTGGGGTGCTGTGTATGTAGAGCTAACCGGCCAGCCCTTAACTTTTATTGCCCTTATTGCACCCCTCCCAGTCAGGTGTCCTGTGTTGTCGGACGGCAGAGCGGCCAGCCAGCGGGTTTGATGAGACCTGAGGAGCCTTAATCGGTGCTCTGGTTGTTGTATGGACGGCACTTGTCCTTTTGTGAAGACTGTAGCTTTGTGATGTGGTTTTATGATTGTTATGTATTTTATCCAGTCCTGTTATTAAATATTTGCTACTGGTAGTGCTCAAAGTAACTGTTTATTGTTCATTACAACCATTGTTAAATTAGGGTCCTGGGGGGTGGGGCCCCAGGTGGCGTAGTAAAAATTAAAAAAAAATTATCTATCGGCCAAATAGTAGCGGACGGAGTGAGCAAGGTGACGGCCGCCAGGCTACAAATTGGCGCAGTCGGCAGGAGCTGTGGGGGTTTGTTTGTTTTGTGGATTTGTGATTTATTTATTAAATAAGGCAAAACAGCAACGGCACATCAGGACGATTTGGCTGGAGTACGCTGCGACGCAAGTGGGACTGTAATAGTGGAGCTACTGCATATGAACTTGTTTTCCACCTACTGACTTTGTTATGGAGGATGAGTTACAGGAGTTGAGGGACATGGTGCGCCAGCTTCAAGCGGAGAAGGAGCATCTTCAGGAGCAGGCACCAGCTGAAGAGCGAGCACCAGCGGATGCCGGGCCGTCTAATCATGTGCCTGGTTCTAATACTCCTGCTGCCTCTAATGTATGCCCCGTGGAACGGTTGTTGTATGTTCCAAGAGAAAGGAAGTGTTCTATATTCAGAGGGCTATCTGGGGTGAGCATTGATGAGTGGGTGGAAGAGCTACAGGCTTGTATTCGAATTAGACAGTTGGGGCCTTTAGAGCAGGCCTATTTTATGTACGATCACTTGGATGGGGAAGCAAAGTATGAGATAAAATACCGGCCTAAAGCAGAGAGGGAGGATCCCCAGAAGATTATATCCACTCTTAGAGAATTGTATGGGTGTTCTACTTCTTATATTGCCTTACAGGAGCAGTTCTTCTCAAGGAAGCAGTTGGAAGGGGAATCCTTACAAGAGTATTCTCATGCTCTCTGCGCCCTTATGGACCAAGTGGTACAAAGTGCTCCTAATGCAGTTCCTAATGCTAAAATTTTGTTGCGTGACCAGTTCATAGAACATGTCATTGACTCTGCTCTTCGCAGGGAATTAAAGCGTCTTGTTCGTCAACAACCAGCCTTATCTATGTTGGAAGTACGGTCCGAGGCCATTCGGTGGGAGCGTGAGGGGAGGCCACCGGAGGGGAGAGGCAGGAGTCACTCTGTCCCTTCACTGTGTGCAATGCAATGTTCAGGGGTCCCACAGAGTGTGGGAAGTCAACCAGTTAATGCAGCAGGGTCTGAGTTTGCTGAATTGAGAACAATGTTGTTAAGACAACAAGAACAGATAGCTCAATTAACACGGAGCTTAGCAGCTTTACAGCGGCCAGCATATACATCACGGCCTAATCGTTCTCCTACAGTGGTGTGCAGGAGATGTCAACAGCCAGGCCATTATGCCAGGGAGTGTGATAATGAACGGGTTGTTCAGACTCATCCTGTTGTTCCAGGACCATCTTCTCTGGCCAAGGAGTCACGAGGGGGGGAAAACTAGCTCCCCCCAATGTGCAGAGCCACACATTGGGAGGGTATGGCACAGGCTCTGGGGAGGCCCCTTCTAGTCAAGCGATTTCATCACTGGTGGGGCAGTGTCCTAAGGTGGCCATTAGATTGGGGGGAGTAGTTGTAAATTGCTTGTTGGATACCGGGTCAATGGTGTCCACTATAGCTGAAAGCGTCTTTGCACAGCACTTCCGGAACCAGCTTCAGCCTTGTCGGTGGCTACAGCTTCGTGCTGCAAATGGGTTGAGTATACCGTATGTGGGGTATGTGGAACTAACGGTTGAAGTTTTAGGGAAGGTTCTCCCAAACCGTGGGTGGTTAGTGGTGAAGGATCTGCCAAAGGGCCCCACGGCCCCTGCAGTATTGGGTATGAATGTTGTCCGGGAGTGCTATGCAGAGTTGTTTCACCAACATGGTGCCGCCTTATTTGATCTTCCACCAGTAAGTTATGCGTCATCACCCTGGCAGCAGGCACTCCAGTACTGCCACCATGTGGAGAGTAGGCCACTTAGGGTGGGTACTGGGCTTGCTAAAGTACGGGGTAAGAGGCCTGTGCTGATTCCAAGTGGTACAATTAAGATGGTGGCTGCTACATGCTCTGACCAGTTTTGCACAACATCCAGTACTGTGTTGTTGGAGCCATTGAGTGAGGCTAAGGCATTGCCCAGTGGGCTGTTGGTTTCCCCGGCATTGGTTCAGGTGGTGAGGGGTACGGTGTATGTCCCGCTGGTGAATGTGAGTCATGCGCCTGTGTTTTTGGGACCTCGATACCCACTGGGAAAGCTGAGTCTAGCCCAAGTGGTAAGTTTGCCTAATGGGGTTGTTGAGGGAGAAGGCCAATTTCCAGTCTCTGCTAATATAGTGGAGGCTACGGTAGACCCGGTGCATGAGCAGATCCGGCATATGGAATTATCAGCACTTTCGGAGCCAGAACAGGCTAGAGTTAAGGGGTTGCTGATGAGGTATGAAACGGTGTTCTCAGCATTTGAGGGAGATTTGGGGTGTACTGCATTGATTTCCCATGACATCCCAGTAACTGATGACAAACCAGTGAGGCAGCGGTATCGGCGCATTCCCCCTTGTGACTATGATGCAGTGAAGGCTCATATCCACCAGTTACTTGACAATCAAGTGATCCGGGAAAGTAGTAGCCCTTACGCCTCACCCATTGTTGTGGTAAAGAAGGATGGTAGCATCCGTATGTGTGTGGACTACCGTTCCCTAAACAGTAAGACCAGGAAAGATGCTTTCCCCCTCCCTCGTATTGAAGAGTCATTAGATGCTTTGTCCGGCGCCAAGTGGTTTTCCACCATGGATTTGGCTAGCGGGTACAACCAGATTCCAGTAACAGAGGGCGATCGCCCCAAGACTGCATTTTGCACACCATTTGGACTATTTGAGTTCAATAGAATGCCATTTGGGCTGTGTAATGCACCTAGTACATTCCAAAGGTTAATGGAACGCATGTTTGGGGATCAGAACTGCCAGTCCTTGTTACTTTACCTGGATGATATTATTATTTTTTCATCTAGTGTAGAGGAACATGTACATCGGTTAGAGCTGGTATTGAGCCGATTGCAACAGGAGGGCTTGAAGGCAAAACTGGAGAAATGCTGTTTCTTCAAACATGAGGTTCAGTATTTGGGTCATCGCATCTCAGAGAGGGGGGTGTCTACTGACCCTGAAAAGGTGTCTGCAGTTGCACATTGGCCACGTCCCACCAATGTGGCAGAGCTGCGCTCATTTTTGGGCTTTGCCAGCTACTATAGGCGGTTTGTGGCAGGCTTTTCTAAACTGGCAGGTCCTCTGTATCACCTAGTGGCCGAACAGGGTTCTACAAAAAAACGGAAACAGGCCAGGCCATTTTTGCCTCAGGTGTGGTCGGAATCATGTGAGGATAGCTTCAAGCACCTGAAGGAGAGACTCATCCAGGCCCCTATCCTTGCTTTTGCTGACTTTTCTCTCCCTTTCATTCTAGAGGTCGATGCTAGCCACCAAGGCCTGGGAGCTGTGTTGTCTCAAGACCAGGGGGGGGAGGTTAGACCTATTGCCTATGCGAGTCGAAGTCTTCGGCCACCTGAAAAGTCATATAGCTCCATGAAGCTGGAGTTTTTGGGACTAAAGTGGGCCATGACGGAGAAATTCCGGGAGTATTTGTGGGGTCAGCGGTGCATTGTGTGGACTGACAATAACCCACTGAGTCACTTGGAGACCGCCAAGTTGGGGGCCACAGAACAACGGTGGGTGGCCCAACTTTCCTCCTTTCAGTATACCGTTCGTTATCGACCTGGACGAACTAATAAGAATGCGGATTCATTGTCCAGGCAGTGCCTTGATCCCATTGTAGGCACTGAGGTTGATACAGGGGGGACTATATTGCCCCTGGCACTACAAGGTGCCGTTGCTGGAGATTCACATCCTGCTACGGCTCAGTTAGCCATCACAGCACTACCATCTCGTACTAGTGAAGAGGTGAGGGCTTTGCAACAGTCAGATCCTGCTATAAGTGCATTCCATCCATTCTGGCAGGACCAGAGACGGCCTAGTGCAGAGGAGAGAAGGCAGTTACCTACAGCAGTTCACGGGCTTTTGCAACAGTGGGATCGTATTGTTCAGTCTGAGGGCATTTTGTATAGACAAATTTTTCGACCAGAAGGAGGGGAGGAGGTCTGGCAGTTAATTCTGCCAGATGGTTTGAAAAAGGAAGTACTACAACAGTTGCATGACAATCATGGCCATCAAGGTGTTGAACGTACCCTGGAATTGGTGCGACAGAGGTGCTATTGGCCAGGTATGAGTCAGGACATTAGAGAGTGGTGTCAACAGTGTGGTAGGTGTGCATTGGCAAAGCCTCCACACACTCGGATACGGGCCCCAATGGGTCATCTATTGGCGTCGAGACCCAATGAGATAGTGGCAATGGACTTTTCTTTGTTGGAACCATCTGCCGAAGGATTTGAGCAGGTGTTGGTGATAACTGATGTTTTCTCAAAGTTTACACAGGTAATTCCTACACGTGATCAGCGGGCTTCTACAGTGGCGAATGTGCTGCTTAAAGAATGGTTTTACAGGTATGGTGTCCCTAGGCAAATACATTCTGACCAGGGTCGAAGCTTTGAGAATGCTTTAGTCCACCAGCTCTGTGCTTTGTATGGTGTCCAAAAGACACGTACTACTCCTTACCATCCACAAGGAAATGGCCAATGCGAGAGATTTAATCGCACCATGCATGGTCTCCTGCGTACTCTTTCTCATGAGCAGAAGAGGCACTGGACAGAATTTCTCCCTCAGTTGGTGTTCAATTATAATTCTACAGTTCACCAGACCACCAAGGAGTCCCCTCATTTTTTGATGTTTGGGCAAGAACCCCAGCTTCCTATTGACTTTTTGTTAGGACGATCACGGGAGCTGGAAGGGGGTTCCGTGTGTAGTTGGATGAGGGAACATCAGAGGCGACTTCGGGTGGCATTTGAGAAGGTGAGAGTTAAGGTGCAGACTGCAGCTCAACAGCGGAAGGAGGGGCATGACCAGAAGTTGCAAGCGGAGCCATTAAGTGTGGGTAGCCTCGTTTACCTTCGCAACAACTCTGTACGAGGCCGTAATAAAATTCAAGATGCTTGGGAATCCACTGTTTATGAAGTACTAATGGCCCCAGGAGTGGGCGGAGCGGTCTATTCAGTGGCCCCAGTACAGGACCATAGTCGTCCCCGTCAGGTCCATCGTTCCATGTTGAAGTTGGCCCCACCTTGCGTCCAGCCACCGCCGTCAGAGATAGGACGGACCGAACTGGATGGTGATATCAGTGGTGAGGGAGAGGACCTGGGACAGTGGGTTGCAGTAGTGCCTTTGGACACTAGAGATCAAGTACAACCACCGTTGCTGCTGGAGCCTGACGTTTCTTCCAGGTCTCCTAATAATTTAAGGGGTGCTGTGCCCTCTAATGTAATTCACTCTCCCCCTGTAGTGGTGCCTGGCACTGAAGTGCGTGTGGGGCGTAGGACAACTCTCACTACAGCAGGGACACACAGAAATCCCCACCATTTGCCGGTGTCTGTAGTGGGTATGGCAGTTGGGGTGGAAAACAACCGGGTCCCTAGGGTTGGTGGTAGTCTGCCTGCCATATTTAGGCCATGGTGTTAGGATTTTAGGTTTTGAGCTATCGGTGGGACACCGATTTAAAATGTCCGGGGTAGAATGTAACCAGCCGACTATTGTGGGCTGAGAAACGGCATCTTCTTTTAAGTCCCATTGGGCAGGGGTGCGCTTTTATTCCATCTATTACGGTAGTGAGCTAATCTCAGCTGCAGCCCATTTTAAAATGACAACTAATTATTAGGGGGGTATGTATAAAGACAGACCCAAGTCAGATGATGTGGTGCAACATTTTGGTGTGCCCTGCGTTGATGCTCTGGTGACTTGCAAAGAGTTTACTGTTGTGCCCAAACTTTGGACCAGTACAGGTTGAGAGCCTGGGGGAACCAGAGTCCAACTTAATTGCCGTTGCTGTTTTTGCCTAACGGGTTTGACATTAGTGTTCTGTTTCCTTTCCTTTTTTTCTTGGTTTGGTGTTTTGTTGCTTGTGTGGGATGTTAGTTATGTTTTGTTTTTTTATGATTTAGTGGCGTTACTGTATTGTGAATGATTATTGTTTTTTTGTTTACCTGACCACAGTTAGGTAACAAGTGTTGCTGTGAGTCCATTGGTCTTGCTGGCTGATCGTAAGCTGCACGGCGACTGGCGATAGGCCTCTGAGTTGGTGAGCTGGGCTGTTGCCGTAATCGGCAGTGTTAGTGGGTGGCTGGGAGGTAATATCGTGTTATGCTCTGCTAAGAGATACTTTCTTATTGATTTTGGATTGTGGGTGTACGCGGGTTTGATGTGTGATTGTTTGTGCTAATTCAAATTGTTGTTGGGGTGCTGTGTATGTAGAGCTAACCGGCCAGCCCTTAACTTTTATTGCCCTTATTGCACCCCTCCCAGTCAGGTGTCCTGTGTTGTCGGACGGCAGAGCGGCCAGCCAGCGGGTTTGATGAGACCTGAGGAGCCTTAATCGGTGCTCTGGTTGTTGTATGGACGGCACTTGTCCTTTTGTGAAGACTGTAGCTTTGTGATGTGGTTTTATGATTGTTATGTATTTTATCCAGTCCTGTTATTAAATATTTGCTACTGGTAGTGCTCAAAGTAACTGTTTATTGTTCATTACAACCATTGTTAAATTAGGGTCCTGGGGGGTGGGGCCCCAGGTGGCGTAGTAAAAATTAAAAAAAAATTATCTATCGGCCAAATAGTAGCGGACGGAGTGAGCAAGGTGACGGCCGCCAGGCTACACATAGACAAGTGATTTGGCAGGGGCAAAACTGACCGTGAGTGTTTGTAAAACTCCACTTGGTAGCAGTGGGATTTGAACCCACGCCTCCGAAGAGAATGGAGCTTAAATCCAGCGCCTTAGACCACTCGGCAACGCCACCTCTAAAAAGAAGTGTTTGCCGACTTTTTCACGAAAGAAGGTGAATTCATGTTGAATTGGAAGAGGCAAGAATCATCATTTCCAGTCTGATAAAAGCAGCTTCCTCTTCAACCTCGCCTCAGCACACAGTCACATACAACACTTTGCAAAAGGCATCCTGGCAGGATATGTCACTACTTGATCTTCTTTCTTCTCCTGCCATTCTGAATAAGTAAATGAACGCTTACGTTTTATCGTCCTGCCTTTTAACACCCTGCACATTACAAATGTTCCAATTTCAGCATGGGTTTATTGGTGTGCTATGAATTCTCACAGCTTAGACTCAGAGTACATGACAATCTGGTAGTGTACATAGCATACTTGTATCAAGTCGTTTTCTTGGAGGGACACAGCACCATTCCCATTTTGACATACCTGCTTGAACTCCTTGGATAATTAAAAGGCCCAACTTGAGTGGATTGCTGCTGCTTATGTGTCATAAATGACTTGCATATCATTTAGCGATATGAAATATTAAGCAACAAAAATAGGAACAGCAAGTTAAATCCCCTGCAGATGGCATTTAAAGGGACTTGGAAAGGATGACTTGCTGCTTGTACTTTCTTTTCGCTACTCGTTTTCTTCTTTTCACATAGACAAGTGATTTGGCAGGGGCACAACTGACCGTGAGTGTTTGTAAAACTCCACTTGGTAGCGGTGGGATTTGAACCCACGCCTCCGAAGAGATTGGAGCTTAAATCATTACTTCATTACTTCCGGCGCCGCCGCGAGTGGCTGCCTTTTCCAGTAGCTCCGTCTTTGTGTTATTTGTTTTTCTCTTTTCTCGAGTTTCTTTAAACTTTATTTATTGTCTCAGGCTTTTACGCACGACCAAAGTGCATCTTATTTATATCCTAAGGATATTTTAATTTTTATTTTCATAGTGGTATGGAGTGCAGTGTAGAGTTTCGATTCTATTCCCGGGAACAACTGCTGAGCCTCCGTCCCATGGGACGCGGGGGCATTGTCCAAACAATCCCGGGGGAGCTGAGGCGTAAGTATCGGGGCTGCAGAGCCGGTGCTAAGCTAAAGGCTAAGCTAAAGGCTAAGAAGACGGAGAAGCGGTGGAGATACAAACCCTCGGTCCCGTCGGTGGTTATGGGGAATGTCAACTCGCTGACCAACAAAACTGATGAGCTGGCTAGTCTGGTGAAGACCCAGAAGCTCTACAGGGAGTGCAGCGTGCTGTGTTTCACCGAGACCTGGCTCACCCCCGACACCCCGGACGCTAACGTGGAGCTACCTGGATTCTCTACGGTGCGAGCGGACAGGGACCCGAAACTCAGCGGGAAACGCAAAGGTGGGGGGCTTGCGCTTTTCATCAACACCAGGTGGTGCAACCCCGGTCATGTAAGCGTGAAGGAGGTTATCTGCTGTCGGGACATAGAACTGTTAGCGGTGAGCCTCAGCCCATATTACATGCCGCGGGAGCTCTCACACGCCATCTTTGTGTGTGTTTACATTCCACCCCGGGCGGACGCGCAGGCAGCGTGTGACGTCATCCACTCCGCCGTTGCAGCGCTACAGACACAGCACCCTGACGCCTTCTGTCTGATCTCTGGCGACTTTAACCATGTCACACTGGACTCTACCCTGCCTGCCTTTTTCCAGTTTGTGGACTGTCCCACCAGGAAAAACAGGACTATTGACCTGCTGTATGCTAATGTGAGGGACGCATACAGGGCCACCCCACTACCACCACTGGGGAAATCAGATCACAATCTGGTTTTCCTACAGCCTCAGTACAAACCACTGGTATTGAGGCAGCCTTCTACCTCTCGCTCATTCAGAGTTTGGTCTCCTGAAGCAGAAGAAGCCCTCATGGACTGCTTCGAGACCACTGATTGGAGCGTGCTGCTACATTCACACGGTGAAGACATTGAGGGAGTGACACACTGCGTTACGGACTACTTGAACTTTTGTACGGACGTAGCTGTTCCCACAAGGACTGTACGCTGCTTCCCAAATAATAAACCCTGGATCACCAGTGACGTCAAGGACCTCCTCAATCAGAAGAAGAGGGCGTTCAAAGATGGAAACTCGGTGGAGCTGAAGCGCGTACAGAGGGAACTCAAGGTACGTCTGAAAGAGGCCAAAGAGTCCTATAGGAGAAAAGTGGAGAGAAGGCTGCAGGACAATAACATGAGGGAGGTCTGGGGTGCGATGAGAGCTATCACAGGGTGCAATAACAATAGCAGCAGCTCAGTGGAGGGGGGTGTGGACAGTGCAAACCAGTTTAACAACTTCTACAACAGGTTTGACTGTCCTGCTCCTGCTGCCTCCTCCCCCCCTGCAGCACTCACCACCCAGTCACCCCCACTAGCCCCCCCAGCAGCCCCCTACTCCTGCACCTCCCCCCCTCCTGCAGCAGTTACCACACTGTCACCATGGCCAGCGGATCGGCCCTCACCCTCACCTCTATGACCCCCGTCACCATCACCACCATCTCCAACACCATCACCACCCTCACCTCCACCATCTCCACCACCATCACCACCCTCACCTCCACCATCTCCACCACCATCACCTCCACCATCTCCGCCAACATCAGCACCACCATCAGCTGGTGGGCTAAACGGCTCTTGCAGTCCCCCCACCTTCACTGTGGACCAAGTCAGAAGACAGCTGAGGAGACTTCACCCCAGAAAGGCAGCTGGCCCGGACAGAGTGTGCCCCAGAATGCTCAAAGCATGCGCTGTCCAACTGGGGGAGCCGCTTCAGCATGTCTTCAATCTGAGTCTACGCCTAGGGAGGGTCCCTGACACGTGGAAGACATCATGCCTCATTCCAGTTCCCAAGAAGCCACACCCGAAGGAGCTGAATGACTACAGGCCAGTTGCGCTAACATCCCACGTGATGAAGACCATGGAGCGACTGCTGCTGAGTCACCTCAGACCTCAGGTCCACCATGCTGAGGACCCACTGCAGTTTGCTTACAGGGAGAAGGTGGGGGTGGAGGACGCCATCCTCCATCTCCTGCACAGAGCTCACTCTCACCTGGACAAAGGGAGCGGTGCTGTGAGGGTCATGTTCTTTGACTTCTCCAGCGCCTTTAACACCATCCAGCCCCTACTGCTGAGAGACAAGCTGGTGAAGATGGAGGTGGACATGCACCTGGTCACCTGGATCACTGACTACCTGACTGGGAGGCCACAACATGTCAGGATCAGGGACTGCTCCTCTGATACAGTGATCAGCAACACAGGAGCACCTCAGGGGACCGTCCTCTCTCCAGTCCTGTTTACCCTGTACACATCAGACTTCAAATACGACTCGGAGTCATGCCACATGCAGAAGTTCTCCGATGACACTGCAATTGTGTGGTGTGTGCATAATGGACAGGAGATGGAGTACAGGAGCCTGATTGAGGACTTTGTGGTGTGGTGCAAAGCTAACCATCTACAGCTGAACATCACCAAAACCAAGGAGATGTGCATAGGCTTTAGAAGGTCCAGGCCCTCTCAGCAGCCAGTCTCCATTGATGGGGTCAATGTGGAGATGGTGAAGGCCTACAAGTTCCTTGGAGTGCACCTGGATGAAAGGCTGGACTGGTCAGTGAACACCGACCACCTCTACAGGAAAGCCCAAAGCAGACTGTACTTCCTCAGGAGGCTTGCGTCATTCAGGATCTGCCAGAAACTCCTGCTGATGTTCTACCAGTCTGTGGTAGCCAGCGTCCTCTTTTATGCTGTAGTGTGTTGGGGAGGCAGCATCAGCAAGAGGGACGCTGGACGTATTGACAGGCTGGTGAGGAAAGCTGGTTCTGTGCTGGGTTTACAGCTGGAGCCCCTAACACCACTGGCAGAGAGGAGAGCCCTCAACAAGCTGCTGAACATCATGGACAATGTTCACCACCCTCTGCACAGCACGATCACCCGGCAGAGGAGCTCATTCAGTGGCAGACTGCTGTCCAAGTCCTGCTCCACCGACAGGCTCAGGAAGTCTTTTGTCCCTCAGGCCATAAGACTGTTTAACTCATCTCAGCACAGCAGACTACAAACTTTGTGACACCTCCTCCGGTCACTCTAATGGTCATACCCCCAAATCACACCTTACCTCCATCTTCAGTATTGCTATTTTTTATTACCTGTACTTAAATTTTCCACTTACTACTGTATTACTGCACTACTTGCACTATTGTATATTGTATTATTGCACTACTTCCACTTCCACACATTATTGCACATTGTTTCTTCCACCATTATTGGAATAAGTAATTTTGGCTGCTGTAATTCTTGTCATGTACCTTTTTTTGCTGCTGTTATTTGTCATGTACCTTGCTACTGGAACTCAGGAATTTCCCTCTGGGATAAATAAAGTATCTATCTATCTATCTATCTATCTATCTATCTAAATCCAGCGCCTTAGACCACTCGGCCACGCTACCTCTATGAAGAAATCTTTGCCGACTTTTTCACGAAAGAAGGTGAATTTATGTTGAATTGGAAGAGGCAAGAATCATCATTTCCAGTCGGATAAAAGCAGCTTCCTCTTCAACCTCGCCTCAGCACACAGTCACATACAACACTTTGCAAAAGGCATCCTGGCAGGATATGTCACTACTTGATCTTCTTTTTTCTCCTGCCATTCTGAATAAGTAGATGAACGCTTAAGTTTTATCGTCCGGCCTTTTAACACCCTGCACGTTACAAATGTTCCAATATCAGCATGGGTTTATTGGTGTGCTATGAATTCTCACAACTTAGACTCAGAGTACATGACAATCTGGTAGTGTACATAGCATACTTGTATCAAGTCGTTTTCTTGGAGGGACACAGCACCATTCCCATTTTGACATACCTGCTTGAACTCCTTGGATAATTAAAAGGCCCATCTTGAGTGGATTGCTGCTGCTTATGTGTCATAAATGACTTGCATATCATTTAGCTATATGAAATATTAAGCAACAAAAATATGAACAGCAAGTTAAAACCCCTGCAGATGGCATTTAAAGGGACTTGGAAAGGATGACTTGATGATGGATGAGTTGCTGCTTCTTCTTTCTTTTCGCTACTCGTTTTCTTCTTTTCACATAGACAAGTGATTTGGCAGGGGCACAACTGACCGTGAGTGTTTGTAAAACTCCACTTGATAGCGGTGGGATTTGAACCCACACCTCCGAAGAGAATGGAGCTTAAATCCAGCGCCTTAGACCACTCGGCCACACTACCTCTATGAAGAAATCTTTGCCGACTTTTTCACGAAAGAAGGTGAATTTATGTTGAATTGGAAGAGGCAAGAATCATCATTTCCAGTCGGATAAAAGCAGCTTCCTCTTCAACCTCGCCTCAGCACACAGTCACATACAACACTTTGCAAAAGGCATCCTGGCAGGATATGTCACTACTTGATCTTCTTTCTTCTCCTGCCATTCTGAATAAGTAGATGAACGCTTACGTTTTATCGTCCGGCCTTTTAACACCCTGCACGTTACAAATGTTCCAATATCAGCATGGGTTTATTGGTGTGCTATGAATTCTCACAGCTTAGACTCAGAGTACATGACAATCTGGTAGTGTACATAGCATACTTGTATCAAGTCGTTTTCTTGGAGGGACACAGCACCGTTCCCATTTTGACATACCTGCTTGAACTCCTTGGATAATTAAAAGGCCCATCTTGAGTGGATTGCTGCTGCTTTTGTGTCATAAATGACTTGCATATCATTTAGCTATATGAAATATTAAGCAACAAAAATATGAACAGCAAGTTAAAACCCCTGCAGATGGCATTTAAAGGGACTTGGAAAGGATGATTTGATGATGGATGAGTTGCTGCTTCTTCTTTCTTTTCGCTACTCGTTTTCTTCTTTTCACATAGACAAGTGATTTGCCAGGGGCACAACTGACCGTGAGTGTTTGTAAAACTCCACTTGGTAGCGGAGGGATTTGAACCCACGCCTTCGAAGAGAATAGAGCTTAAATCCAGCACCTTAGACTACTCGGCGACGCTAACTCTATGAAGAAGTCTATGCCGACTATTTCCCAAAAGAAGGTGAATTTATGTTGAATCGGAAGAGGCAAGAATCATCATTTCCTGTCTGATAAAAGCAGCTTCTTCTTCAACCTCGCCTCAGAACACAGTCACATACAACACTTTGCAAAAGGCATCCTGGCAGGATATGTCACTACTTGATCTTCTTTTTTCTCCTGCCATTCTGAATAAGTAGATGAGCGCTTAAGTTTTATCGTCCGGCCTTTTAACACCCTGCACGTTACAAATGTTCCAATTTCAGCATGGGTTTATTGGTGTGCTATGAATTCTCACAGCTTAGACTCAGAGTACATGACAATCTGGTAGTGTACATAGCATACTTGTATCAAGTTGTTTTCTTGGAGGGACACAGCACTGTTCCCATTTTGACATACATGCTTGAACTCCTTGGATAATTAAGAGCAGAGGTGTCAATTCCAGGTTCAGAAATTAATAGTCCTCACCTGGATTTTGCTCAGGCTTCCTGGATTGTGTTGATTCCACTAATTTTACCTGGATTCCACTAATTAGAAGATCTAGCAAGCTTGAGCAAAATCCTGGTGAGGACTTTTACTTTCTGAACCTGGAATTGACACCTCTGATTAAGAGGCCCACATTGAGTGGATTGCTGCTGCTCATGTCTCATAAATGACTTGCATATCATTTACCTACACTGTAAAAAATGTTTGTTGAATTTACGGTAATAAACTATAAAATAGCAACAGTAAAAGATCATAAAGTAGAAAACAGTATATCACTGTAACAGATGCAATAGTTTATTTAAAAAAAATGTAATTATGATAAATAAAAAAAGATTAGATTTTGCTGATGAGTAGCCTACTCATCAATTTACAGTGAAAACAATTCATCAATCAGCAAAATCGCACCTTCATATCTACAGAAAGAAAATGCTAAAAATATGGCCAGTTCTGTAAGGTAAAGCATGTTGAAATATAGGACGTATAGAATGTACTGCCATTTTAGAAATTGTCTTTGTAAATATGGGTCAAATATTTATACATGGTGACTGTGGAGACGCTTCTCCCGACTGTTCTTTGTTCAATTATGTTTTACGTAATGTTCTCTGATTGGTTTATCACTGCCAGCGTACGTACTGTACACATTACATATCTGTGTCAGGGATAGATTTTGGAATTCAGTGCACACATTAGGCGCACTGCTGATTTTTGAGAAAATTTAAGGCTTTTAGGTGCGCCTTATGGTCTGGAAAGTACGGTACTTAACTAATGCTAACCTTTTTTTTGTGGCTGTGTAATCATGTAGGCTTTGTCTAAGAAAAACAGCGATTTTAGTGTAGTGGAGACAGCTAAACGCCATTTCACTGTGACACCCAAAATGGAATCCTTTCCCACTGAACTGAGAAACTGACTCACATCTCTTTGGTTGCATGTAAATTTAAAGACTGATTCTTTACACAGCAACAGGCCCCAAAGGACCCACATCCACTGTGGTGTTTACCTCTCAAAAACCTACAATGCTGACCTTATGATCTCCTGAGCTTGGGAGAGAGGCCATCTAAGAGAGGCTGGTCAAAACCAACCTTCGTCGAAGGACACTGGGACCACAGTCAGGAAGGACCATAAAACTCTAAATTCCAACCTTATCTGATCGCCCACAGTTTAAACCCACTCTATGTCCTGTGTTATAATCCAGAGCTGAAGATACAAATATTTCAGAGATCTCTGTAACTCCAAATCTGATCTGTACACAGAATTGGGATTAAGCCTACAGGAACCAGCTTGGCTAATGCAGTCTAGAGACACCGAACTTGACTACCTTCCATACAAGGAAAGATTAATTATTCTTGAAACCAGTATTCAGCATTCCAGCCTTAAGAACAAAGGACCACAAGACCATTTAAATGTGAACACTGTGCCATGTGGTTGATATAAAGACACAACTTATGATCTTTCATGTATTCAGTATTAAGTGATCTTATTAGAATACGTGTTACTGTATAAACACACCACATTGATGCATATCGATGTATTAGTTTGTATGTTACTCATCGAATGTAATCATTCTCATGTGTACGTATGTGACCTCACATTTATGCCTGTCTGTGCATTATGTCATTTGTTGTCCAAAAGTGGAAATTGAGAATGGCTCAATGTGTAGACTAATAGAACCAAATTAGTTCTTGTTTAGGCAGAGTATGTAAGACAATTTATTTAGGATTAGTTTACTTTGTCTTCGAATTGTGTTAATCTGTCTTCTTTGGTTAAGTCATTAACTAGACCTGGAAAGACGGGCACTCCTCGCTCCCCCCCCCCCCCTCTCTCTCTCTCTCTCTCTCTCTCTCTCTCTTTTTCTCTCCCCTGTCTGGGCAGAGGTCATGAATATTCATTAATAAAGGCCAATGGTCAATGGCCTGATGAACATGAAAGCGCCTTACAATTATGCCCCTAAAACTTGTTTTAAAAGCCCTAGCTCAAAGCGAAACAATGAGCTTGGCAGCCTGGTAATTTGGGAAGACTTGGAGAACTTCGCCAGAGTCGCCGAGACTCAAAGACTCGAACACGCCAAACCATCGCGACTGTTCGCTGGACTCACGCCGAACACCGCCGTGTCCAGAAGAGCGATGCCAAGAAACCGCAACTAACGCTCTCACCGAGTCCAACAGAAGATTCTTCTTTATTTTCTTTTATTTTCTTTATTCTACGTTTCGTCGTCAAAAGTACTTTTATTTCGTCTAGTCGTTCAAGTCAAGCTCATCTTTCTCAGTCAAGTATCTTCACAAGTTTGTCTGCGCACTCCAGCTGCGACTGTGACGTCACCGCTAAGTCTCCGCGACCCGAGCCGTCTCACGTGACCTGCTCCGCAGACCTTAGCTGCCTCAAGAAACGAACCGTGAACGCGCACCGGTTGGTCCGCGTAACCACGCCTCTTCGTCGAAGTAAGACGCTCAGTTCATGCTGTTTTGGGGTTGCCAGCTTCTATCTCTCCCGAAGTCCAAAATAGTAAATACTGTTGCCATTAACCTGCCCAAACTTCCTCTTTCTTCTTTTCTATTCTCTCTCTAAAGACCTCGTGTCCGTCCCTGGGTCCTACGCTAGTTAGGCAAGCCTTAGAATAGTCATATAATACATTTAAATCTCATGACCGTCGATAACTGTATCATTCGCTGTTGTTGTTTAATTTTATATTCTTTGTTGTTCACTATTATATCCCTGGTTTAAATTAGTAGATTCACATATAGGTTTAGTTTCAATTTGAGCCAAACCATTCATATGCTTTGTATCAATTGTAATATTAACCATTTAATAAATGTGGACATTTATTCATCTGGTCACGGTGGTAAATGCATATTTTGGTCGATGGTATTAGGTCACTGCGCGGAACCAGAACTTAACCCTTTAGTAATGAGACTGATCAAACCATATTCCACCTAACTCCGTTATCACAATACTGGTTCCTGAGCAATCAGGATGGTGCCCCGTTCATAATCCATAAACTAACATATGTATCCACTACATATAATGGTGCTGCCGTGTGAGGGTTCCGTTGTCATATCTAGCTATTGGTCAGAAATGTACTGCTACCGTTATTAATTATTTCCATAATCCCGTGTCTTTACTGGTTGAATGTGAGCAAATGACTTGTGT
Source organism: Brachyhypopomus gauderio (assembly GCF_052324685.1). Taxonomy (NCBI): domain Eukaryota; kingdom Metazoa; phylum Chordata; class Actinopteri; order Gymnotiformes; family Hypopomidae; genus Brachyhypopomus; species Brachyhypopomus gauderio. Next base: position 137,080 of record NW_027506951.1, read on the forward strand.
TTTATGTTAAATGTTTCACGTCGTGTTTATGTCAGTGAAGCGTCCTTTAAGATCAGCTGTAGCGCACTTGCCCTAATGCAATTCTGTAGGAAATTTGAAATTTTCTGTAGGAAAAGATGTAGAAAATTGAAGTTGCGGTTACCAACTTTAAGTTTATATCTCGGTCATAAGCTGAGTTTACGCGGGTACCGTAAATTCTGTCTGAAGTGACCAAGCTCGATATTTCGGGGACAAGGTTCGGCCCTAGCCTGACAACGGACGAACCCTGGAAATACGAGTTAAAGGCGAGAGATTCTTCTTCGCGTTTATCCGAAGTTAATATCTTGTCTTGATGGACACCTTGAGGGAGCTGCGTGTTCCAGCATCTCAAGTCAAAGCCCAAGAGCCACAAATTGCAATTTAATCCTTTCAGGTGGCGCTTAGGCGCACGGTGAATTGTGTATTTGTGAATGCCACAGCGCGGTCGTTGCTCAACGATGAACCCATGGCAAATTAAATATTTATGAGTTATAATTAACCTTTGAACAAGTAGTTGATATTGTGATAAAATTTTTTACATTGATTGTAATTGTGGAAACGCAGCGGTGCTCTTGCTGTTTTTCTCCTTAAGTGCTGAACTAACAAAAAGATTAAACTAAACTATTGCATCTCTAGACGCGGTCGTCTGAGATCAGTGTACCTCCTTCTGAGGTTAAGTTAAACTGAACGCAAACTGAAGCAGCGCTGAGACCCGCTTGGGTAGGCGGTGCTAAAATACGTCACCTCCGACGTAACTTGTTCCCTAGCGGAAAGGGAACCTGTTAGCTGAACTAGCTAGCTGGCCTGCTAAGGCTAGCCTACTGTGTTGTGAAAGCGAACTCTTTGTCTCCCTTGCGTGGAAAGTCACACATTGTTAATTAAGTATAAGTGTTTAGACAACGTGTAGACACGTCACTGTTGACACGCTCCCCAGTAGGGAGGAAACAATAGCTAAACTGGTTAGCTTTGGAAAGCTAGCCCTCGTCTTTTGAAACATAGCCTTGTGTCTCCATCGTGCGGCTGCACATGGAATGTCAATACAAGTGAAGTGTTGAAACCGAAATTGCTTTAAATATTTAAATGCCACATGCTGTTTATGTACCTAGTTAAAGTAGTATAATGTATTATACTGTACCATATAAAGCCATTGTATGGAAGTGATTAATATTGAGTTATTAATGTTATTGTTGTTTAGATCCACTTTTACCAATTAGTAATAAAGTGACTAAAGTTAATCAACCCCACAATCCTAGACCAAAGACAGCTCAACAGTTCTTGTTTTATAGTATTAATTAGGTGAAATTTTAATTTTAATTTAAATTGGAACTTACATTAAATCCCATATAACCAAATACTTCCCACTTATCTAGTCTTTTAAATAATTTTCTTTTTGTATACACATTTTGTCTTATTTGTTGTTTTAATTCTTTTACTTTTACTAAGTATTACTGAAACAATCATTTAAAGCACATTTAACCATACTTTTATAATCCTCTATTTAGTCTTATACACATATATACCTACACATATAATCTATTCTTATTACTTCTATTTACTCAACATTCCCTATTCTAGTCATACGTGTTGATTTAAAGGGTGTATATATCACATATGTTGATTGAGGGAAACAGGCAGAACACAGATTAGCGACTAGATCATTAGCCGCATCACTACAAACCTGTAACCCAAACAATAAATACCATCACATAATTCAAATTGGGAATAACCACCAGCCTAGCACATATCTTTCACTGTGGAGGTTCACAGTAGTTGCCACTGAGCCCCACACGTAGGTGTGGTTCTTGGGTGATCGTAGCCCTTGGTTGGCAGACAACAGCCCTGATACTATAGGGGATCCCACTGTCGAGAAGCTCACCTGTGAGAGCCACTGCACCTGGAACTTGTCAATTCTGAGTGTGACCCAAGAGCCCTGAACACCACGTTCAGCCGGCCTGGCTCTGACACCCAGTAGTTGATACAGTAAACGTGGGTCCTTGGTAATCCAGTGTGAGTCCTCTGACTGTGGGGGTGAACACCCTGGAGTGATATCCAGCCAGAGTTATTGCACCTGCCGCTAATCCAGACTGAATAGGGCAATCACTGTGAGCAGTGAACCCCCCTGAAACTCAGTTTGACACTATAGCGTGAGTCCTTAATCGAGGTGTGAGTATTTCCTCCTGAGGTTCCACAGTGAACCTCTGGATTTACTCCAAACCCGTGTTATCGCACCCATTGCTAGTCAGATCTGAGTGAGGCGTATACTTGCACAAGTAACCCCTCCTTCAGGTATTCAGCTCTGACGCAGTAGCGTGATCTTTAACTGTGGTAACGGGTCCTCTGCCTGGGGTTCCACCAACCTAGAGTTACTCACTGCTGGAGTTTTGCTGAGCAGGAGACCGTTCACTGAAGTTCACGGCGGCGTGACGGTGTTCGGAGCAACCGCTCTAGCGCTCACTACAGTGAAAGAACTTAATACACAAACACATAAACTGCCATTAACACATACACATATCTGTTTTCTTTTGTTTGTTTTGTTATTTACACACTGGTCAGACTACTACCCACATAAGCTAGAAAATCTTGCAATAACTGCCTTCAAACTCCATCAGATCTAGCTGACCCAATTCAAACTCTAGCAGATAAAACTTAACTCACACACCATGAGTAAGTCAGGTCAGGCCAGTGCCCTAAAGAGAGGCGACCCCATGAGAGATGTGGAAATCACCTTGCAGGAATTAACCAAAGAGATAGTCCCCAACTACTTAGAGGAGGTTCAACAAGCTGACCCCACCAGACTGACACACCTCATGACTGACTGTGTCGTATCCCATATAACTAAAACCCTCAAGGGTAGAGAGCTAAACGAGGTTATAAGTAAAATAGCCCTACTGGCAATCGCGCAGCTTAAAGCCAGTTATAATGAAAGAGATCAAATGCAAAAGAAGTTCAATAATGCCACCCAAGTACACCTCCAAGAGATCACCCAATTAAAGAGAGATGGCATTGAAGCAGCCGAACTCAGAAATCAGATGCAAGCTGAAATGGATCTTGAGAAACAACAACTCATGTCAGAATTGTCAAAGACCAAATATGATTTGTTAGTGTCACAACAAAATCAGCGCAAACTAGAGATCGAACTTGCAGGTGCTAAGTCTAAAATATGGAATCCACCCCAACCAAGGGGACCCCCAGAGAGAAGTTCCACCGCTTACAGGAACGAGAGACATCACTCCCTGAACCCTGAACAGAGCAGAAGACCTGAGTGGGAAAACTCTTACCCGGCGAGACAGAGTCCCGCATCCAGCCACCAAGGTAGCCCAACAAGGCATACAGGGCTGCCTACCACACATGCTTTCACTTCAGGACACCCCTCAGTCCCTCCAAGCAGGCCTGACCACACAGACCTAGCCAGCCTCGGGTCCTCCATAGAAGGCCAGTCACCAGGAGGCTACCCGCCTCTAAGACCCTCTGACAGAGAGCTGGACAAAATAGCGCGTAACATCATCCGCTTTGAACCAAAGCCCAATAGTGATAACGATGTCAGCATGTACTTAAAAGACATTGAATACTACTTGAGAAAATTCCCCTGTGCCACTGTAGATGACAAGGTGTACCTCATAAAGGTGACATCTAGCAGGGAGGTCAGTAGCTTCATCGAACGTCAGTCTCTCCAGATAAGAGCAGACTATAACCTGCTCTGCCATGCATTAGAAGACGAATTCTCCAACCATTTACATCAGACGGGATTGATAGCCGCTATGGAAACAAAACAGCAAAGGCAGGAATCACCCCAACAATACTATTCCCGCCTCCGTCAGGCCTACTTTGGGTCTCGCAATGAACCTGAAATGGAGGAAGACATAAACTTCAAGACATTGTTTGTCCACAACCTCCATCCCAATACTAGCCACCAGCTAGGAGTGGCAGCCTGTCCCCAAACACTATCTAGCCAACAGCTTCGTAATCTAGCCATTAAAGGTTTCATCAAACATACCCAAAAGCGGTCCAAACCTCCAAAGGTCCAGAACTCAGATTCCAAACTCCCACGGTTGGAGCTTGAAGAGGCCCCAGGTTTGGAGCCCTCAGGCTCGTCCCTGACCCATGAGGCCAGAGGACGCCCCCAATCCCGAACACCTGACGAAGGCCACGGACACTCTCAATCCCGCTGGAGGGATCAAAACAGAGACCGGTCCAACTCTACTACCAGCCGAAGCTCCTCCAGAGAGCACCAAGCTATGTTCTCAGACCCTCAGAACGGAGAACAAACTCACAGCAACTACAGAGGGAACAACACCCTTCCAAAGATGAAATCATATTCACACAACAAGCCACAATATGATAGTCATCCAGGTCAAACTGAGGAAAGGCATGGTAAAACTCACTGCAAAATAGATCTCCAGCCCAGAGATAAAGCCACTGACAACAACAACCCCCTTGGAAACATTAGCCAAGAAGACCTAGAGTTCATCAAACGAATAGCGGGAACCCTTCAAGCCACTAAAGCCCCTAAGGTTGACCCACTCTCCGTCACAGCGTTGAATGAAGAAAGTCCCAGACCACAAATTCATCCACAACGCCAGAGAGCAAAACAAGAACTCTACAAAAATTCCAGTGAAACAGAGATCAGGCCTTATTGCCCACCAACTCCATATGGTGGGGGGAAGACCACTAATACCCCCCCCTCAAGAAGAGGTGAACTCTACCCCTCATAAGACAGTATTAGTTGTACAATTAGACCCAAAAGAAAGACTCGGCCAGGAGGATCCCTCCATCATCCAAGGTGAACCTCCATTCCAACAGTTCCTAGGCCATCTCAGTGAGAAAGGAGCTGCACGCAAACTCCACCTGTCAGTGAAGTTAGAAAATACATTAACTCAGGAAGCTCTGTTAGACACAGCATCTGACCTCACCCTGATGTCCACCACTCTGTTCCATCAGGTTAAAGTCATAACCAGGAAAGCTAACAAAGAGCTACAGCCTCAAAGTTACCCCCTGAATGTCCAACCCTACTCACACACAAGCATAGCAGTGGACAAAATAGTCTGGATCCATCTGACTATTGGCCCAATGAACCTCGTTCACCCAGTTCACATTTCTCCCCTGGAGACCATCCCCTTTCTCATTGGCAAGGATCTCCTTAACCGATTCAAGCCACTGATTGATTCCAAACAGCTAAAAATCTGGGCACAAGTCCGGGAACCATTACCAGCTTCCCTACCCAGTCCCTCGTCAGTGTGCATCACAGATATAAAACTGACTAAACCGAAGACACTCCACAGCCTACCTGGCCCCCTAACAAGTGTCTCACAAATCAAGACACCTTTCCAGGTGACCTAAAGACAACTGCAGGAAAAGAAGAACACTTGCAGCAAATCATCAATATGGTTCCATCTTCAACAGAACTTACAAGGGGGTCTCTAGAACATTCATGTAGTCCAGGGCAAGACCTAGACGCAGATGCCACAGACTTTTCCCTCCCTCCCGACCCATCAGTACTGGTGGGTACGAGGTCACAAACAGAACCATCAATCCAACTTAAGTCTGCATCAACTCAACCTGCATTGTCAGATTCAGATCTCCTTGCCTTACAGGCCCAAGATCCGGCTGATCACAAAATGGTTCTTTACCTCTCCGATTCCCTGACACATGACATTCTAGAACCTGACAGTAAGACTGTTCCTGACCTTAGTGACTTGTTTAGTGCTCGATCCTCACTCCGTCTAGTCAAGGGCCTGCCTACATATGTCTCAGAGGCCCTCACTTCACCTGCGCTCGTGGTCCCTTGAAGCCAAAGGGGGGAAATGCTGATCCATGCCCATGACTCTCCATGTGAAGGCCACAAAGGAATTAAGGCCACACATCAAGCACTGCAACAAGCCGCCTACTGGCCTGGCATGATAAAAGATGGGATAAACCACATCAAAGACTGCCTGGTATGCCACCAGATTCAGCCCTCAGTTTTGACTCACAGAGCCCGAAGACAAGAACAAGGACTAACCTCTCTGTGGTCAAACCTCCACAAACACCGCAAGGCTACATTCACATTTGCACAACAACATCTCAGAAAGAGTGCTAGAAGACACAAAGCTTATTATGACGTCAAAGCATCCCAACATGAGTTCCAAGTGGGGGACAAGGTGTGGTCCTCTGTGTTTGTCACACCTACAGGCAGGGCCAGACAATGCACAGAGAAATTAGCTCATAAGGCCTATTCACACTACACAGGGCCCTACACCATCACTGACAAACTCTCCCACCAAATCAAACTTCCTCCAGAAAGGGGGGACCCAACTTTATTTGGGCTCACCACGATCAAATCAAAGCCCATAAGACCACCTTAGAGAACAAACAACTAAAGAAAGAAATCCCATAGAGCTATCTACAACTCTTCATCCATACTCTACTCTGGCCATTATTTCACCCACAATGTGCGCTAACCAAGCTGTCTTTGTGCTCTAGACACTTAGTGGGGGTGAACCCTAAGGTGACCCTTAGCCCAACATGTAGTTAAATAGTTAAACAACGTATGATATGCATAAGCTTAACAATGTACAATTATCTCAGTAGGATGACCTGGCTGAGTGCAGTCCTGAAATTCAGCATTATAACGACCTCACTGTCTTAGTGCTTAACACCTACAGCATCGTTTTAAATAAGACCATATGAACAGCTAATATGCTTCTCTCTGTCCTACATGTTGATGATGCTCACACACAACTGGTATACACACTTATTTCAGACATGTGGCGTGGAATCCGCGCCTCCGTTGATAGCTCTGCTAGGGGAAAGAACCCCTCCATATTTAGCACCTCTCTTCTTGGTACAACACAATTTGACCAAAGCTACTAAAGGAACCTCCACAGATTTGTGGGCTCACTTTGCCTATACTTTAGGTGGTGTGGTTCTAATATATGGCAACCCTCAAGATAGGGAACCACTTTTTCTAGTTAACTTACCCATAGTGTTTACAGAAAACCTCTACCAAATTTACTCTTCCAAATTATGCATGTGTACGTAAGTCAAAGACATCCACTACCGTTAGTCCAAATAAATCGTTTATACGTGATAGTACCAATGGTATTCGTGGCCTCCGATTTTTGATGAACAGTGCGCAGTGCCCTGTCACCGTCACCTCTAAAGCCTCCAAAGCTATACTGCATGTCGGAGATTTGGCTCTGTATCAGTTAAACCCTGATCAATATGAAAGTGAAATAGAAATAACTGACTTCTTTGCGAAACACCGCCTAGAACTAGAAACACATACCCTTACATGTATGAAGGTACCCAAGTGATTGACTTGACCCCAGTAGGAAATGTATTGAAGGAAATCGCATCCCTACCTATCGCCCCTTCTCAACCTATCTCCTATTCCTGGTCAACCCCAGACACCATACTAGCCACCGTTGTGGTGTTAGGATACGTGTTAGTTTTAATATAGCCTACTTCTACCTAATGCGAACTCGGATCCTGCAAACCCAGTTAGACGAATGTACCAGCCACCTAGTCAAGTTTGTCAGAAGCAAAGATCCTTACCCTGGCAGTGACCAGGGGGAAGATGAGCTGGATAAGGACCTAGTTCTCCTAGAGTTACCCTTGTAGTGCACGATAAGGATAATGTCGTACTAGTTAGCCCAACCTATTACTTATATGATTTCTTTATCTTTCTCTTCTCTTCATGAGGCAACCCCAATAAAGCATGTGAATGTTGGTGTCATGTTATGCTCTGCATCCTTCAGCTCTCTCCATCTTGTGGTATGCCACCCACTATCGTGGATGCCCTACCAAGTGGGGGATATGTAGTGGAGACAGCTAAACGCCATTTCACTGTGACACCCAAAATGGAATCCTTTCCCACTGAACTGAGAAACTGACTCACATCTCTTTGGTTGCATGTAAATTTAAAGACTGATTCTTTACACAGCAACAGGCCCTAAAGGACCCACATCCATAGTGGTGTTTACCTCCCAAAAGCCTACAATGCTGACCTTATGATCTCCTGAGCTTGGGAGAGAGGCCATCTAAGAGAGGCTGGTCAAAACCAACCTTCGTCGAAGGACACTGGGACCACAGTCAGGAAGGACCATAAAACTCTAAATTCCAACCTTATCTGATCGCCCACAGTTTAAACCCACTCTATGTCCTGTGTTATAATCCAGAGCTGAAGATACAAATATTTCAGAGATCTCTGTAACTCCAAATCTGATCTGTACACAGAATTGGGATTCAGCCTACAGGAACCAGCTCGGCGAATGCAGTCTAGAGACACCGAACTTGACTACCTTCCATACAAGGAAAGATTAATTATTCTTGAAACCAGTATTCAGCATTCCAGCCTTAAGAACAAAGGACCACAAGACCATTTAAATGTGAACACTGTGCCATGTGGTTGATATAAAGACACAACTTATGATCTTTCACGTATTCAGTATTAAGTGATCTTATTAGAATATGTGTTACTGTATAAACACACCACATTGATACATATCGATGTATTAGTTTGTATGTTACTCATCGAATGTAATCATTCTCATGTGTACGTATGTGACCTCACATTTATGCCTGTCTGTGCATTATGTCATTTGTTGTCCAAAAGTGGAAATTGAGAATGGCTCAATGTGTATACTAATAGAACCAAATTAGTTCTTGTTTAGGCAGAGTATGTAAGACAATTTATTTAGGATTAGTTTACTTTGTCTTCGAATTGTGTTAATCGGTCTTCTTTGGTTAAGTCATTAACTAGACCTGGAAAGACGGGCACTCCTCGCTCTCTCTCTCTCTCTCTCTCTCTCTCTCTCTCTCTCTCTCTCTCTCTCTCTCTCTCTCTCTTTCTCTCCCCTGTCTGGGCAGAGGTCATGAATATTCATTAATAAAGGCCAATGGTCAATGGCCTGATGAACATGAAAGCGCCTTACAATTACACCCCTAAAACTTGTTTTAAAAGCCCTAGCTCGAAGCGAAACAATGAGCTTGGCAGCCTGGTAATTTGGGAAGACTTGGAGAACTTCGCCAGAGTCACCGAGACTCAAAGACTCGAACACGCCAAACCATCGCGACTGTTCGCTGGACTCACGCCGAACACCGCCGTGTCCAGAAGAGCGATGCCAAGAAACCGCAACTAACGCTCTCACCGAGTCCAACAGAAGATTCTTCTTTATTTTCTTTATTTATTTCTTTATTTATTCTTCTGTGACATTTAATAACTTGGATAGTAATGTTGTTGTTTTTTCGTTCTTTGTTTATTTTCTCCAAAGGTGCTGTTGGTGGAATGCGGTACAGTGTGGGGGTTGTGTGATAGTTTGCAGTGGTTGTGTGGGGGTATTCGACTTTATTAGAGTGTGGTGGTTTTATTGCACATAATAATTTGCTGTGAACTATTGGTCCATGTTTTAGGGTGAAGCCCTCCACTGGAGTTGCGTGCCCACCACAGTAGCCTGGAGATTGTTTATTTTTATTTAAAAATTTTTATTGTTGCCCTCTACTTGTTTGCCGTCTCTGCTCATTCAGTTGAGACCCCTGCGAGTGGGGAAGGGTTGCCCAAGTGATTGGGGGTGTATACCGGTGTGAGGTGGTTTTGCCAGGTTGCTGTGATTGTCCTGGGCTAAATTGGTACACCTCATTGCCTGTGTTACATTATTGGCGCAGTCGGCAGGATCCCTTTCAGGGACGGCGTCAATTAAGTGGCGGGCAACATACTATTTGTTTCCTAATTTTTTTTTGGTTGGGAAAGAAAAAAATAAAAAATAAAAACAGCGACTGGTTGAATCCTGGGAAGGACTGTGTAAAGTACGTTGGGTTTTATTTTAGCTTCTGTGTGTTCGGAGGTGTAAGACATACATTTTTACCGTGTCTAAATTTGTTTTGGTTATCTGTGCCAGGAGTAGACCCCATGGAGGATTGGGAGGAACAGATCAGGACTCTGACAGAGCAGGTTCAGAAGCTGCAGGCGGACAATGCTAGTCTTCACCAGAGAGTGTCAGGAGAGCCAAGGACGTCAGGTCAGTCATCACAGAGTAGGGAATCTGATCCTTTGCCCACCCCAGCACAAGTCACGGAACGTTATGTTTATGTGCCCCGTGAGCGCAAGTGCCCACGGTTCTCTGGTAATGTTGCACAAGATCAGGTACCCGTAGAGGAGTGGGTAGGCACGGCAGTGTTTAAGTACTAGATATATGACTCAATTAGAGCAAGCATCGTTTTTATATGATTTATTAGATGGGGAAGCCAAGTTAGAAATAAAGTTCCGCCCCGCGGTAGATCGGAGTGATCCGGAACGTGTTTTGCAGATTTTATTGGAGACTTTTGGATGTTTGCAATCTCATATAGAAGCACAGAAGCAATTCTTTCAACGGCGCCAGCGTGAGGGGGAAACGTTGCGAGAGTTCTCCCATGCTTTGTTGTCATTAATGGAAGTGGTGAAGCGGAAGAGTCCAGGGTCTGCTACTAATGCTGATATTTTGGTTAGAGATCAGTTCATAGAATATGTGAAGGATGGTATGCTCCGTCGAGAGTTGAAACGGTTGGTTCGCAGTGATCCTAACATATCCTTCTTGACTATTCGTGGGGAAGCACAGCGCTGGGTGGCCGAAGGGGAGCGTGGGGCTACTGCACGTAGTAGGGCGTTTTCCTGTGACTCTCAATGGGAAGCTGGGTGTGATACACAGGTGGTTAATGCCACAGTTTCCTCTAGTGAAATGGCTGAGGTAAAAGAGTGTTTACGTAAACAGCAAAGTCAGCTGGATGCTATCTTAGCACAGTTAGCTAACCACCCACCATTAAGGGCTGGGACTAATAACCAGCAGACTAAGCGGTTGAGATTTGAATCTGATGGTAGGCCAATTTGCAGACAGTGTAATAGGCCAGGACATATAGCCAGATATTGTCCTGGGTCTGAGGGATGGCAGGCCACCCCAGTGAGAGAGAGACTGGGAGGTGGAAGGGCAGTAGTGTCATCCAACACCCAAGGGCAGCCACAGGGAAACTAATTCCCGCCAGTATGGAGAGCCACATGCTGGATGAGGGTTGTTGGGGCTCGGGAGCCGGTGGGTCTGATGGTATTGGTCCTAGATTGGTGGGGCCATGTCCAGTAGTTAATGTCCTAGTAGATGGAGTAGTAGTACAATCCCTTTTGGACACTGGATCCATGGTGACTACCATTACAGAACGTTTTTTTTTCGCACACTTTCAGCCTAGAGTGCAGGAGCGGCTTCAGTATTGCAGGGGGTTGCGTCTTAAAGCTGCAAACGGGTTGGATATTCCATACTGTGGTTATGTAAAGCTGGATGTAGAAGTGTTGGGAAAGCGCTTACCTTGCATGGGCATCCTGGTAGTAAAAGATCCAGCGGATGCACTTACTCAGCAGAAAAAGGGGCTAGTCCCAGGGGTGTTAGGCATGAATGTATTGACCAGCTGCTACATAGAATTGTTTAGTCAGCATGGAGATCGGTTGTTTCAGTCCCCAGTATTGTGGGCCGCAGCGCCAGGGTGGATGCCAGCCCTCTCTGAGTGCCAAGCTTTAGAATATGTTTCTAGTTCCGGTCATATAGGTTCAGCTGTCACCCCGAGGGGTCCTGCGGTGCGGATCCCTGCTGGCACTTTGAAACTGGTTCCGGCCACGTGTCGTCAAGATCTGGCATCTTGTGTGCGTACAGTCTTACTGGAAGCTTCAGGCCAAGGACAGGATCTCCCTCCAGGATTGTTGGTCCCTAGTGCGCTTTTGCCTGTGGAGAAGGGTAGTCTGGTGGTTCCAGTAGTTAATGTTGGTCATCAAGACCAGTGGTTAAAGCCGAGGGTTGCCTTAGGGCAGCTTAGTATGGCTAGCGTGTGTCCAGCACAGTACCCCCTTTCTTTCACTGAACAAGAAGATAGTCAGGGTCCAATAGCCTATATTCAGTCAGTGGGAGTACAAAGTACATCACTGGTAGATTTAGGTGAAGTCTGTTGGCCTAATTTAAAGTCTGAGGAACAGCAAGAGGCTAAAGCATTGCTTGAACAGTATGCAACAGTGTTCAGCCATGAGACAGGGGATTTGGGGTGTACAACTCTTGTTGAGCATGAAATACCACTGGTGGATGATGTCCCAGTCCGACAGCGATACCGCAGGCTTCCCCCGTCACAATATGACTTGGTAAAGGCGCATATACAAGAGCTGGTAGAGTGTGGGATAGCCAAACCGAGTTGTAGCCCCTACTCATCTCCAATTGTGGTTGTTCAGAAGAAAGACGGTTCTATACGCTTGTGTGTTGATTATCGACAGCTTAATGCAAAGACTCGTAAAGACGCATTTCCTCTCCCTAGGATTGAGGAGTCATTGGATGCGCTGGTTGGAGCAAAGTTTTTTTCAACTTTGGATCTAGCTAGTGGATATAATCAGGTCCCAGTAGCTGCTAAGGATCAGGCTAAGACTGCTTTTTGTACCCCGTTTGGATTATTCGAATTCCAACGTATGCCATTTGGATTGTGTAATGCCCCAGGGACTTTTCAAAGGTTGATGGAGAGGATTTTTGGGGACCAGCGGTTCCAGTCTCTTTTGCTGTATTTGGATGATGTGGTGGTGTTTTCTTCCACATTTGTAGAGCACATGGAGCGGTTGAGGCTGGTTTTGGAACGGTTGCACCAGAATGGTCTCAAACTGAAATTGAACAAATGCCATTTTTTTCAGACTGAAGTAAGATATTTAGGACATGTAGTCTCAGCAGCAGGCGTCTCCACGGATCCAGACAAGATTGCAGTAGTAGCTGAGTGGAAGGTGCCATCTACTCTGTTTCAGCTCCGTTCATTTTTGGGATTTGCATCATATTATCGCCGCTTTGTCGAGGGGTTTGCCAAGCATGCTGCACCCTTGCATAGGCTGGTTACTAATCTGCAGCCAAAGAAGGGGCTAAAGCGACAGTTGGGGTCAGTTCAGGATTATTGGAATGCAGACTGTGAACAAGCCTTTGCTTCCCTCAAGGCTAAGATAGTGACTGCTCCCGTGTTGGGATATGCCGATTTCTCTGCACCATTTGTTCTTGAGGTGGATGCTAGCTCCCTAGGGTTAGGGGCAGTATTGTCACAGGAATGTGCAGAGGGGAGGAGACCGATTGCTTATGCAAGTCGAGGACTAAGGCCTACGGAGTGAAATATGAACAACTACAGTGCCATGAAGTTGGAGCTGCTAGCATTGAAGTGGGCGGTAACTGAAAAATTTAGAGAATATCTCTTGGGAAATTCTTTTACTGTTTACACCGACAACAACCCATTGTGCTACCTGCAGACTGCGAAGCTGGGCGCAGTGGAGCAGCGTTGGGCTGCCCAGTTGGCATTGTTTGACTTCAAGGTCATCTATCGTGCTGGTGCGACCAATAAGAATGCTGACGCTTTGTCGAGGTTGCCACTGCCCCCATCCCCAAGCAGTATGGATGAGGTGGCTGGGGGAATCGCTGTCCCACGAGAGTGTCAGGCATTGGGTGTGGCTGTTGCCTCCATGGAACCCGTAGATGCGGTTCCGACTAGGAGTAAAGGAGATTTGGCCGCATTACAAGGGGAGGATGCAGTGATAAAAAGTTTTCTGTGGTACTGGCGGCAAGGAAGGTTTCCCACGAAGATGGAGAGAGCCCAGTTAGGTGGACGGGTTTTAGAGTTGCTGCGTCAGTGGAACCGTGTTTGAGACAAGGAAGGGGTTTTATATCGAGTAACTAGGAGTCCAGTCGGTGTAGGGGAGCGTTTACAGCTGCTGCTACCCCAGGTGCTGCATGCAGAAGTGCTTACTTCACTCCACGATAATCATGGTCACCAAGGGACAGAGCGGACTGTAACCCTCATACAAACAAGGTGCTATTGGCCGTGGATGCGCCGGGATATAGAGAAATGGTGTAATGAGTGTGGCCGGTGCATAGCAGCTAAAGCCGTACGGCCCAAGGTAAGAACTTTTTTGGGGAGCCTATTGGCTTCACAGCCATTAGACATAGTGGCTATTGATTTCACTGTATTGGAGAAATCTAGTGACGGTCGAGAGAATGTGCTGATTGTCACTGATGTATTCTCAAAGTTTGCCCAGGCCTATCCAACACGAGATCAGAAGGCAAGCACAGTGGTGCAGACCCTTGTGGAAAAATGGTTCTACACATATGGGGTACCAAAGAGAATCCATTCTAATCAGGTGAGAAGTTTTGAAGGGGCATTGCTGAAACAGCTGTGTCAGTTGTATGGCATTGAGAAGAGTCGGTCTAGCCCCTACCATCCGGAGGGGAACGGTCAGTGCGAGCGATTCAATAGAACACTGCATGACTTGTTAAGGACATTGCCCCTGGGTGAGAAAAGACGATGGCCGCAACACCTGTCTACAGTGGTGTGTGCTTATAACACCACTGTGCATCAATCTACGAAACATTCTCCCTATGAGCTGATGTTTGCTCGGGAGCCTCATCTCCCCATAGATTCATTGCTGGGGGGTGAACCGGAACCTGGTGAGGTGGAGGAATTGGGAAACTGGGTACAAGAACATCGGGAGAGATTGGCAGGCGTGTTCTCTCACGCCGAAAAGCAGCTGAAGGCCGCTGCTGCTTATAGAGCAAGGCATACTCACCCCCTTCCTATTGTTCCACCTGGTACAAGAGTGTATAGACGTAATCACCCTAGAGGGCGTCATAAGATTCAGGACGAATGGGGCCCAGAGATATATGAGGTTGTGCAGTGTCTAGACGAAGTGGGGACACTGTACAAAGTTAGGCGAAGCGATGGTCCTTTTTTAGAGTTGAACATCCACCGGTCAGAGTTGCGCCCCCTTCCTGTTACCAGTGTGGAGCCAGAGAGGAGGCTTCCAGTTGACACCGGGGTGTGGCCAAGGTCAGTGGAAGTGGATCCTATGGAAGATGTGCAGGTAGTTGAAGAGTTGCCAGAGGTTTTGGCGATTCCTCAAGCAGCCTTGCCTCAAGAGACTGAGGTAAGGTCAGTGCAGGCCCCATTTGGACTGTCGGATGTGGATGTTCCAGAGGCACCACAGGGGTTATCAGGAATAGATAGTTTGGTGGAAGGGGTGCTGTTTGATTTGCCCACAGTACCATCCGAGGGAAGTAGACAGCCAGTTGGGGAGGTGGCTCCTGTGGTGGAATTAACATCCGAGCCAGTTAGAAGGTCTCATAGGGGTACAGCAGGCCACCATACAAATCCTTTCCATTTACCAAGGTCAGTAGCAAGACCGAACAATGTTGAGGAAGAGGAGGTTACAGCTCGGTTAGCACTAGTGTCCGCTCACACTGTTTTCAGGCCATGGCAGTAAGGTTGCCCACGGGACGTGGACAAACTTGTGGGGGGGTAGATGTGACAGGTAGGACCCGTCTAATGGCATTCAGTTCCCCTCCAGACCGTTTAGTGGCAACACCCACAGTGTCGGGGGTTGACGTTCGTCATGCGCAGTACGGCAGTAGCGACGTAATTCGCTGATTGGTCGTGCCTTTATATTCTGCCAGCCCTGCGGAAGAATGATTGTTTGGTGTGGTGCATATCGGCGGTTTGAGCTCGGCGCTGTGTCTGGATTTTATGGAATCGAAAGTTGTTCCTGAGAGTTTTAGAAGAGCACATTTTTAATACAGTGTCAAGAGACTTTATGAATTGGGGAAACAAGACGGTCATAACAAGCCTGACGCGTTCTAGACACGAATTCCTAGCAGAGGAATGCCATAGCACTACCTGCTGACAACAGACCGGTCCCAGTGAACAAGTGTTTGAAGTTACATCAGCACCAGTCGCTGTTTTGTTATATTGTTTTTTTGTGTCCGCTTGTTTGTCCTTTGTATGGTACAATTTTATTGTTATTGACAATTATTTCTGCCCTGTATTCTGATGTCAATTGGTGTCGTTGTATCATGAGCCTTGAGTAATCTCACTTCCTAAGTGAGACTGGAAGCTGACGGAAGAGTATATTTTTAACTAGAATAAATAATTGTAGCTTTTATTCTGTGACATTTAATAACTTGGATAGTAATGTTGTTGTTTTTTCGTTCTTTGTTTATTTTCTCCAAAGGTGCTGTTGGTGGAATGTGGTACAGTGTGGGGGTTGTGTGATAGTTTGCAGTGGTTGTGTGGGGGTATTCGACTTTATTAGAGTGTGGTGGTTTTATTGCACATAATAATTTGCTGTGAACTATTGGTCCATGTTTTAGGGTGAAGCCCTCCACTGGAGTTGCGTGCCCACCACAGTAGCCTGGAGATTGTTTGTTTATTTTTATTTTAAAATTTTTATTGTTGCCCTCTACTTGGTTGCCGTCTCTGCTCATTCAGTTGAGACCCCTGCGAGTGGGGAAGGGTTGCCCAAGTGATTGGGGGTGTATACCGGTGTGAGGTGGTTTTGCCAGGTTGCTGTGATTGTCCTGGGCTAAATTGGTACACCTCATTGCCTGTGTTACACTGGCAAAGACCATTTCGAGCCGTCTCAAAGCCTCGTCCTCATTAGGTGCGAATACAAGAAGGTCATCCAAAAAACAGAGAAGGGTGAGGAAATTCTGATAACAAATACACCCATCATGAGCCGCATGAAGCTTGCCAGGCTATTACACAGACCTTGTGGTAATCTGTTAAACTCGAACAATCCCATAGGGGTCGTGAAAGCGGTGAATTTTTTATCCTCTTCAGCCATCTCAATGTTATAGAACCCAGAAGTGAGGTCCATCGCACTGAATATTGTGTTGCCCCCCAAAGCGGCTAGACAATCGGCTTGGTGTGGTAAGGGATGAGCGTCTTTCACGGTGCGGGTGTTCAGCCACCGATCTACACAGATACATAGGTCTCCACTTTTCTTCCAAACCAGCACAAGCGGCGAGGTCCACTCGCTGGAAGACTTACGGATGATTTCACGCTCCTCCATTTCTGAGAGCACCTGTCTGAGCTTATGGTAATGTCCAGGAGGCACACGACGGTAAGGGAGTCTAAATAGACGTATGCGATGGAGAAAATCTTTGGCTTTGCCACAATCCAGTTTGTCCTTTGAAAACACACCTTCATATTTGCATATCAGCTGCACTAGCTGTTCCTTCCAGTATGTAGACACCTCGCACGAGTCGACATCGAGATCACCTAAACCGAACTGGCTCAGTCTGTCATGAAAACTGGAAGCAGGTTGAGTTTTGTCGGCCGTGGAACCATCCACCCTCTGGTTTGACACTATTGTCACGGGTGACAGTATTTTAAATATGTTATTTTTTTTACATTGTATGTATTTTATCAGTGTGTGAAGGTGGGACTTTTATTGTGATGGGTTGCAGCAGCACTGAGACATGATGGGTAAATGGGCTGCAGCTGCAACTCGGAACTAATTATTGCTGTTAAAACAGCCGTTGGAGTGCAGAGGAGGCAGGCAAAAATTCTGGGACAAGAAGGACACATGTGGACTCTGCTCCGGACCCTGTTAAAATACGCAACTAAGCACCGAGTGAGTGACTGAAAGAGGAAGGACTTCCTTCATTGACGGGTGAGCCGAGTGAACCAAGCGGCGCCCTGTTGTCCGACTGATCCAGGAAGTTGGGGCGCGCTGAAGTAATACAGCTGAGCAGCCGGTAGAAGCAAGAGCGTGAGGAACCCTGCTGTTGGAGCCGTCTGTTCACGAGAAGCGCGTTGAGACAAAGGAAGGGTGAGGACGCTCACCCTTCCCAAAGCTAAGTGAAACCTCCCTACCTTACCTTTTAGAAGAATTTTAACCTCCGGCCATCCACCAGTCGCCGTTTTAGGGCAATACATTTGAATCATTAGTTTGTTGGAGTCAGTTGTGATAAACAGCTAAGTTGCTTCCTATTAGGCTGGGTACTGCTATAGGTTTACTTTATTGTTTGAGTTTTTGGTTGTGTGTAAGAGATTTGGGTTTGTTTGGTTTGAATTATTTTGGGGTTTATAATTTGGAGGGTTGCTGTGGTGTTTTAAGTAGTTTTTTTTCAGTGCCAGCCTTATAGGGGGACATTTTATTTGGCTAAAATATCATAGATCCTGTGGGCTCCATTTTGGTGTTTGTCTTTGTGGGGGTGTGAGGTTCATCCATTACAATTTTAGTTCTGTTAGTAGTGACTGCATTTTGTTTTGTTATTCTGTCCTTTGTTTGCAGCACTACCTATCCAGAGCACTAAGTGGACTGTTGCGTGTTTCTCCCTGGAACTGGCTGCCGAGGGTCTGGACTGAGACTGGGTGGACTTGGAGTGGATGCTTTTTTTAAAATAGATTTTATAAATTTTTATCATTTGTTGAAATAATAAATTGTGAATTTACATCCTCTCTCTGCATCTCTGTCAACTTGCGACTCCCCAAGGTGTAGTGTTGGGCTTGAGTTAAAGGAAATATACATTCTGCCCTTTGTTGGGAAAGGCCGTGACACTATTACTTCACTACGGTCAGACTGGTTATACTTCACATCAAGATCCTCGAGAGCCAAGCATAGAGATACATCAGCCACCTTCGAGTTTCTCTTTAAGGTGACTGGCCTATCACTTGGGTTTAGGATCTTAACCGGCACCCACCTATCAGCGTTCATTGAGGCTACTACCCTACCAACCATGATGTCTTTCCTGTGCGGTTGTGACTTGGGTGGTTCGACAAGGACAGCACTTCCCACAGAAACCGGGGTGATTGAGGGTAGCTTGGCCCATACTAGATGCTCCTGTCGAGGTAGAAGAGTGACAGCTTGTGTAAGTTTAGCCGTACCTAGGGTGTCAGGAATTTCTCTGCCCTTCCACCTGTGCAGTCCAGACAACATGTTTAAGAAACATTCAATTTCAGGTTCTCCTGAACTTTTGGCCAAGCTGAGAACACGCCAGTAGTTGGGAGTTTCCTTGAGATGACTGAGGATGTACTTAATAACGTTAGTGCACAGAATGACATGATCACGCTGCCCAGGAACGACTAATGTAGGTACACTGACTGTATATCCATAAACTTCCACCTCTATCTGATAGATGCACTTTGGGCGTACTTGAACTCCACCACAGCCTACAAGTGTGACGTCAGAATCCACTTCACTGAGTTCTAGTGCAATCCCTGAGCTCTTGAGCTTGTGCTCCGCTTCTTCATTCATGGTACATGCCATAGACTCACTATCTAGTAGAGCTCGCAATGTGATTTGACCTTTCACGAGCACATCGGTGTAAAACAGACTGTCAGCTTTTTCTAACTTCATCACATTTTGGAACAGAATTTCACTTGTCAGATGCAGATTTGCAGCAACTTTCATACAGTGACATGTCATCTCCTCAATCGAGGGTTTCATCTTTTATCACCCACGCTGTTCCCTCCAAGGCGTGAGTGTGCTAGTTTCCCTGGTTATGTGAAACAGAGTTGAGCTGGTGAAACCATGTTGGGGCAATACTTACGCTGATGTCCTAATTCGAAGCAGGTTAAACATCGCTTCTCTCTCATACAATGTGAGCGAGTGGTATGGGAAGTGTCACTACAAACACGACAGACTAACCCGCGAGTCCATGACGTCGCGTGGGGCCCTGAAGAGTTGCGAACCGGCTGGTTGGTAAGTTCAAGCACCCTTTCCAACATGTTGAGCACACGCTCTAATGTATTAGTCAGATGCCACATTATCGTTGCGTTTAGAGATGTTATTGGGGATACACTGTGCAGCATTAAG
Organism: Brachyhypopomus gauderio; assembly: GCF_052324685.1. NCBI lineage: Eukaryota > Metazoa > Chordata > Actinopteri > Gymnotiformes > Hypopomidae > Brachyhypopomus > Brachyhypopomus gauderio. The sequence continues at coordinate 156,689 of NW_027506951.1, forward strand.
AACTGTGCATCCTACTTCAGTGGTCTCCTCTGGGCTAGCAACAGCTGTAGCCGTAGCGACTTGGAGTGTGCGAGGCTTTGGGACACTGGGAGTTTTGCGTGACCAATGTTCCCTTTGATGCTCATCTATGGCCTTCTGAACTTCTTCAAATGACCATTTAGTCATTGGCTTGCACTTAAATACACTGGACAGGTCAAGACTAGGGCAGTTCCGAATGAACATCATAGCTACTTCAGCATTCATGTTCCCCATCCTACTCCCACTGCACAGTAAATTACTATTAGCACGTTCTGCTGCGGAGTTCAGGCACACCCAGTAATCAACTGGACTTTCTTTGCACTCTGGTTGTGTGGCACAGAAATCGGCTAAAGGCAGGCACGACACAGGGCTGTCACTAAAGTAACGCCTCAGCACATAAATTTTGTCGGGACTCACAACTGTGTTAGACGAAGAATTACTCTTTAGACCTACTTTCACAATGTTCTTCACAATGCACTGCCTATGAGATGGCTCAGAATTGTGTTTGCTTTCTCTGTATCAGGGCAGCAACTTTTCTTTAAATATAGCTCCATTACATCTATCCACTCCTGGACAGTGTATTTGTCACTCTCGTCGCCCCTAAAACACAGGTGGTTCCTTAATGTCTGACCTAACTACCACACTGACCCTAGAGGCGTCTGGAGAGGTGTTAACAACGTCAAAGCCATCCTTACTGGATGATCCAGGGGAGGTAGTCTGTCAACCTTTATTTTGACTCAAAGGTACATTGAGGGTGACCCTCATTTTCAATGTAGCCGAGCATGTGATACAGGGATTGACATAAGTATACAAATAGTACATCAAATTTAATCAATTAATTAAGATGAAAAAATTTTTAACTCGGAAGTACATTGAGGTAACCCTCACTTACTCATTTAAAACATTCACAGGCTTTCTGATGGTGATCAGTAACTAAAAGTTTTAAATGGTTTAGTGTTCCCAGCGCGCTGAGCTTCAACGTTTCCTGTAGTGAATTCCAGCTCGCTGGTGCACTGTAGCTAAAAGCAGATTTTCCCAGTTCACTAAAAACTCTTGGTACCTGACAGGTGATCCAGTCACTGGAGCGAGTCTGATAATTGTTGTTATTTATGGAAATCAGAGAAGATATATAAGCTGGCAAATGGCCAAACAGTGATTTAAAAATAAAAATTAGCCAATGTGATTCTCTTGATTCAATGTGATTCTCAATGTGCAGCTAGAGAGGACCAACCAACTCTATCATATAGTCTGCAGTGGTGAGTATTATACGGGTCACCAGTAATAAACCTCAGAGCAGAATGATAGAGTGAATCTAGGGTTTTAAGAGCGCTGGCGGACGCTTTTCTATAAATTACATCACCATAATCCAGGATTGACAGTATGGTTGCCGCCACTATTCTTTTCCTAGCGTGCATGGGCAGACATGATTTATTTCTGTAAAGGAATCCAAGCTTTTGTCTGCATTTAATGGAGAGTTTGTTAATATGGGATTTAAAAGAAAGTTTTTCATCCAGCCAGATGCAGAGATATTTATATTCACTGACATGATCAATACTGGATCCTGTCAGGGTAGTTTTAAAATTTAAAACCTTATTTGAAAATATGGAAAACAGCATAAACTTAGTTTTATTAGCATTTAAAATCAACTTGAGTTTAAAAATAGCAATCTGTAAGGTGTTAAAAGAATGTTGAAGTTTTTCTAGTGCAGCATTTGCAGAATCTGCTGAGCAGTATAAGATTGAGTCATCTGCATAAAGGTGTAATTTGCAGTCTAAGGTAGAGGCGGCAAGATCATTGATAAAAATATTAAATAATACTGGGCCCAAAATTGAGCCCTGTGGGACACCTTTTGTTATAGACTGTAGGTCTGATTTTTGGTTACCGAGAGACACACATTGCTTGCTGCCAGAAAGGTAATCCTGGGCCCACAGGGCTGCATCATTACTAAAACCAATCTTGTGTAAGGAAGCTAGTAGTAAATCATGATCTACAGTATCAATGGCTTTAGTGAGATCAATAAAAATAGCAGCGCAGTACATTTTTCTGTCTAAGGCCAAGTAAAGATAATTTAAAACCAGCGTGGTTGCAGAGATGGTGCTGTGTTTTTCTCTGAAGCCAAATTGATAGCTGGACAGGACAGAGTTTTCATATAGATAAGACTTGAGCTGGTTATTCACTAGGGATTCTAAAATTTTAGCTAAACAAGACAGTTTTGAGATTGGTCTGTAATTATTAAGATCTGTCACCTCACCTTTATGCAGAGGAACAACGTGTGCTGTTTTTCAGATACTGGGAAGTCTGCAAGATAAAAGAGAGAGATTAAAATATATGTAATATGCTCTAAAATAACTGGGGTTGCCTGACGCAATAGGTAGGGGTCCAGACCGTCCTCACCTATTGTTTTTCGGGGATTAATAGAAGAAAGGGCTTTAGCTATTACGTATGGGGAACAGGTCTGGAGAGTGAAGATATGATGATTCTGGGAAGCAATAGTAGTGACAGAAGGCTGTTCCACAGTCAGGTTTATGTCAATATTTCTAAAAGTCTGACCAGCTACAGCAAAGTGTACATTAAAAGCTTGACAGTTCTTGCTGGTCAGAGATCATGTTATTGTTAACTAGAATTTTAGTTGGATTTTGTTTGGAGTTATGCTTGAGTGAATTAACTGCTTTCCAGAAATCCTGTGGGTTTGTGGAGATAGATATTTGGCTGATAAAATACTCTGATTTGGCTTTTCTGATTTCAAAAGTGCATTTGTTTCTCAGTTTCCTAAAAGTAAGCCATTTTTCACTTTCTCCTGTGTGTCTGGCAATAGACCAGGCTTTGTTTCTTGACTGTAGCAGTGAGGAAATTTCACCTGTAAACCAGGGATTAGATCTATCTCTTATTCGCAGTTTTTTGTAGGGTGCATGTTTATTTGCCACTGAGAGGAAGGAATTTCTAAAATGTTCCAGAGCTTCATCCATATCTGAACTTTTGAAAGTTGAGTGGATATTGCTCACTGCTAAGTCAGAAAGAAAAGCCTGTTCATTAAAATGTTTAAAATATCTTCTAACCACCATCCTAGAGCCTGTTTGTATCTTTGAACTGTTTCTAATGCATCCGATCGGGCAATGATCCCTGAATCCAAGCTCCAAAACTCCAGAGGCAGTGATTTTTTCCTTTCTATTCGAAAAAGCTAAGTCGATCAGAGTAGATTTGAGAGGGTCCTTTAAGTTTGGACGTGTTGACTCAGTGATCAGCTGTGAGAGGATAAGATTGCCACAAACTTCTTTTAAATGATCGGATGCATTAGAGAACCAGTTCAGATTAAAATCCTCTAGGACCAGCATTTCAGAGGTTGTATAGTGCGATAAAAGCTCTGCTAAAACATCTGTAGCAGAGAATGGCGCAGAAGGAGGCCTGGAAATCCCTATTAAAATAAGAGTCATTTTTTCCTGGGGATACCTCAAAACACAAAATAAAAATAAACTCAAAACACTTTTCTTTAGACATAGCCTTTAAAACTTCCACTTCAATGCTATTTTTCATAAAAATGGCTACTTCACCTCCTCTTGATTTTCTGTCTATTCTGTATAAAGTGAAGTTTTGTATTGCTACTTCTGTGTCACTTACAGTTTGCCTGAGCAAGGTTTCTGTTAGGATTAAAATATCAGGATCAGCCTGAGCAATAAAAATTTTCAATTGATCCATTTTATTTTTCTGAAGAAGGCTTCTTATATTTAAGTGGAGAATTCCAAGACCTTTTCTATGTTTAAAACTGTTAAGATCATTAAAAGTGACTATTGAGGATTTAGTAAGTGGACACAATGGGAGTGGAGAAAGCTCTACATAAATTAAGTTGTTTGTATTGATAAAATTGTTAAAATGATCTTTCTCTTTGTGTTTTTGAAAAGTGCTGGTCCTAGGTTTACACACAGTGATTATTGGAAAAACTAAATTAGTACTCTCCTTCTTAGGAAGTCAACTGAGGTTAAAAACGGAGTGAAATATGTTGTGCCCTAAAATCTGTGAACCGAGCCTGCTTGGATGAATTCTGTCAGGACTGTAGAATGAGGGCCGGTTCCAAAACAGGTTAAAATTGTCAATAAAAGCCAGATCAGAGGAGCGGCATGTTTTTTGTAGCCAGGTATGAAGGTTTAAAATGCGAGTGAAGTGCCCTGAGCATCTGCCCAGTGGTGGGATTGGGCCAGAGATAAAAACTAATTTCCCACAGTCTTTGATGGAGGACAGCAAGTCCGTAAAGTCTCTCTTTAACAGTTCTGAGCATTGAGCCTTAGTGTCATTACATCCAACGTGAATTATTATTTTTTGAACAGAGTCATATCTCTGAAGCAGAGAAGGAAGCAGCTGTGCAATGTCTTTAACTTTAGCACCAGAAACTGAGTGTACCATGGCCGTGTGATGCCTGAGAAATCGTGTGATAGAGTCACCTACTATCAGGGTGGATGGTGTAGAGTGCTGGGCTGGTCATCTGTGGGCATTGTGAGTCGTTCGGAGCTGGTCAGTCCGTAGTCCGGCTGCCCGCGGTAGAGGTCGGGCAGGTTGTGCAGCAGTGTCCGGAGGCTGGGTGCTCTGTACCTGCTGCAAGGTCGAAGTCACCGGCGGGGAGGCCAGCGAGGGTGCTCCACGGGTGGGCTGCTGTGGAGAGCAGCGTTTCTGCTGTGCAGCCGTGTCCAGCTGAGGGGCTTGGCTGGGTGGGATTGAGGTGTGGTGGCGGGTCCACTGCCCTGGAGGCTTCCAGTGCGGGTTCGGGGTGAATTGAACTGCTGGGGAGCTCACTCCAGTAGACCGAGAGTGAGCAGGAGAGGGCGTAGAGGAAGGGATGAGGACATCTTCCAACTCCTCTAACACAGAAAACCTGTTACTCAGCGAAAGTTTGTGTTGTAGTGTGTGGCGAGCGGACCGCTTTCCTCCACGCGAATGCCCAACAGCAGCGAACCACGGCTCCGCGAGCCACGGCGTGGAGCAGCTCACCTCCCTCAGTTTGGGTTTAGCTCCCAGCAGAGGCCAGGGATCCTTGACTGGCTCGGTCGCAGCAGCCCCTTTGAAAACACTGCTTTCTAGTCCGGTGGTAATCGCCTGTGACGACGCTAGTATAGAGTCCAGCAGAACCTCGTCTTCCTTTATTTGATATAAAACAGAGATTCGTCCTTCCAACTCCGAAATCTTTTGGCTTAGCCGTGAGCAGCTCTCACACTCTGTAAGAGTGGAGGCATAGTAGCACCCAAGTGTTAATGCTCTCCCGTTAAAAATAAATAATAAAATAAAAATAAATAAAAAGATAAAAAAACACTAAAATGACTAAAAGGTATGCTAAAAAACAACACAGCTTAGCAGCTAGCTTAGCAACTTAGCCGTGAGTGAGTGAAGTCCACGAAAATAGATCCTGGAGAGATATGTGTAAGTGCAAGTTAATGTCTTCTCAGGATGTTTCAAGCTGCCTTGAAGAACAAAATGTGTTGCTCTGCCCCTGAGATAAAGCCAGTAATTAGACTATCTAACTGCCAGGATTCATGATAAGCAAATGGCTCTTCAAAATGAGTGAGTCTGTGAGTGCATCTTCCTTTACTTTGCCATTGTTATTTCTTCAGTTGTTTGTTTTTTATGATAAATATGTTCCCTCATTAGACAAATTTAAGGCTACTCTGCTGACATTGTGTCAGTACTGTTACACTCTCTCTCTCTCTCTCTCTCTCTCTCTCTCCAAAGTCCAGTTACTCTCCAGTAGGAGTAACTGGACTTTGACTGGACAGTATTCTATTCGCAATAGTCTCACCAATCTGACTTCCGAGTTCCCCTATCAACTCACGTAATTGCTGTGTGACATTATCGGTACCATCGGCGGGGGTTGAACACAGAGGCCTCACTGACTCATTATGAGAGCTATTTTCCAAACCCAATGGGCTTTCCTGAATAAATGGAAGCATGTCTGGTTGACTTCTCAAACCCCCATCAAGTCTACATATAGTTCTCCCCCTCCCAATTACAGGAGTAAACACATCAGTTATTTGTTGCCCTCTACCGGCCATAGTTGGTTTACGACACGTTGAAATCACATATACTGTAGAACAGAAATGATACAAACACGTAACAAATACCTAAACGAAGTGTGACTAAAATAAAAAATGAGTCCATACGCCGACACTTCAATGTCCGCTGAAAGGAGTCTCTGATCCTGTAAACGATACCTCACGCATCACAACACACTGCTTGACCCCAGCAATCGGCAGCAGCTGACCAGAGAGATCCGGGTCACGGCACCACTTTTATGTAGCAGACATTAACCGGACGATGGGCTCCGGGCGGACGAAGAAGTCACACAACACACTGGGATACGGTACTCTGCGTTGTTTATTCGATTCAGTGTCCACGATGCTTCTCTCTGAGTGAGACATGGGGCAGAATCAGCACACGCACACACACACACACACACACACACAGGCTCTGCTTCTCCCTCGCTCTCTCTCCCACCAGTTCAGCATTCACAATGCTACTGGCGTTTTTCTTTTTTAATACATATACAGCCGAAAGGAGAAATGGCCAAATATATAACTTACTAATATAAACCAGCAGTGCTAATACACAGTCACAATATAAACATATTTTTAAAAGTTCCAAATTTTTCCATTTTTCTCAACAGGAAAACATACCTGAGTGAGACATGGGGCAGAATCTAGGGGTGGGCGATACTCTGAATTTTGGTATCGATACGATACCGATACGATACTGGTCAGTATCGCCGATATCGATACCGATACTTCCAAACCGTTGGGGGGGGGGCGATACTTTTTACTTTAAATTATAATCCATTAATATAATAATTTATATATTTTTGCTGATGCTGGTCCAGCGTGTCGCGTGCCAGTGATTATGCCTCGTGCCAATGGTGGCACACGTGCCATAGGTTGCCGACCCCTGCTGTAGACGGTCAACCAGTTTCAGCTGTGGAAAATTCAATTAAAACAGGCGAATACACCACAATTAAGCCAACTACAGGAAAGTCTGATTTATGGAAGTCATATTCCATTGTAATTAATGGAGAGGGAAATCGGCTTGTTGTGATTGATATCAGAAAGTGTTGGTGTACGTCACCTGACGGCATGTGTTTGGACTGTGGTAAGAAATGGGACAGCGCGATCCATCGCTATATTGCTGTTTTAATAAATACATAAGAAATTTTCAAGTACTAAATCTAATTAATTCAATTCATATTAGGATTGCGGGCGGGGGCGACAGAAATGTGTATGTGGCGGGCGGATGCGGGATTAAAACAAGCGATTTTTTGGCCGGTGCGGGCGGGAGCGGGACTAAAACAAGCAGGTGCGGGTGGGAGCGGGATTAAAACAAGCGATTTTTTGGCGGGAGCGGGATTAAAACAAGCGGGGCAGCGGGCGGGAGCGGGATTAAAAAAGCAGTCCCGCGCAGACCTCTAAACTGCAGCAAAAGAATCGATATTTTCGCCGTGGTATCGATCCGATACCGATCCTCACCTTTGTATCGATACTATCGATATAAATATCGATCCGCCCACCCCTAGCAGAATCAGCACGCGCACACGCACACACACACACACACACACACACACACACACACACACACAGGCTCTGCATCTCCCTCGCTCTCTCTCCCGCCTGCACGAGGCATAAAACAATGGATGACTCGACTCCAATGTTAAAAGCATCGTCTAACTTGGTTTAACTTAAGAGTTTAGAAAGAGAGGCAACTAGCGATATAACTTCTCACAGCGTAGTTTATCTCTTAAACTTACTCAAAAGATACGTTTCTACACATTTAAATTGTGAAATTTACGGGAGAGCGCAAAACACCTGCTTACCAGTTCAGCATTCACAATGCTACTGGCGATTTTGCCACGAAAGCACCGGATAGCTCAGGCGTGTGTCGCACTAATTGCCGCCCCACATAAAACAAACAAGGGGGGAACCCCCAAAAGGAACCATATACAAAAACCTATTTTTTTCTTTTAAAGTTTGAACTTAACATTGAGATTGTAAAACAAAGCTTGGTGAAGTTCTTAAAAAATAGACATTCAGATACTCAAAAATATTCCACGGCTACACTACTTTATAAAACCCGAAATCACACCACCAGCACACATTGATTAAGGCACATCACCTACTACCACTTCACACACACGATAATCACACTTAATTCATTAATGCTGGGAGGCCTATACTAATTCATCAAACGGTTTATCTACTCCCACCCTATCCCCATTTCTTAACTAACACACGTACACATATGTTTAATTTTAAAATAACAGACTTTTCTCGTTCGGGTGGCCGTCATGACCCCCCCATCTCTCTTCCGTTTTTAATCCTGCTAAACCCCTCCCCCCCATTTAGCCCACCCTTTTTCTCTACGTTCATCACACTATTATATAAATAGAAAAAGGCAGCTTTAGTGACATTGCACATGTGTGTGTCAAAAGAAAGATCAGAATAAATATTGACACATAAGCTTTTTGTGGTAGATGTTGGTGTTACTGAAAAACCCTCTAAGGAATTGTGATAAAGCGCGACCCTGAACCCCTCAGGTGTGTAGGAGGAGAGGGTTGCACTCTATGGGTAGTGTCGGCGAGGGCCTTGTGGCCTGGAATAGATCCGTACAAGAGGTTGAAACTTTGCCTTTTTCCTTTGCACATTTATTTTAGACACCTACAGCTATATACATATTTACAACGCGCGTTGATGGAAAGAAATAAAACAATATTAAATTGAGTCCTCTTAATCAGAGTCTACAGATCGGTGACTGCAAAGTCACATCGATCCCGTCATCACATACATTTCGAGCCTGCTCTCCCGGGCTCGTTCTCCTACTCTACTAATTACACCCCATTATATTCTATAAGCCCCTCCCACAGAACATTCCATTCCTGCTACCGGTACAACGGGGACAAAGAATATAAAACATTCTAATTGCTATCAACATACGATTGAATAAACAGCTTTAGTCACATCTTTTCATGTTATGACATTGTTCCATTTTACATAGTTTCCGCTTCACATGTGCACATGCATATACAATCACCTCCATACAGTTTTAAGTTCATCCCTCCTCTTCTGCAGAGGTTGTACCTGCCCAGGTAAGTAAAAGCCTGAATTTTACACTCCTACTCTTTTAGTTGGATGGATACAGACTGGTCACAGGTAAGTATACTTATAAATCATAATCACAATCATAATCATAACCATAATCATAGCCATGTCTATTGGTGATGTGTAGGTGTATAGGTCTACCAGGGTACCCGCGGGTCCTTAAAAAGTCTTAAAATGTCTTAAATTTAGTTTTCCATATTCAAGGCCTAAAAATGTCTTAAAATGTCTGGAATTTTATGAGGGGAGGCATTAAATTATTATAAGTGTGTGTTGTTCAGTTGTTCTGGCGCAATGTGAACTTTGCCGAATCTAGCGCTAATGCAGAAAATAACCGCTCCAGGGTCCTAGTGCTAGATTCCTAGCGTTGGAGTATACGGCCTCAACAACGTCAACAATTTTCGTTCGCCAACCCCCCCCCCCCCCCCCCCCCCCCCCGTCAACAATTCTCGTTCGCCACACACACCCCCCGTCAACAATTCTCGTTCGCCACACACACACACCCCCCGTCAACAATTCTCGTTCGCCACACACACACAGTCATTGAATTTGAGATTTAAAAATGTGCAGATACCCTGGTCTACATCATCACAGGAATGTTAGACAAATTGCTTCTTGCAGCTTTGGGTCCAAGTAACAACAACTCAGTCACAGAATTTAGAAGAAGAAAATTAGAGGTCTTCCATTTTTTTCTGGATGCAGTTCTCAGTTTGGCAGAATGGAGAAGAGAGATGGGAGGGTCAAAAGATAATAACCTCAAAGGTGAATGATGCCTTAGAGAGATCAGGCAGATGCTACAAAGAGCACTATCCTCTGACCATGGTGTGATCAGCCACAGAAACACACTCTACTGTGACATATATTAATGTATACATAGTATACACTGAGAATAAGTATTACTGAAATATGTAGAAACATGTTTGAGCATAACCTTTAAGAAATGTGTATCATAAAAAGGTCAAATTTAACATATAGGTAGAGAATCAAAAGTAGACAAATGAAGGAATGGGCTGGAATCTAACTTCCATTGAAGCTCAAAATACACCCATTTGTCTTAGATTGTCATTCAAGCAATAATCACACAAGGAACAAGTTACAATGAAAAATGTTTACTCAATTTATTATAGGCTTTGTTCAAAGCTAAACAGGAATGTAAATTCAAAGAAATGTTGCCACCCTTGTGTTTAGAGCTGTTGGCCTGCATAGCTAGAGTGCAGTCATTGTTTGGATACTGACATAACCTTTGGTTTTGACTCTGGTACCTCAACACAACACACTACATTTGAAATGAAACATTGGCTAAATAAAATAATTAAGTTCAGGTGCCAGCTTTAATCTAATCTAATCTTTAATCTCAACTGAAGATAAACTGTCTAGGAAGTACTTTCCTACTTTACTATTTATATGTAGGTCTCCTTTTTAAAAGACTTAAAATACAATCCTCTTTTTTTGATAAACTGTAAACACAATTGCAAAATGTCCATGTAGGTTTATAAATAATAACAACAATAATAATAGTAGACAAAATAGTAAGACTTACACAGCATCTTTCACATTCCCATGGTTGTTTTAAAAATTGTGAGTTTGCATTTCAAACAAAGTTCACATATAAAAACAAAGAAACTTAAGTTAATGAATGTGTCCTATTAACATGATAAATAAAGACACAACATGACTGGACCCACAGTCCAGTCATGTGTTTTAGGTTGATTAGTCACTATAAATTGCCTGTTGGTGTGAGTGTGTGCGTGTGTGTTGGCCATGTGGAGGACTGGCAACCTATCCATGGTGTACCCCTGTCTTTGCCTGATGATCCTTGGTGTGACTTGTGGGATAAAGCGGTATAGATAATGGATATATATTTGCTCATTTGAAAATTTGTCGATAACCAAAGAAGAACAAAACTGATTAAAGCAGCTGAGGTTGTTTACAGAATAGATACACCAATATGTAGGGACTTGGATATTTCCGCATGACAATGATTGAGCCGTGGCCATTTTTCTCCGGTCGCGCTGTCTAAGCGAAATCAGTCATTGCAAGTGCGCGGTAAAAAAAATGCTGTTTTCATCGGTTTGTAGGAGGTTTCTTCCCAGAGTTTTTGTAATATGACATAACTGAATGTCCACTTTCTCTCATCCCGTTAGAAGAATTCGCATTTCGCGCTCCTGTTTCTTTTTGAGCCTGGTTGAATTTTAACTTCGCGTTTGGACCGTTCAAAAACATTGTGGGACTGTTCAAAAGATATTAATAGATACGTGGACCGTTACATTATATTCTTGTTTATTGTTTCCTTAAGTTTTATCCCAGTCTGTACAGTTTAAGGTAGTTTTTTAAGGCTCCCAAGACAACGTGTTGGTCCGATTAACCATGATAACGGTGGGCACGGACTAGCCACATGCTAAAACTAGCCAGGGTTGCCAGGTCCTACAAAAATATCCCGCACAAGGTCAGTGTAAAACCCGCTCTTCAGCAGCCTAAACTAGCCCAAAGCACAAAGTTATTGATGGGGGAGGGGGTGGCGAGTGTTTAAAATGGAGACAAATTAAGTATTATATTGCGATCGATTCTTTGTGTTTACTTGTAACTCCCGCGGTGGCCCAACTCAAAAGTAGCCCAAAAAACCGCACCCTGCCACCCCAGAATTTTTGGGGGCGGCTGGATTTTCAAACAAGCCCAATTTGGCATGAAAACCGCGAACCTGGCAACTATGGCCACATGCTAAAACTAGCACACATTTCTTGATCACAAGATTTAGGTTAATTGCATTAAAAAAATAGGGCCGATTTAAATGCGAATATCTTTGGACTGGCTTGATCAAATTTGACAATTGAGGCATCTTTTTTTAGTTATATTGTATAATATTTGTTAATAATATTGTATAAATAATATTTATACAATTGTTTATTGTATAATTATTGTATAATATATATTGTATTATTTTAAATGTGATTAAGTAATTTTGAAAAAAATGTCCAAGTCCCTACAATATGCATTACTGAAGACTAAATATATTTACAAATAAAGTAAAACATGGCTTTTACGTCAATGGAGAACATACAAATGAAAAAATACACCATCTTCACAAGTAAAATTGACCATTTTCCCTCATCTTCACATATAAGGCTTTGGCATGGATATTATCTACATTACTTTTGCAAAATTCATATATAACAAACTAAAAAATCTACACATACAAGCATACACTTATGTGAGTATCAGAAAAGACATGAAATATAGTATTGGCTTGTATTTTTCAAGTGCACACAGATCTGTTGCAATGATGTCAATTATAATCTGAATAACATTGTACTAATAAAAAGTAATCTCATAAAATATTTGTATTTTTTAGTGAACATTACTGAGATCAGTAATGTTCAAAGATGAAAACTTCATAAACTACTTGTACTAGCTGGATGAAATTTTTATATGTAATTTATCAAAGAAACCAAAAAGCACAGGAAAGCATTGACCTTTAAAATTGTAAATATTGGACATGAGACTTTGGTTCTGGATGCCAAATAACTCAAGATATACTTTACATTCTGAGAATTTGTGTCCTTTTATTGCAATTTTTATATATAATTTCTTTGTCACATTCATAATTGTGTGCAAAGATGGCATCATTTTGCAGCTAAGTAGCGAGACTGATGTGAGAGTACTGTGTACTAAAAACCAATGCACAACCCCACAATATCCCACAGTACTGTAATACACTACAAAAAATATACAAAATATTTTCTTGCTTCTACTAAAGGTAGAAATTGTTATTATTTCTACGGTTAATACCATATTTCCAGTCTACAAACAAAAAAGAATGTGTGAGAACATAGCAGGGATCTAGGGAAATAAATCTTAGGTAAAATCCCTGTTGGTGCATATCATAGGAGCGATCAGGGTCCAGATATAGAGTGTGAGACAGGCCCAGCTGGATGAGATTTTTACCCACACTGCTGGCCATTTGCTTGTTATGGAATCATACTCAGCATCCGGGCTGTATGGAAGTAACGATTGTCAGTAATGGCAGATGTAATGGCAGATGTTTAAAAACAGAATGTATTTTACTGATTATTTACAAAAAACTGTTTGGATGTTCATTTAAAAAACAAAAGCCTTGACATGCAGTCAAATGTGGATTCTGTGCTTATGGTTCGCAAATAGTACTTAACTGTCACTGACCTGTGCCAATGTGTGAGTGTCATCATGATGTACAATGAAGCAAGGGAAAGCATGAAGTGAAAGAAGGAGTAGTTATACTGGACACTGTGTCTTTCATTGTCTTCTGCGAACTTTATCCTAGGGACTTCTTCATGCATGGGACTTCCTGCAGTACTATCTCCCATGGAGATAGTATTTGGGGGCGCCAGCATTAGTTTATTTACCTGGCTGGTGCTGGATGAGCGGATACTGTCAGGAAAGAGAAACATACATATGTCAGCTGTGTCATATTTATGCTCAATGCTTTTAAAATCAACTCGTTATCCTTGTAATCCTAGTAGTCTCACTGAGATGATTTCAAATTGTTCAGTTACTTCATGCTGTATTTCTGACATAAAGGAATATGGCAGGGTCCACATTTTTATGGAAATGTGTCAATTTTTTTGTTTGATAGGCAAACATGGCTGTGTCCTGAATTTCTTAGTAGGGAATATATATTCAGAGTAGGTCTCAGATACAAGGATTATTGGGATACTGATGGCTTAATACAATCTGATGTGTAGGGTGTTTTACTTTAAGCCTTTAAATAGCATGATGACTAGGAACAATAATTAGCTGCCTAGCTACCTATCTAGATAGTTGGCTAGCTACCCACACAAGTGGTTATTAACATTTTCTTTAGTTTTTGAGTTAGCTTTTAGAAAGGAAACAGTGCACTGAGTTTATTTTTTTGATGGGACACTTTCCTTGTCAATGACAATGCTTCTCTAGTTAAGCAGACAAGAGAACCAGACATGTTGAACTGGAACTGTTCAGAGAGCAGGACACTACAAAATGGTTGATTCCAAGGGAAGATTACTAATGAGAATTTTTTTCATACATACTACCACATGGTATGGTATAATTACACATGTAATGACATCTACGCCATACCTTGAGTACAAAATGCACAAGACAAATATGGCGAGCCCAACCATGCTCTGTACATCCCACCACTGCAAGTATGGGGATGAGGGCTCAAGATCTTCTGCTTTGCTTATGATCACAGCAGTCTGGTTCTCAATCTCCAGGGGAACAGATGTGGGGACGGCGATCTTTTGGAAGATGCTCAGAAGGCTGGGGTTGCACATGCGGTCTGAGAAGAATTTGGGACAAGCATTTGAAATGAACATATCATATAATTTACAGCCTTATAGTACAAAATAAGCTTAACATTGGTGCAGGTGTGTTTTTTTGAATACCTGGTTCATTGGTCATAGCTGACCAGGTCAGATACATGGTATACAAGGTGATGAGAGAGGACTGGAGAAGTCCAGATTTTTTATTATATTCCTATAAATTAGAAGCAAAAATGTAATGCAAATTTTAGTGACCCAAACTGTAAACACGGGATGATAACTTCTAATTCATACTACAAAAAACTGGTAAATGCTTTAAAATGATTTGAAAATAGCAGACTTGTAAGGTACTGTAACTTATTCTGACCAATAAGCTTAGCAAATAGTAGTACAGACCTGTACTTTGGGTAACACAGAGACAACAGAAGCTATGATGCACAGTAACATGTTAAAGATGATGAAGAACATGTTGAGTGCACACACTTTTGGCTTTGTGTAGAAGAGGAACATAAGGACAATGGCAGTAAAAGACAGGCCGTAATTTAGTCCTGTTACAGCCAGCAGAGCTAGGATTGAAAGACAGGGTAGACAAAAAGCTCAAGTTGTATCAGTGCCCTTGAACTTCTGCATTTTTGTGTTGACAGTGTTGTATTAGAGAGACAAGAAAAAATCTTTGAGCTTACTGATAAATCAGTCCTTTATGTTGGAATTTATGTGTGGCTTTTTAAAGTTTTAAAATGGCAATTTATTGAAATAATTACATTTGTGCAATAATTGCAGCAATCTTAAACAAATTTCATTTTAGGAAAAAAGAAACAACAGTACTAAAAATGAATGTATATATAAGGGCCAATGCATGTGTTTGGTGAAATGTTGTTTGATAGAACATGGGTTTTTTCATACAGCAAGGTATACTTACCACAGTACCAACGTCTTGAGTTCTCATTCTCCATCTTATAAAACCAAGACTCATTCCATGAGTGGGCAAAGTCCACAAGAAGAACCAGCTGGATTAGTATGAAGAAGAATGCTCCAAATATCCCAACAATGAACAAAGCTGCCCAGGGCAAAGAAATAACATATCAAGACATATCAAGAGAAATTTACATTTTATTGTAATTCTGGCCCAGCATTCTATACATTTTCAATGCACACAATAGTATACTTGTACACTTTTTTATAACATTGTAACAGTGAGAGGTAGGCAGCACGATGAGGCGAGTGCATTTAGCATACACACATTTATTGTAGATAAAGAGCGCAGACAGCACACATTAACACAAACACATTGACGTGAGACTCTGACAAAGATGAGCACAGGACACTGCATAAACGAACTACATGAGCCCCGAGTGATGACGAGACGAGCCACAGGTGAGACTGATAAACACACTCATATAAACTCACACCCACGGAAATACATACATAGACTCAATTAGACGCGGTCAACACAAAAACACACCCAAAAGGGTCCAGGGCTATATCATAACAATGTTTTTTGTGTAGGTCTCTGAAATATGCCCATATCTTAACAATGACATATTTTGGAAGTTTTGTTACTGTTATCTGGTAGATGCTTTCTCATGAACAGTATATGAATATTAAATGCATGTAAAAATATGTTTCACTAAAAGATATGTTTCTTACTTTGGGTAAAAGGCCCCTCTGGAATATAAAAAGCACCAACTGTAACTGCAATAATGACTGCAATTTTGAACAACCAGAAGCTGAAACAGAGGAGGAATTGTGAAAATGTCAGACTGCAGGCCAGCATAAATACCCTTTCTTGTAAGAAAGCAATAAAATATGCCCCAAAGCTTGCTTTTTCAATGACATATAGTCGTAGAGAATAATTAATTACCATGAGAACCATATAACCCATTCTGGTATTTATTAAGAATTAAGGTCTGCTTAACAGAAATGGTAACAGAGAATAAATATTTCAATAATAAATATTTGAAAAACCATAATTTATGTATAATGTATTGTAAAAAAAAATCCAATCATTTTTGCACTAGGTTTGAAGGGTAATTTACCCATTGTGGATAGCAGCTCGACGGTCTCTGCTGTTCTTCACATTGATCATGAGGAGAGATAAGGTTAAGTAGCACATCCCCATGCCAAAGCAGACCCGGTATACGGCTTTGTAACCCACGAAAATATCACACATACTACTGGCTTGGATGGCTGGGAGAGTGGGCCAAGATCCAGCTTCACAAAATCCTGGAATCTGGGATATGTGTAGATTACAAATTAATTTACAGCATAATCTTCAGCTGATTTGTCAAGTTTTGATATAGCTTAATAAAATTACTGACAATTTTGCAGTTACGTTTCCAAATGTTACTATTCAACTATGTTACTATATTTATTGTTTTGCTTGTTTGTTTATAGGCATCAAGTATGTGTTATTAACAATGTAATATTTTAAACCAAGCCAATAAATGAATGGAAAGGGTAATTGGATTTACCCTTCTGAGCTGATGCTCAATGGCAGGTGACAACATCACACAGGCAATGATTGTGCCCACCAACGTGATGAAGGCATATGTGATGCGTGTCACGATGGAGTTCTGGATGTATGGGCAGCAGCGGCACACCAGGCATGTTCCGCTGCCACATAGGCACTGTGCCTTCATGAAACGTAGAATTGAAGATAATGTGTAAAAAAATATGGATAAATATGAACATGAATAGCTGCACATAAAAAAAAAACATTTGTTCATCAAATATTCATAAGGCACAGATCAGAACCTGAACTCAGAATCACTACAGTTCCAGTTTTACTAAAATGAAAGTTAAAATGATTGTCACGTTCCTAAAAGAAAAAAAAAGCATGGGCTTACAGTGCAGCATGTGTGGGATACAGAATTACGTTTGACAAGTGAATGTTTTTATGAGTTGATGTTTTTATTAGTCTGGAGTTTTAAAAAATGACCTTACATTTTTTTAGGTCCAGGAGGATGACAACTGACCTTCTGAATGTCATATAAATGAATATCATATAAATCTAAAGAGCAAGTTGCTAAAGATAAATTATAGCCTACTACATAAAACACAGATTAGCTGATGGCCTCCTGCAACTTACTAGCATGTAGCCTGCCACAGGAAACGTCACTAATCCAGTTAAGAATTAGAATAACGGATTATTCAAGGTGATTGACATGTTTCATTATAGTATCAAAATATTTTGCTAAATTGTTCATTATGGCCTTTTAATTTAACTGTTCATTCATGACGTTAGCAATAGAATAAAATAACCATCAACTATTTTAATTACTATAATAATGTAGCCTACTCTCACGCGCACACACGAAACAGACCCCTAGAACACTTAAGCTACTTGGCTAGTATTGGATTGGTAGTTACCGTTACTGTTGTCTATCGATATATTAGAGAACATACATTAGGCTACATTAAGATACAAAATAGAAGACAAATGAATGCATTATAATACAACACATAATTTATATGTGCAATATAAAACAGCGCCGTTTAATAAAATGCTCCTTTGGAAAGAGGCGCGTTGAACTTCTGAAACCGAAATCACCTACCCATTGAGCCACGGCAAAGATTCCAAAGGGAACTCCCATATTCCATCTACAAATCAGAACTCACAGTTCAGGATTGAATGCCTCTTATAAAGTTTCAAATACGTCGAAATATGTCCAAGCTCTCCCTAAACGTATATAAACGAGAACAATTTCCTATTTTGTAAAGCTATATTGCCTTGTCTTCTTTCGTTATGGACCTTGCTGTCACGAGACTTATCCTCACTGTTGGGAGGCGGTAAAAAGTCTACGGGAGATATACGGAAGTGGTGATTACTATGTCGGAAAGAAACAGTGATTCAACATTGATATTAAGGAATGTGTAGTTGATGACCTAAAATCAACAGTAAATCAATATTATTAAATGTTGAATATTTAAATATTTCAAGTAAGATGTGTGATCAACGATGAATTGTTCTTCAGCGGTAGGCTACTAAAATAGACGGCGAGTTTACGTAAATAAGCATATGCAAACTATTAACGCAACTGGTACAAACAGATATGTACACCAGTGTATGCTACATGCATAAAGTTGATGTGTAATGTAATTGATTCAGTATATTTACCGATTACAGCACGATTCAATATCAAATCATTTCTGGGCGCGGTGTTATTGTTTATTTAGGCACAACGAATTCATGCGAGCATCAATTTAGCCTGGAGATTATCCAGATAAGTCACATCGGTGAAGTCGCTGAATTCGGCGGTGTGCAGCTGGCTCTCTGCTGATCCCAGACTCAAAAACCTTTGTGAAAATAAATGTGAGAGGATTACAGAACACCTAAAAACATTTTGATTGGCGTTTAACTAATGTATTCTGAAAATACAATTGGGTCTTATGTCTTATATTCTGATGACTGCATGTGGGCAGGGGCGCAGATGGCACGGGGGGAGGGGGGGGCATGTCCCCTCCAGATTTATTTTGACCCCATCCGAAATCTAGCATCTACAAGCATAAACGTTGGGGTTTTAATTTATTTAACTGTACGTTTGTTGAATTCCGTGCTCCACAATGTCCTCGTTTTTAAACTAGGAAGCGCTCAGTTCAGAGGTTACCTTGTTCGGAGCACCGTGTTCCAGTTCCAATGTAAATTTAACACGCCTTCTCAAGTCCGGGGTCCTAAGGAGCTCATAACTGCCCGTGTCTGTGCCTGTAGACTGCGTTACATTTACATTGGATTTGGAACTGGAACACGGAGCTCCGAACAAGGTAACCTCCGAACTGAGCGTTTCATAGTTTAATTTGGCCCGCCGGTGGGCCAGAATTCGTCATGATTAATATTTGCCAGTGTTTATGAATAATTACAGGCTCAATATAGACACCCAATATGTCATATGAAAGCTTAGAATCTCTGTTTCCAGCCAGTTTAGCTGTATTTCCTTTCAGAAAAGAAACATATTCGGCGAAAAATGTTTTATTAAAAATATGATTCATACATTTCATATTTGCGGTTTTTATAAATACATATTTTATCCAATGTGGACATATTATATACCATTCAAACCGTCTGACTCTCCAGATTACGATGCGATAATCCGATAATCTACGACGTATGGTTCTCGAATTAGAGCCAAAAGAGTGCGACATGTTAAACAGGAGCCTTTACCCGGAAACGGAAACCGGTGCATGGGGGCCTCTGCCGCTATGAGATTCTGCCAAGAGAAGATAATACATAAACACTGGCTGTGTTCGAAATAGACTACTACATACTGGATACTGCATACTGGACTCAGTATATACTGGATACTGCATACTGGTCCTCGTAGTAGTATGCAGTACAGTTTCCAGTATGCGACAAAAGCAAAGCACACTACGGGATCACGTGAACGTAGCGTTGCATGATGGGATGCAGTACACCACGAAGATAGCTCTGTTCGCGTACTGGAATATTTTGCGGAAGTAGTAGGTCATCCGGGTATGTTTCACGTACTGGAAATTTTCATTTTGGTCACATACTGCATACGACATACTGATTTGGGGCTCGATCAGTATGCCAGTAGTATGTAGTAGACTATTTCGAACACAGCCACTGTCTTTTCCTGCAAAAATTGTTGGAAAATTTGTTTTTTTATATAATTTGGAGAGGTTGGGGTGCTTTTTAGACACTTTTACACTGTGTACATACTTCACTTTTTTTCTGAATAACTCCTGATCTATGCATGTGATGTGTCTAAAACTTTACATGGTGAATGTCGACATCTAGGGTCAAATTATGGAACTGCAGAAACACTTGATGGTCATCATCCCTTTAGTTTATAGGCCCTAAAATCTAAAAAATAAAATAAAAAATTTTCATTTTTACCATATTTTGGCCATTATAGATGTAGGCTATTTTTATTTATTTTATTTATATGAATCTATTGTTTAAGTGTATACTGTATTTAAGTTAATATAATAAGTATTTTCATACACATTATGTTTATAATCATTTATATGAAGGCATATTTGTGAATCATTTCAATTTTATTTTGTTATTTCTTGTTATTTTTGCACATGTGCACAAGTTTCTTTGCTGAGAATGAGATGTCTTACTGACATCAGCAAATGTTAAAATAAAAAAATTGCAGAAGGCATGAAGTTTTGGTGTGTGACATTCCGTGATTTGGCATCATGGTCTAAGAATAGTGATTTAGCATCATGGTGTAAGAATAAATCACGCACGCAGATGGCACTGGGGACATATTGACATACCAGACCAATAACAGTTTGAGTGTTGATCAAAAAAGTGAAGATTCTAATGATATATATACGCTACCGTTCAAAAATTTGGGGTCACTTAGAAATGTTCTTATTTTTGAAAGAAAAGCAGTTTTTTTTTTTCAATTTAGCTAACATTAAATGCATTAAAAATACACTCTATACATTATTAATGTGTTAAATGACTATTCTAGCTGTAAACATCTGGTTTTTAATGCAATATCTACATAGATGTATGGAGACCCATTTCCAACAACCATCATTCCAGTGTTCTAATGGTACATTGTGTTTGCTAACTCTGTAAGGAGGCTATTGGATATTTAGAAAACCCTTGAAAACCCTTGTGCAAGTAGGTTAGCACAGCTGAAAACAGTTTTGCTGATTAGAGAAGCTATAAAACTGGGCCCGTATTTATCAAACTTTTTAGAATTACTCCTAAGAATGCTGCTAAGAATTGACTTATGTCTAAAATAATTCTTAGTTAAAAGCTGCGACTAAAAGTTAGTTATCAAGCCTCTCAGTCTCACTTTAAGCGAAGTGTAGGAGTAATTCGATTCCCAGACAGGCCATGACTGAGGTGCCCTTCAGCAAGGCACCTAACCCCAACTGCTCCCCGGGCGCCGGGCTAGGGCTGCCCACCGCTCTGGGCACGTGTGATCCACAGCCCCCTAGTAATCACTAGTGTGTGTGTGTGTGTGTGTGTGTGTGTGTTCTGACTGCACAGATGGGTTAAAAGCGGAGGACAAATTTCGATTGGGGTTTAAAAATCACAATTGACAAAATATGGCACATTTCATTTCATTTTTTTTAATTCTTAAGTGTCAGTCTCGGAGCTAATTTACGACACCTGGCTGTGCCGCAAAGCTGATCCTGGATGACGTTGTTTCAAAACCCCCTGCAAGAACCAATCACTGGATCGGATTTCATGTTCAAGAATATTTCCTGAGAAATGTCAAGATAAAATTCAGAAAATGTTGAAATACCTTCACATTTAACTTAATAATGTTGCAGTCATGATTTTTGTGAAATAACACAGCGTATTTACATAGTTACTAAATAATCTTTATAAAAAATTTGTTTCCTTCTTTCTTTTGTCATTCATATATTGTCTCTGATTTATTTTGGATACTGCATTCATTCTTCAGTCATGAATGGCCAGAGGAAAAGTGAGCGTCTGAAGGAAGTCTGGCAGAGGACTCACTCCCAAATGACATACAATAACTGACAAGGCAGACGTCAAAGCTTAAAATTAAAGTATTAAAATCGCAGCATGAATATTACACTCTTGCACGAAAAAAATGAAAGGAAGAGAAAAAAAAATTAAACCCATGCTTATCCTAATGCCTAATTGTTGCGCATATTTGTGCATTGTGCATATTTATATATCTATAAAATTGAAATGTGTACCTAAAATGAAGGTTCGGAAGCCTCTCTGTCTTCTCAGTGCCTTCTCAGCCCCCTAGTGGCAACTCTTAATGACTTATGAGTCCTCTGGAGCAGTCTTAACTTTTCGGGAGAGTAAGAGTGATTCTTATACTTGAGAGTTTTGATAACTGGCACTTACACTTACCTCTGTGAGTAGGAGAAAATCTAAGAATTTTTCAGCACTTAAGTCCAAAATTCCACTCTGAGAAGTTTGATAAATACGGCCCTGGAGCATTACAATTGTTGGTTCGATTAAACTCACAAAATGGCCAGAAAAAAAACAACTTTCAATTGAAACTCGACAGTCTATTCTTGTTCTGAGAAATGAAGTCTATTCCATGTGAGACATTGCCAAGAAACTGAAGATTTCCTACAATGGTGTGTACTACTCCCTTCAGAGGAGAGCACAGACAGGCTCTAACCAGAGTAGAAGGAGAAGTGGAAGGCCCCGCTGCACAACTGAGCAAGAAGACAAGTACATTAGAGTCTCCAGTTTGAGAAATCGACGCCTCACAGATCCTCAACTGGCAGCTTCATTAAATAGTACCCGCAAAACGCCAGTGTCAACGTCTACAGTGAAGAGGTGACTCCGGGATGCTGGCCTTCAGGGCAGAGTGGCAAAGAAAAAGCCATAAGATAGATAGATAGATAGATAGATCTTTATTGATCCCTTTGGGAGGTTTCCCTCAGGGAAATTAAGATTCCAGCAGCATAACAGTAATAGAACAGTGATAAAAATAGAAGATTAAAAAGAGATAGTGATAACAGAGATTAAGCTATTACTAGTAATAATAAATACAAACACAGAATAAAAAATAAACAATATTAAAAAACAATAGGATATAAAAACAATAGAATATAAAGAGCCAAAGATGAATTGCACATGCTTATTGCACTATTTAAAATGGTATTGCACTGGATTGTATGAGCCTTAAGGTTATTGTGCATAGTCCGGTTAGTGTTGATTGATCAGTCCATTTTCCTGTGGCCCCTCCTCCCCTGCAAAGAGGAGTTGTACAATCCAATGGCATACAGGACAAAAGAGTTTTTGTACCTGTTGGTCCTACACTTTGGAAGGAGCAGTCGGTCACTGAACAGACTCCTCTGGTTACTGATGACAGTGTTCAGAGGATGACTGGCATCGTCCATGATGCCCAGCAGTTTGTCCAGGGTCCTCTTCTCTGCCACAGTCACCAGAGTGTCCAGCTTCATGCCGACCACCGAGCCAGCCCGTCTGATGAGTTTGTTCAGCCTGTGTGTGTCCTTCTTGGATATGCTGCTCCCCCAGCACACCACAGTGTAGAACAGGACACTGGCAACCACAGACTGATAAAACATCCACAGTAGTTTCCTGCAGATGCCAAACGATCGCAGCCTCCTCAGGAAGTACAGCCTGCTCTGTCCCTTCCTGTACAGGTGGTCGAAGTTACAGGACCAGTCCAGCTTGTTGTCCAGCCACAGCCCGAGGTACTTGTATGAGTCCACAGTCTCCACCTCAACACCCTCTATTAGAACTGGTTGTGACTTTGGTCTGGACTTCCCAAAGTCAATGACCAGCTCCTTGGTTTTTGAGGAGTTGAGCTGCAGATGGTTGCTGTGGCACCAGGTAGTGAAGTCCCTCACCAGGCTCCTGTACTCCTCCTCTTGGTCATCCCTGATACACCCCACTATAGCTGTGTCATCAGCAAACCTCTGAATATGACACAACTCCGAGTTGTAGCAGAAGTCCGCTGTGTACAGGGTGAAAAGAAGAGGGGCCAGCACCGTGCCCTGTGGAGCTCCAATACTACTGGTCACAGTGTCAGACGTGATGTCCTTCAGCCTGACGTACTGTGGCCTGTCAGTTAAGTAGCTGTAGATCCATGTGACCAGGCAGGGGTCCACTCGCATCCTGTTCAGTTTATCCTGAAGCATAAGGAGCTGAATGGTGTTGAAGGCACTCGAGAAGTCCAAGAAGAGGATCCTCACAGTGCCTTTTCCCTTATCCAGGTGTGAGTGGGCTCTGTGTAAAAGGTAGAGGATGGCATCTTCTACACCAACACCTGCCCGGTATGCAAACTGCAGACAGTCCTGGGCATGTTGCACCTGTGGTCTGAGGAGACTGAGGAAGAGCCTCTCAAAGGTCTTCATGAGGTGTGATGTGAGTGCCACTGGTCGAAAGTCGTTCAGCTCACTGGTCCGGTTCTTTTTGGGCACAGGAACAATACACGAAGTCTTCCAGAGAGTAGGCACTCTCCCCAGTTGTAGGCTGAGGTTGAAGACCTGTAGACAAACTGCAGACAGTCCTGGGCATGTTGCACCTGTGGTCTGAGGAGACTGAGGAAGAGCCTCTCAAAGGTCTTCATGAGGTGTGATGTGAGTGCCACTGGTCGAAAGTCGTTCAGCTCACTGGTCCGGTTCTTTTTGGGCACAGGAACAATACACGAAGTCTTCCAGAGAGTAGGCACTCTCCCCAGTTGTAGGCTGAGGTTGAAGACCTGTTGGAGTGGTTCACCCAGTTCCGCAGCGCAGGTCCTTAGTAAACGTGGACACACCTTGTCCGGGCCTGCTGCTTTACTGGAGTGGAGTTTCCTCAGTTGTCCCCTCACCTGGTCTGCAGTGATGTGTGGGGGGCTCTGTGATGAGATGGTAGTGGAGGAGGAGGAGGCTGCTGTAGTAAATGGTGAAAGGTGTGTTGAGGGAAGATGGAGATATGGCTGGAGTGAGGGAGAGGGTGGGGGAGACATGGACTGGTTGAACCGGTTGAAGAAGTTATTCATCTCGTTAGCCTTCTCAACAGTCCCTCCTATGGCTCTGGTCTTTGTGTTGTGACCAGTGATGGTCTTAACACCTTTCCAGACCTCCCTCATGTTAAAGCCATAAAGCTAATAAAATAAAAAGATTAATATGGACAAAAGAACACAGACATTGGACAGAGGAAGATTGGAAAAAAGTGTTATGGACAAACGAATCAAAGTTTGAGGTGTTTGGATCACACAGACGAACATTTGTGAGACGCAGAACAACTGAAAAGATGCTGGATGAGTGCCTGACACCATCTGTCAAACATGGTGGAGGTAATGTGATGGTCTGGGGTTGCTTTGGTGCTGGTAAAGTGGGAGATTTGTACAAGGTAAATGGGATTTTGAATAAGGAAGGCTATCACTCCATTTTGCAACACCATGCCATACCCTGTGGACAGCGTTTGATTGGAGCCAATTTCATCCTGCAACAGGACAATGACCCAAAGCACATCTCCAAATTATGCACAAACTATTTAGAGAAGAAGCAGGCAGCTGGTGTTTTATCGGTAATGGAGTGGCCAGCGCAGTCACCAGATCTCAACCCCATTGAGCTGTTGTGGGAGCAGCTTGACCGTATGGTACAAAAAAAGTGCCCATTAACTCAATCAAACTTGTGGGAGCGGCTTCTGGAAGCATGGGGTGAAATTTCTCCAGATTACCTCAGCAAATTAACAGCTAGAATGCCAAAGGTCTGCAATGCTGTAATTGCTGCTAAAGGAGCATTCTTTGACGAAAGCAAAGTTTAAAGTAGAAAATTATTAAAAAAAAAAAAAAAAAACATTATTTATACCTTGTCAATGTCTG
The DNA here is from genome assembly GCF_052324685.1 of Brachyhypopomus gauderio. Classification (NCBI taxonomy): domain Eukaryota; kingdom Metazoa; phylum Chordata; class Actinopteri; order Gymnotiformes; family Hypopomidae; genus Brachyhypopomus; species Brachyhypopomus gauderio. Next base: position 182,357 of record NW_027506951.1, read on the forward strand.
GACTATATTTCTATTCATTTTGCAACTCATTTGATAAATAAAAGTATGAGATTTCAGGGAAAACACAAAATTGTCTAGGTGACCCCAAACTTTTGAACGGTATGTATATATTATATTGTACAGCTTGGTCCCCCTCACTTCAGAATTTCTATCTGCGCCCCTGCATGTGGGTACTTAATATCCTCTAGATCAGGGGTGTCAGGGGGTTCAGTCCAGCCCGTGGAATAAACTGGATTATTAAAGAAGAACAAACTCCATTTTAAATCTGCAGTTCCTATATGTGTTCGCTAGGGACGTGTTTTAGTCAGTTTAGTCAATTAGTCAGGTCTGTTGACCCCAATGGACTTTTGCTTCTGCAGCGAGGGGTATCTCGTTGACCCAGGCACCCTCTTAAGTGAAATGTCTTTGTCAAAAAAAGAGAAAAATGGACACAGTGTAGGATTTTTCAAGAAAAATGGAAAGTTCATGGATGTGTTCAGAATTGCTTCCTAGATGTGGAAAAAGTCACTGTGATCAGTCTTAATGCATAATACACTTAAATAAATGTTTAACTGTGTAAAAGTGTTGTTGAAATTGCAAGTAAAACATTGTTAATATATTTAGTAAAAGGACAATTCCTTTCATATAAAGATTTTTATAATTTACTTCTGTGCACTAATACAAAGAAAACAGAATAATGTGCTTTACAAAATAAATAAATTTAAAAAAGAAAATTAAAAGGAAGCAAAGATAAGAAGACAAATGAAAATATTAAGAAATTAAAGATAAAAAGGAAACATAATGTAAATAAATAATGTAATAAAGTGAATAAAGTTAACCTAGCCACTAGGGTGCACACACCAGTGTATTTTTGTGCCGGTCCCATGCCCGGATAAATAGGGAGGGTTGCGTCAGAAAGGGAATCTGGGGGGTATTCCAGAAAGCGGGTTTAAACTAGGATACCCCAACCTTAGCCAAAAGGCTATCATCCCTGCCAGGTACCAGGAGCTTAGCCAGAAGGCTAGGGTTGGCAGGTGTGATAAGCCCTTCTCACCTCCAGTGTTATGTAAATGAGGCGTGTCTCTGGTTTGGGTGGTTGCTGCTTCAATACGCACCTTTGGCTGCCTGCCACAAGAGACTGCAAGCTCTCTTGCAAGAAGTCACAAAGTGAGAAGAAGTCAGAAGTCACAAACATAATATTTGAATTATAGTGACATATAAGTGGCTTATTGATTATTCAAAATGGCACTGATTTTTTTTACCTTATTTTCAGTAGTTTTAGTCTTTTGAAAAACTGCCAATAGGTAAAGATATTTTTACATACATTTATACAAAAAACCCTCAGCTACTTGAAATAGAATAATAATCTTGAGCAATTTTAACTTATCAAGATGGTACTTTTTAGTGTGTCACTTCCAAAAACACAACAACAATCTTACCAGAAGAGATTTCAGAGTCACTACTCTATTTTTTGCCCCCCCATCTTTGGAGGACAACTTTATTTTTATGTAAGAATCAAAAGAAAACAATTCTGTAAAATACAGTACAATAGTAATAAAAATTATTGTGGTTAGGTGGGCCATACAGAGAAAAGAGGAGGAGAGAAAAGAGGGTCAGTGTTCAGTGTTCATGGTCAGCCACTGGTCAGTGTTCATCCACACCGTCCCCTCAAAAGCCCTCAATGTCTAAAATACAGTAAGGAGTACAGGAAGAGGTGCCTTACACAATCTCCGACTATAACAGCCTAGAATGTGGTGCCCCACCACCCCCACTGCAGAGAGTAGCCTGTTCAGCCAACCACCCCCCCCCCAAAAAAGTCAACATTGCCAGAAATTTAGATTCAAGTTAGATTTATTGATATATGCACAGTAAAGAAATGTAACTCTGAAATAAAATAATAAAGATGATAAAGTAATAATAAAAAGTAATAAAATATAAAATAAGCATGCATCAATATAACAAGAAACATAACAATATAACAGAAACAAACTATAGACTCAGCTATAGACATTTATAAATGCTCTGCACACACCTGGCACTGCCACATCATCTCATTTCTGCATTTGCCACATGTGAACTTACTGCAAGAAACACAACGCTTAGTGGCATGGTTATTCTTGCAACAACACCTTACCTGGCAAAATGCCCTTTTCCCTGTGTCAGGTGTGGGTGGTTGCTGCTGCTGCATCTGTTTCTGTTCCTTGGCCACCTCCTTGGCTGCCATATGAGCCTGTGCAAGCTCTCCTGCAAGCTTCACCAAGAACTCTGCCCGTCTCTCTTTTACACCCGTGCATGCCTGAAAAAGCACATGTGCATTCAGGCATGAAATGTCAATCATATTATAAAACACAGCGACTGGCCATCGCCGTGTTCCTGATCGTACACTATACTTTCGCACCATCTGGTCCATGATATCAACACCACATTTTAGACTGTTGTAGTCGGTGATTGTGTTTTGTGCAGTCTCCACCATACTGTGCATGCTACTCAGGATGCATACAGTCTTTCTCCGTTTGGACGCGTAGACCGTCAGTGTGGCATCAGAGGTTGAAAACACCTGTGTGCTGTGTTCTTCACGGACCAAATTCTTTTTGACAGAGTCTGGAAGCTCACGACGAATTTTATTTACTGTGCCAAGGAGGGTGGTCTTCCGGCCCAGCAATCGTTTCGGTAGTGACAGCGAGGTGAAAAAATTGTCTGTGGTAACAGTTCTTCCTACGTCCATGAATGGTTGCATAAGCTTCATCACCACATTTTCCGATAATCTTTCCCCCGTGGGACGACTGGAGTCTTTGCCAAGATATGGGATGATGTTGGACACATACTTGGATTTCAGGTCACATGCCACCCAGAACTTTATCCCAAACTTGTCGGGTTTTGGTGCTATGTACTGCAGAAAACAGCAACGGGTCTTTGATGGGAAAAGTTGTTCATCTATGGTGATGTGCCTTCCTGGGTTGTAAGCATTGATGCAGTTGGCAACGAAAGACCCCCAAACATCAGAGATTGCAGCAAACCGGTCAGTTGCAGCTCGTTCACTGCGTGTGTCCATGTTGTCGAAGCGCAGGTTCCGCATGATGTCCTGGAACCGGTTTCGCGGCATAATCTTCATGATGGAGGGGATTCCCATTGTTGCAGACCATGCGTCCTTCACCGCTGGAGGACAGAAAACCCCTCTCAGGATGAGGATGGCAATGAAAGCCATTAGTTCAGGGAGGGCCACAAACCAGTTTTCATGCTGTGTCGTCTGGTGTGCATGCTGAACAGTCCACTCCTGTATGGTCCGCAGCATTTCCAGAGAGATGAAACACAGGAAACTCTGTAAGCGAATAGTCACTTTACTTCTGGCAAAAGCAGTTGGCTCTCCATTCATGGGATGGCATTCAATTGGGCTGTGATGCCTTCCATGATGTCTACCAATCTCTTCCTCACGCCACACTGTGCCGTCTTTTGCAGTCTCTGTCAGCTGCTCGTGTGTCTCCATGCGACCTCTCTTCTCTGGAGGTGATGAAGTCTCGTGATCTACAGGAACATATGTTTGAGATTTGATTAGTGAAAGGTTGAAATAATGTGAAATTGACACAAACATAATATTTGAATTATAATTCCAAAACATCTCAAGTATTCCTCTTTTGTACTTATGTAAGCTTGTTCTCACAGTGCAAAAAGTAGCATTTTGGTTAGTCATAATAGCTGTTTTTTCTTTTACCTTATTTGAAATAGTTTTTGTTACATACATTTATACAAAATAACCCTCAGTTACTTGAAATAGAATAATTATCTTGAGCAATTTTAACTTATCAAGATGGTACTTTTTAGAGTGTGTCTCTTACAAAAACACAACAGCAATAACCAGTAAACAAAAAAAGGACATTTAGAAATTCTTACCAGAAGAGATCAGCTGCTCGTGTGTCTCTATGGGACCTCTTTTCTGGAGGTGATGAAGTCTCTTCATCTACAGGAACATATGTTTGAGATTTGATTAGTGAAAGGTTGAAATAATGTGAAATTGTCACAAACATAATATTTGAATTATAATTCCAAAACATCTCAAGTATTCCTCTTTTATACTTATGTAAGATTGTCCTCACAGTGCAAAAAGTAGCATTTTGGTTAGTCAAAATAGCTGTTTTTTCTTTTACCTTATTTGAAATAGTTTTTGTTACATACATTTATACAAAAAAACCCTTAGTTATTTGAAATAGAATAATTATCTTGAGCAATTTTAACTTATCAAGATGGTACTTTTTACAGTGTGTCTCTTCCAAAAACACAACAGCCATAACCAACAAATAAACAAAAAAAGGACATTTAGTAAATCTTACCAGAAGAGTTTCCAGAGTCACTACTGACAGCCAGGATGATTTCTTCTCCCTCAGAGTCACGGGGGCTGACATTGTTGAACATCATCTCCAAAACCTGCTGTGTACGGTAGAACTTTGCCATAGTTGCGTCTCAGTCAACAGAGTGAGTGAAATGAGTGGTAAAATTAGTGGTTGCATGTATTTTTATCCACATGTGGGTGGATACATACATAATCGTTATCACCATCATTCACTCTATAACCCATCACACCCATCAAATGTGACATCACCCATCACCCTATCACCCATTACCAAATGGCTGCATGTACATAACAAAGAATGAGGCCCATACAGGTGGGCCATTCAGGACAGGATAGAAATGAGGGGGAGAGAAAGGTAAATTTTTTATCTTATTTTTGATAGTTTTTAGCACTTTGAGTTGCACTTTGTATGAAAGGTCACCCATTACCAAATGGCTGCATGTACATAACAAAGAATGAGGCCCATACAGGACAGGATAGAAATGAGGGGGAGAGAAAGGTAAATTTTTAACCTTATTTTCAGTAGTTTTTAGCACTTTGAGTTGCATGTATGTATGAAAGGTGCTATACAAATAAAGACTATTATTATTATTTATTTATTATAAAAAGGGAAGGGCAGAAAAAACACAGCTCAAATGACCACTGCAATGGTTCACCAACTGCTGCTACATTGGACATCTATATTCACCCAAACACATATATATATACCCACACACATATACACCCTTACACACATACACCCACATGTTCATCCCAACATAAATTTACTCATATATATACCCACACAGACAATCTTCCTCAATCTCCCCAAGGGGAGGCCAGCGTTTTTTCTTCTCTATCTGAGTCAGTGAACACATCGAGCAGAACAATGAACTGATGATTCACACCATCACCCCCCCCCCCCCCACCACCACCACCACCCGTCTACCTACCTTACATAACAAAGGGTGGCCTAATGGGATGCAAATGTCCCCAGAACTGCCCCCTGGTGGAGGCCAGGTAGAAAATTTTGGAATTAAAATCCTGGGACTCCTAGTGTTAACAAACTCTCATGGTCACAGCTCCGGACCCTTCCCTGTGGGCGTGCCGTTACGTTGTCTGCGTGCTGTTATGTCCATATTAGTGCTTCCGTGGGTGTGGGTTGTCTGTGAGCGTGTTCGTAGTCGCACCTGTGCCTTGTCTCGAGATCACGAGGGTTTGTGTTAATCACCTATTTAATGTGCGTTCGCGCAGTGTCTTGTGCTCATCTTTCTCTATAGCTACGTGTCAGCGTGAGTGTGTGTGTGTGCTGCTTGCGCTCCGCACAGAGCTTACTTGTGTAGCCGTTAATAAATGTTATTTGTGCACAGTATACGTCGTGGTGTCTGCCTCCTACACCCAGTGTTACACAAACTCTAAACTTATCCCTGAACTCTGAGTTGTCTTACCCCGATCTGACATACTCAAGAGTTTTCGGTTCCAAAACGGCTGATCGGAGTTAAAGTAATCAGGGTCGCTCAACTCTGAGTAGGTTGACCCAGACAGAAGCGTGTTCACGCGTAACTATAAAAGGCATTCTTAATGAAATGCAGATAAATATGATTTATTATGGACTTAAACGCGAAAATCAGCCGAGCATCGTATTTCACACCACTGTAGCTTGAACTATTAATGACTGCGTATGCAGAATATTTTGATATTATTAAACGTAAATGTAATACTGCGGTAGCTGCTAGAGAAAGGCAGTCAGCATGTCAAAAAAATTGCCAACAGAGTTAATGCGTGAGTGAAAATGATATTTTTATATTTAGCAGAAGGGTGCGATTATATTATTATTTTCTCCACCTTTATAATACTGTATTGAGTTTTAAAATATTATTTTAATTGAACACTTACTAATTCCATGTCTAATCTGAGTGGTGTGAAACACACATTGCATCAGATAAAGTGAAGTATAAGAATATTGTTGTGACGGGCAGGTGTGAGCAACAAAAAGGAAGCGATCACGCCAAGTCTCAGGGAAAAAGGGTGGTTTAATATAAAGTGTGCAAACCTAAAACCCGTGCAATAGATCCGAATTAAGGATATAATGACCAGCGGTCAACTGGTACAAAGACAAGACATATATAGACAGACAAACGACCATCAGGTGGGAACGGATCACGGGCTCCGCCCACCTGAGGGGCGTACACGACGTCACAAAACAACAACAACACAGCCGCTGTGGACAGAGGCGGCCGGTAGGGGGCCGCCTCACCGTGACAGACCCCCCCACCAAGCCGCACTCCCCTCCACTGGGTGTGTGGCACACAGCGGCTGCACAACAACACGAAGGGGCAGGAAGGCAAGGACAGGCAGGGACACCTCCTGCAGTCCACGAGCTGAAACACAAAACACATAACATTAGTCAGCTCACCTCCCTGGGCGGGACCCTGGACCGACTGGGCCGTCAACAAGACAAAACCACGCCCCGGTCGGTCACAGGGCCCTCACGCCCTAACCGGCCTTAAGCCGCATAGCCCCACAGGTGCGAGGACGGCGGGCCTCGGCTCCTTGTCCGTCCGGAGTGTATGTGTGTGCAGGTTACCTCCCTGGGGCGTGGCTACGTCACCTCCAGGACCCCGTGGAAGGGTCTCCGTCCTGTGCAGGAGCTCTTCAGACCGGAGCCCCATGGTCCCCAAACATCCGGGGGCCCCAACCCTCTAGGGAGGGGCTCTTTCCGACCGGGCTCCGGTCACCCCACAACATAAGGGGGCTCCTGCCAGCTGGAGACCCCCACAAGGTCCAGGAATGCCACGATTCAACGCCAGGGAGAAGCACCTGCACATAAAACACAAATGCACACACACACCCACACACACCAACACAGAACACAAACGCGCACTACCCTGATCCCCCCTCCAGGGGGGAGGGGTCTCCATCCTAACTCAGGAGAACCCCCCATTTACCTGGTCAGGGCCTCCCTCGGGAGCGACGCCCTCCGTGCCACTCCCCGTGGCACGGGACCACAGCCGGTCCTCCCCCAAACACACACTTAAGGGGAGGAGCATGCGTGGAATTACAAGCAACAAAACCACAAACACGCGAGAACAACACACACATGCAAAGACTAGACAAACAAAAAACAGTGTACAAACAATGAACGAACGGGACTCTTACATGCGCGCTCGGTAATTTTGTGACGTGCCGCTCAGGTTCGCAGTCGCTCCCCCACACAAAACACAAGACGAGAGGGGAGCGAGGCGACAGTGACGAGCGGCACCCGCGTCACACACGAAACACTAAACATATAACACCACGAGCACGCACACTGGTCCACACGCCCATTCACACGTACACTTCACCCACACAAAACATGAAGAGTATAACAGGGAAGACGCCCTGGTCTTCGCCGTGCAACACACAAAACAAACGCACGGGCGAAACTCTTCAGACAGACAAACAACGGACATGAAGCGCTTTCCCAAGGCAGACTGCCCTGGTCCTCGCCGTGCTACACACACACACACACACACAACACAAAAGCACGGCGGAGCTCTTCAAACAAAACACCACGCAGACAAACACTTACCACGAGACATGACCACGAACGAAGGAGAAAGTAAAGAGACTCGGCGGCTTCCGAAGTGTGGCTGGTCATTCTGTGACGGGCAGGTGTGAGCAACAAAAAGGAAGCGATCACGCCAAGTCTCAGGGAAAAAGGGTGGTTTAATATAAAGTGTGCAAACCTAAAACCCGTGCAATAGATCCGAATTAAGGATATAATGACCAGCGGTCAACTGGTACAAAGACAAGACATATATAGACAGACAAACGACCATCAGGTGGGAACGGATCACGGGCTCCGCCCACCTGAGGGGCGTACACGACGTCACAAAACAACAACAACACAGCCGCTGTGGACAGAGGCGGCCGGTAGGGGGCCGCCTCACCGTGACAATTGTACAAAGTGGTATGGCTGTACTATATCTTATTCAGAATCAGAATCAGAAATTTTTATTCGCCAAGTAGCAGAAGTACAAGGAATATTTTTTGGTGCAGGTGTCAACATAAACAGCAAACAGATATCGTAATGAAAAATAATGAGTAATAAATAGTAGAATGGAATAATAAATAATAAATACTAAGGTGCACGTGCTAGCATATGGGATTGATGTGTTGTGGTATAGGAGGGATGTGTGATGGGTCCTTATTTAGGAGGGTGATAGCCTGAGGAAAGAAACTGTGGAGGTGTCGGTTGGTTCGGGTCATTAAGGCCCTCACCTTCGGTCTCCGCAGAGATGGAAACCGCTGGAATAGAAGGTGGCTGGGGTGTGAGGGGTCAGCCATGATCTTCCCTGCCCTCTTCTTGGTCCTAGCTGAGTAAAGATCCACGAGGGAAGGGAGCTGACAGCCGGTGACTTTCTCTGCACAATGCACTAATCGCTGTAGCTTACGTTTTATGTGCAGAGATGCAGAGCCAAACCAGATGGAGATGGAGGATGTGATGATTGATTCTATTATAGCTGTGTAGAATAGAACCAGTACAGATTGTGGCAGCCCGATTTTCTTGAGCTGTCGCAGGTAATACAGGCGTTGTTGGGCCTTCTCAGCAACTGTAGTGCTGTGTCGGTCCCATCTGAGGTCCTGCTGGATGGTGGTGCCCCGGAATTTGTGGTACTCGACTTGCTTAACAGTGCTGCCGTGAATTTCCAATGGAGGTGGGGGGGGGGGGGGGGTGGGTTTTTTCCTGTAGTCAAAGATCATCTCCACTGTTTTTTGTGTGTTAAGCTCCAAGTTGTTGTCGCCACACCATGACACGAGCCGTGACACTTCCTCTCGGAACATGGACTCGTTGTTAGAGACTAGGCCAATCAGGGTAGTGTCATCTGCAAACTTGACCAGTTTAACAGAGTCGCTGTTGGAAACACAGTCGTTGGTGTAGAGGGAGTAGAGTAGGGGGGAAAGCACACAGCCTTGAGGAGCGCCTGTGCTGAGGTAGAGAGGGTCAGACGTGTGGTCACCCATCTTGACATACTGCTTCCTGTTGGACAGGAAGTTGTGTATCCAGTAGCCTATAGATGGGGGGATACTCAGCTGCCATAATTTGTCCATTAAGAGGTCTGGGATGATTGTGTTGAAAGCAGAGCTGAAGTCTACAAACAGCACACGGGCGTAAGTGTTTTGACCATCGAGGTGCTTCAGGATGTACGAGAGGCACAAGTTAACGGCATTGTCTACAGACCTGTTGGCTCTATATGCAAACTGCAAGAGGTCCTGGAGTGCATGAGTCATGGCCTTGAGGTGCTGAAGTACAAGTCTCTCGAAGCACTTCATGACTACCGATGTTAGGGCAACAGGTCTGTAGTCATTCAAGCAGGAGATCTTCTGTTTTTTGGGTATTGGAATGATGACCGAAGTTTTAAAACAGGCAGGCACAGCAGACATGGTCAAGGACATGTTGAAGAGATCGGTGAGGATGGGTGAAAGCTGCTCAGAACAGTATCTGAGAGTAGCCGGTGACACGCCGTCAGGTCCAGGAGCTTTTCGGATTATCTGTTTCTTGAGAACTTGGCTGACCTGCTGTCCTGTGAAAGTGATAGGCGGTGGAGGGAAGGGGAGGATGGGTGATATTCCACTGGAGTTGAGGGCAGAGGATGGTGAGGTGTGAAGAGTCTGCAGCAGAGGAGTGGTGGTGGGTGAGGGTGTAATGGAGCTAAAGGCAGATGGGGGTAAGGTGTGAAGAGGTTGCGGACTGAAGGTAGACTGGGGGGAGGGGGGAAGTGTCCTTTGTAATTCAAATATTGAGTAGAAGCTGTTGAGTTGGTCAGGCAGCAGTGGGTCTGTTGTAACGTGTGAAGATTTGGGTTTGTAATTGGTTATGGCTTTAAGTCCTTTCCAGACTGAAGAACAGTCATTTGAAGAAAACTGTTGTTCCAGTTTTTTCCTGTATTTATGTTTGGCACTTCTGACTCCTTTGTTGAGTGCATACTTTGCCCTTTTGTATGCATCCCGGTCTCCACTTTTAAAGGCCTCTTCCTTAGCAGTGCGCAATTTCCTGATTTCATTTGAAAACCAGGGCTTGTTGTTATTCTGCATATAGATGGTTTTTGATGGGATACATGTCTCCTCACAGAAGCTAATATATGAGGTGACAGCATCTGCAAAGTCATCCAGGTTAGCATTGGCTGATCGGAAGGAGTCCCAGTTGGTGGATTCTAAGCATCCTCTTAGGTTCTCAATGGTGTCAGGAGACCAAGTCCTCACTGATTTTGCCTCTGGTTTGATGGTTTTGAGCTTAGGTTTATATGAGGGGATGAGATGGATGAGAGAGTGATCAGAGTTACCAAGTGGAGCGTGGGTGGAAGCCTGGTAAGCATCCTTAATAGTACTGTAGCAGTGGTCCAGTGTTTTGTCTTCTCTGGTGGGGCAGCTGATCAACTGTTTGTATTTGGGTAGTTCGGCGGTTAGACTGGTGTGGTTGAAGTCCACCATAATGATAACTGGTGAATCAGGATGTTGAAGTTCAATATCGCTAATTTGATCTGCCAGTAGTTGTTGTGCAGTACTGGCTTGTGCCTGTGGGTGAATGTACACCCCGACCAAAATTAGAGTGTTATTAAATTCGCGTGCTGAGTAGAATGGTTTGCACCTGATAATAAGTGTTTCCAGATCAGGAGAACATATTCTGGCTAAAACAGTCACGTCTTTGCACCATCTGTGATTAATATAAAAACATACTCCTCCACCTTTGGTCTTATGAGTGAGAGCGGGGTCGCGGTCTGATCTGTGCAGCGAGAAGCCAGTTAACTCCACTGCAGCATCGGGAATAGAATCATTTAACCACGTCTCACTGAAGCAGAACGCAGATGTAGTTGAAAAATCCTTTGTATTTCTTACCAGCAGTTCCAGTTCAAGCATTTTGTTGCTGAGTGATCGGACATTGGAGAGAAGAATGCTCGGAAGAGCTGGTTTAAACCCGCGTCTCCGATGTCGCGCGAGTGCGCCGCCACGTCTTCCGCGCGTTCTCCGCCTTCGCGTGTGTGTATTGCGGGAGTTCGGCTGGTGATCCTTCGGCGAGTTGTCGTGGAGAATTTCAGCAGGAATGCACTTAAAGTCCGGAGAAATGTTCAGTGGTGTGATACTCCTGATGTAGAAGAGCTCATTCCGATCAAAAGATAGTTGAACTGTGTTGCCAAACGTGAGTTTAACCAGTAAAACAAACAAACACACAAGACACCAAAACACCGTGGCTGCCTCTGGGGGCGCCATGATTGTGATTGTGATTGTGATTTATTCTTAAAATATATTCTAAAATATATTTATTTACAGGAAAAATGAAATAATGAAACATAACAGTGAATTTGACTGTAATGTATATTAAAAGGTTACAGGGTGGATGGTGGGGTGGGTGATGGTGGTGCATGATTTAATGTGGAAAGCAGTGATTGCAGATGGAGTCTCTGACAACTCCACCATCTCTGTTGTCACCCACATGCATGTAAGGTTCCTCATCTGTGGGCATGTCTGAGATGGTAGGCAATGTAGGTCGTTCTTCCGCAATGTTGTGTAATACCACATATGCCATTATTATGTGGCATGCCCTATCAGGGGTTACTCTGATCCCCTTCAGGCACTGGAACCTGAACCTGGCGTTGAGGATTCCTAGGGTCATTTAAATTCTTGCCCTGGTTTTGCTGTGGGCCTGAATGTAGCGGGACTGTGGTCCAGGTGCAGGATCTGAATAGGGAGTCATAAGGTAGGCCTATAGGACAGGCAGGGATACCCTCTGTCTCCATGAAGGAGGCCGTCATAGTGTCTTATAATCGCACTAGGATTTGCAATGATTTAACTATTACACTGCATGTGAATAACTAGCATAACTACCTCAGGCCTACTCTGTTCAGATTTGTTGTATAGTGTGGAATCATACACGGATCCTGGCCATCTGGCTTCAACATTTGTGATGAGGTGGGAAGCATCACATATGATCTTGATGGGGAGAACGATCAGTTACAATAGCTACATTATTTTTGTTACCATTAAAGATAAGTACATTATTCATTAAGGATTATAAAGGTTAGTACCTGTACATTAATGCTATGGATGGATTTTCTGTTTATGTAATTGCCTTCATGTTCGAATGGTGCTGTAATAGGTAGCATATGTAGGTTCCATCAATGCAGCCAATCACTCTAGGAAATCCTTAAAATGTAAATGAAATGAAGTTTGTTATATATAGCTTCTCCTTTGCTTAATTTCTTTATTGTCCGTGTGAATTAAAGACAAACCAACTATGCTGTGGAATTCCTCTTTGATGTCCATAATTGGCTTATGTCCAGGAAACACCACAAAACTGGGCACTAGTCATTTTAATGCCAGACATAGTTTTCGGATACACCGACGTACAGTAGCTTTGCTGACAGATTCTGCATCTCCTACACTATAAAGAAAACTTCCACTAGCAAAAAACAAAGAGCAATGTATAACAATCTGGAGATAATTTAGGGCTGATCAGTGATGTGTAATATTTGAAATGTGACGCTTAATAATGTTGATTGATGTAAGTAATGGATTGTGCTGAAAAACGATAACATTCAGTAAAAAATAATCCGAAAATGATAGTAGGCCTGTATATTCGGGGTTTTATAAGGCGTTCCCCATTAAGAGCTCGGCGAATAAACTGAGCTTCCATATCCACATGATCCTTGAGGAAAGGACACGTCATGATGACGTGTTTGTAATTCATGTTTAGGTTCCAGTTAACCTGCCAGCGAGCAGGTTAGCTTCAGAGCATAAGTTGCTATAGTAACTGACTCAGGTTCTCTTTAAGCTTGGTTTCTGGAACGGAAAACCTTGAGTTTCCGTGAATTCTGAGTTAACTTACTCGGTTTTCTCACTTAACCCGCTTCTTGGAATACCCCCCTGGTCAGGAGCATTGGTGGTGGCTTCAAACTCTTATATCATGGTGTAGACAGGAAGAGAAATGGAGTAGGGGCAATCCTGAAGGATGAGTTTAGTAAGAGTGTAGTGGAGGTAAAGAGAGTAAGTGATAGGGTGATCTGTGTAAAGTTAGAGATTGATGGGGTGATGATGAATGTCATCAGTGCTTATGCTCCTCAGGTAGGTTGTGATGTGGAGGAGAAAGAAGAATTAAGGAGAGAGATAGATGAAGTTGTTTTGCAGGTTCCTAAAGAAGAGAGAGTGGTTATTGAAGCAGATTTAAATGGACATGTTGGTGGAGGGAACAGTGGTAATGAGGAGGTGTTGGGTAGATATGGTGTTAATGTAAGGAATACGGAATGACAAATGGTGGTAGATATTGCTAAAAGGATAAAGATGGCTGTAGTTAACACTTTAAGAAAAAGGAAGAGCACAGGGTAACATATAAGAGTGGGGGAAGATGCACACAGGTCGACTATATCCTCTGTAAGAGACGAAACCTGAAAGAGGTTAGTGATTGCAAGGTGTTACCAGGGGAGAGTGTAGCTAAACAGCATAGGATGGTGATATGTAGGATGGTTTTGGAGGTGAAGAAGAGGAAGTGAAAGCAAAACCTAAGATCAAGCGGTGGAAGTTAAAGGATGAGGACTGTGATGTAAAATTCAGGGATGAGCTGAGGCAGGTACTGGGTAATGGTGGTGGTGTTCTGGATACCTGGGATGAGACTTCAAATGCAGTGAGGGATGTGGCTAGGAAGGTACTTGGTGTGACTTCAGGGCAGAGGAAGATAGACATGGAGTCGTGGTGGTGGAATGAGGAAGTTCAGGAAAGTTTGAGAGGAAAGCGAGCTAAAAAGAATTGGGATTTTCAGCGAGATGAAGAAAGTAGACAGAGGTACAAGGAGATGTGTCGTAAGGCAAAGAGAGCAGTGGCAGAAGCTAAAGAGAAGGCATATAGCAAACTGTATAAGATGTTGGACACTAAGGAAGGGGAAAAGGATCTACAGATTGGCCAGACAGAGAAACTGTGATGGGCAGGATATGCAGCAGGTTAGGATGATAAAAGATAAAGATGGAAATGTGTTGTCTGGTGAGGAGAGTGTCTTGGGAAGGTGGAAGGAGTATTTTGAGGAACTGATCAATCAAAAGAATGAAAGGGAAAGAAGGTTAGAAGAGGTAGAGGTTGTGAATCAGGAAGTGCCCCAGGTGAACAAGGAGGAAGTAAGGGCTGCAATTCGGAGCATGAAGTGTGGTAAGGTAATTGGACCGGATGATATTGCAGTGGAGGCATGGAAATGTTTGGGAGAGACAGCAGTGGAGTTTTTGACTGGGTTATTTAACAGAATCTTGGAAGGTCAGAAGATGCTTGAGGAGTGGAGACGAAGCATAATGGTGCCGATAGAATAAGGGCTGACGTTCAGAGCTGTAGTAATTACAGGGGAATAAAGTTGATCAGTCACAGCCTGAAAATCTGGGAAAGAGCAGTAGAAGCTAGGCTTAGAGGAGAGGTAGAGATCTGTGAGCAGCAGTATGGTTTCATGCCAGCTAAGTGCACCACAGATGCATACCTGTCAAGTGTCCCGTTTTGGCCGGGAAAGTCCCGTATTTTACCGCTCTGTCCCGGTGTCATCCCGTATTTTTATTTTTCCGTATTTTTCCCGTATTTTCAGTTTTCAATTTGCATTTTTTTAAAGCATTCATGTGCTGCTCCAAACAGAATTCTACTGCAGGTGGCAGTTCTCGCCAGGCTAGTGACAGAATTCTGTTTGCCGCGGCACATGAATGCTTTAAAAAAGTAAAAATTGAAAACTCGCGGGTTTAGTCACATTTGTAGTTCAAAACATATTTGGGGTGTTTTTTCACTTTTTGTCACTCCAAAGATGTTTTCGTCTCTCCTACAGCCTGGATTGCAGCTATATGCAAATAACCGATTATGTAAATTAGGTGATTATGTCATATACAGGAAATATACCCGTATTTTTAAATACAAAACTTGACAGGTATGCAGATGCTGTTTGCTTTGAGAGTGTTAATGGAGAAGTATAGGGAAGGACAGAATGAGTTACATTGTGTGTTTGTTGACTTAGAGAAAGCTTATGATAGAGTACCGAGACAGGAGCTGTGGTATTGTATGAGGAAGTCAGGAGTAGCAGAAAAGTATGTGAGGGTGGTGCAGGATATGTATGAGAACAGTGTGACAGCAGTGAGATGTGTGGTAGGAATGACAGACGGGTTTAAAGTGGAGGTAGGACTACATCAGGGATCAGCCCTGAGTCCCTTCCTGTTCTCAATTGTCATGGACAGACTGATGGACAAGGTTAGGCAGGAGTCCCCTTGGACTATGATGTTTGCTGATGACATTGTGATCTGTAGTGAGAGTAGGGAGCAGGTGGAGATGAGCTTGGAAAGATGGAGATATGCTTTGGAGAGCAGGGGAATGAAAGTGAGCAGGAGTAAAACAGAGTACATGTGTGTAAATGAGAGGGCAGACGGTGGACAGGTCCAGTTACAAGGAGTTGATTTGGTGAAAGTTGACGAGTTTACCTACTTAGGGTCGAGGGTACAGAGTAATGGAGAAAGTGAAAGAGAGGTAAAGAAGAGTGTGCAGGCAGGGTGGTGTGGATGGCATAAAGTGTCTGGGGTGATCTGTGATAGAAGGGTGTCGGCTAGAATGAAAGGAAAGATCTATAGGACAGTATTGAGATCTGCTATGTTGTATGGACTGGAGACAGTGGCACTTACAAAGAGACAGGTGAGGGTGATGGAGGTGCCTGAGATGAAGATGTTGAGATTCTCATTTGGAGTGACGATGAAGGATAGGATCAGAAATTAGTTTATTAGAGGATCAGCACATGTAGCATGTTTTGGATATAAAGTTAGAGAAGTGAGATTGTTTGGACATGTACAGAGGAGGGAGGAGAGGTATATTGGTAGGACGGTCTTGAGGATGGAACTTCCAGGCAAGAGGAGGAGAGGTAGACCTAAGAGGAGGTTAATGGATGCAGTGGCAGAGAATATGAGAGTGGCTGGTGTGTCAGTGGAGGACACTCAGGACAGGGCCAGATGGAGGAGTTTGATCCGCTGTGGCGACCCCTAAAGGGGAATTGTCGAAAGAAGAAGAAGAAGAAGAAGAAAGTGAATAAAGTAAATAAGATGGAACAGATTTAGGGTTGCTTAACTAAAAACTAAAAGCAGATCTAAACAGTACGGTTTTGAGACTCTTCTTGGATTTTGAGGGTAGACCATACAGGAGGGAGTTACAATAATCTAGACGTGAAGTAACCAAACTATTGACAAGGATAGAAGCTGTGTGAAGGGTGAGGGAGGGACAAAGATGGTTAATGTTCCTGAGGTGAAAGTATGCAGTGCATGTAATGTTATTGATGAGAGATTGAAATGACAGCGTGCCTTCAAGGACAACACCCAAACTTTTTACCTTTACAGAGTGGGCAATGGCAGAATTGTCAATGTTGATAAATAAGCTGTCAGTCTTGTTGAGTACTGATTTGCTGCAAATTAAAAGAACTTCAGTTTTATTGCTATTAAGTTGGAGGAAATTGGAAGAGAACCAGGATTTATTTCTAGGATGCAGTCAGAGAGAGGGGGAAGAGTAGTGGATGGTTTAGATGAGATGTATAGTTGGGTGTCGTCAGCGTAGCAGTGAAACTGATTGTTGAATTTCCTGAAAATATGACCCAGTGGAAGAAGATAGATGATAAATAAAAGGGGACCTAGTACTGAACGCTGAGGGACACACGCGGTGATAGAGGAAAATCTGGTAGAAAAGGAACCAAGTTAGACATACTGATGACGATTAGAAAGATAGGAGACAAACCAGTGAAGGGGTGTGTGAGAAATGCCAATTGCAAGTAGGTTATTGATGAGGGTTGTGTGAGAGATAGAGCCGATAGTGTGCGGAGAGAGCCGCACTTAGGACCAAAAGAATAAGAACGGATAAAAAACCATTGTCAGCTGCAAGTAAAAGATCATTTGTGATTTTGACTAGTGCTGTCTCTATACTGTGAAGGGGTCTGAATCTATGGAGTAAGAGCACTGTCAAAAAAAAACGTGCGCATACTCAGCAAAACACAACAGCTTTCAACTGTTGGCGGGTAGAAAGATGGCTGATGCAAGCAACGGGAGCTCAAATCAGGTACAGCTTAAATTCTTTCCTCGTCTAAGCTAAATTGTTTTACAATTATTTGTTTCAAATAGTTTACGCTTTTGTTAGGTCTTTGTGATTTAATATACTATGTGTCTCTCACAATCTTTAAAGGACAATGCTGTTATATGGCGCTGGCTAATCGCAATGGTGCCGTTTGAGATTCTCCTAAATTCGATCATTTAGTAGTAATGGGCTTCACGAATCAGCGTTTTGATCACTTTTTACTGCTTCACTTCTTCCTTTTTGCTTTTCCCACCGCTACGACAATGCGGCTTTCTTATTCGTGTAAAGCTCTATGGCTTTAACGTTATGCTAGCTTCAAGATTGTGGTTCACTCAAGCTAGGTTTAAACTTGATGCGTCGCAACTGGCGCAAGGGTCCGCGCGTCAAAAATGATGCAATCGCGGTAGCTCCGCACATGCTATTGGAGAAGACTTCATTCATCTGTTCTTGGTATGAAAATGTTTGTTTGTCAGGTCCCTTTAGCAGGCATCATCAGCACTGCTCAAAATCTTGTAACAATACTGAGCAACAGTTTAAGGCGAGACACGGCAGGCAAAAACATCGTTTTATCATGCACTGGTCAATTTTGAGGTTTTAGGCTATTTTGATTCTGTAACATGTATTCTTTCAAATTGTTGGAAAGAAAATGTCCAAATTAAACATTTAGGTGTTTATTTATCTACACTTTGTCTGGATGCGCCTGTAGATTCTTCCTAAATTCATGAAAAGTTAGCATTCTTACGGAGCATGAACCGCCGCTCCAGTTATCTGTACCCTGTCATCATGGGTATCGTTGTAAAGCTCTTTCTCCTGAACAAGCGTATCTGATCCAAATATGGTCATTTCCTTTCTATCAGCAACCAATCGTGAAAGAAAAGAGGGTGATCTAAAGGCAAGCTTGACATCTCATTGGCTGGTGTCGATTTCTGAGAACGTGATTCGTTCAGATGCGTCACGTGGTCACATGCGCTTACACTTCCTGGTTTAGCTTTTCAGCATCTTTATAATATAAAAATGCCGAAAGTAGTACTTTTAACAGCATCTCAGAAAAGACAACAACTGTCACTTGCGAGAAGATGCAAGGTAAAACTTGCAAAAATCAATTAGATAATGAAATGATTTCACGCAGTGCATCGGTGCGTAAGCTGTTCTTCAGAAATAAGTAGACTTTAGATAGCAGGGCGGACCGATGCGCCGCACAGCGAAGCGCATTTAAACTAATTAGTGGATCAATTTGTCCTAATTGTGTAGGTACGGGGCTTAAAATTAATATCAAACCACGGATTTTGCAGCAGTTTGAATTTAGAGTGCAGTCTGTGTGAAAGAGATGGATACCGCAAAACTGTATATACATCTATGCATCTTCAAGGTGTAACTACGGAAGATGTGGCATTTGAAGTGAACATGTGGATGGTGCTCTTAGCACACAAGTTAGGGTTGGGGCATGCAGGTTTACAAAAATAATACAGGTATGGGACAGGGTTGAGATAGAGACAAGAAGCTGATCCACCGACTAATAAAGTGCCCTGTCTTTCAATAATGTGTTGTCAGTTTTACTTTTACCCTACAGATTTTTTTATTTATTGGCAGAATGGACAAAACATTAAGTTTAATACAAATTATGAATAAAAGTGAATGAATACAATGTTTTATGAATAAAAGTTTTAAACACATATCTATTTTATGTTATGTAAAAGTAAAAAATAAATGCACCAATTAAACCTGAGGAGATGAACAGGTAGTGATATCCTCCACGTTTAATTTTATTGGTAAATGCAGGGTTGAGGCAGCAGCAAGTATGGCCATTTCTACCTTCAGTGAAGGTGCCTCTGCTATGTTGACTGATATGGAGAGGTTATGGCTGCAGAACACAGTCTTACTGTCAATGTAATGAAGCTGATATGCTCAGAGTATCAAAAGCAGAGGTTGTTGCATCTGCCACGTCTGCCAGCATGAAACATAAGTGCAAACCTGAGCACAGCTAAAAAGCTGAAAAGACATCATCAGAAATGTGTGAGGGACATACTACATATGGAGCAGGGATGGGTGACTAGGTTGTAAACAGGACTGGGGAACTAATGTGCCGGACAGACATACAACAATCTAGGGTGACAGTTCTACAGGTTGCAGTGTGTGCACTGTGTTTCCGTTTGATTGAAGTTAAAATTAGTCATTACATTGTTCTGTTTTGCTGTTGTTTGTCATTTTATTGTTGGAGATGGTCTATATCACTGCTGCTAATTATATAATTAGATTTTGAGTAAGTAAACAATGGTTTCCAATAAAAATCCATGAAATTTCTAAATGTATATCTTTAAAGGCCGTTTTCTCAAAATGAGTTTTTTCGTATACTCTGAGCCAGAAATCTCCAGTTCACTTGTACTTACATATATGAAACTTTCCACTTTTATTCATATCTATATTCAGAACGTTTTTCCAGAAGGAATTCTTCATATATCAATTATAACCTGAATTATCTAACAATTTATGACTAAAAACATGGCGAAAGTTGATTATTTTTTACTTATGACAGTATTTTCTGATTTATAAAGTAATAAAAAGAGATATTCAGAATTCCTTCTGCAAAAACCTTAGATTCTAATGTGTTAACAAAATGAAACAAGAATTTTGAACCTGACTTTATGCATTGTTCAAATTTGCATATATTTAATTAGATAATGCATAATTTGCATATTTAAACATAACATTTCAGAAAACTTGTAATACAAAAAGTTATTCTCCTAATGTCATTAAACAATGTGGTAAGTTTCATGGTGATTGCTATTAGATAAAATTTTTACCCTATTCACCTGTAGTGTCTTGCCTTAAGCTCAGCAGGAAATGTCAGGCCAGCCAGGCAGGGTAGGGCAGATCCAGGTTGTGGACAGGGAGCACAGACAGAAAAGGCCCGGTCCAGTCAGCACAGCCAGTCAGTACAACAAGAAATGGCAAGGTATGCGACAGGCAAGTAGGCTATTTTGTGTTACTTTGCAGTTCCAGTACTCTAACCCAGCCATGTTTTTAGGTCTTTTCCTGGATTTTTCCGCAAAGAGGTCAGGGGGAAAAGACGTTTTGCACCATATACACGTCAAAAGAAAAGCCTTTTGGTCAACTTTTTCCTACTTGACAAACAGCGTGGGAAAACTCCCAAAGGAGAACTAGAATTACAACTTATGCTGGCTGGACTTGGGAAACGATCATTAACTATAGATGAAAACATCACTCATTCAGAGGTATTATAGTGTTTGCTACTTTCCCCAGTTTGCTGTCAAAATGAAATAAATGTAATGTAAAATATAACGTGGTATATTTCATACACATTTATTAACCACATTTTTTGTTATACTATATGCTCTGCAAGACTGCTCCAGTATTGAGCATCACACTGAACACACCACCAGTTAAGACGATCATAACACTATGCTGAGCAAACCTTTAATGAGATGCAGTCAGGCTGTTGAATTGGGGATATGTGATGTATGTAATTGATAACTGCATTGCATGTCTGTTAAACCAAATGTTAATATTTGTTCAAATTTCTAAGTTGTGTAAACTCTTCTGTGTCACTCAAGTTGACAGATTTGCTTGTGAAAGCATATCCAAAGCTTGCAAATATCTCTGGTGGCTGGTTATTGCACAAGTCTACAGGTAAGTGGGCTCCCTATAATTAATGCCGAATTCAAATGTGGCTGTTTTGTACATCTCGTATTTTTTTATTGAATGTTTATTATTAATTAAGATATTTTTTTCCATTTTAGGTGGAGGGGGACAATGCAAATTACTTGTCGTTCCTCCTGACTCGGATGGAGTCATTTATAAATAAAACTTTTATTATAACCAATTATTAAATTATCACAAAATAGCACCAAAATAGACCGCAATACAGCTTGGCCAATTGCCTGCCGTTTCCACACAAAAAGTGGAGATAACTTTTTTTTCAGTGTTTTCCCACCACATTATTAATTGAAAGCTGCGTGTGATTGGTCAGATGTGTGGAGCACAGGCTTGACATGCGGGCAGTCGAGACATTCTTTGCAGTGTTGTCCGAAACGATAAGTGGTAGTATAAAGAAACACCCCTCAAAAACAGGGGAAGGAACATTTACCTGACAAAAATTAATGTTGCATTGTGTTCCAGGTTTGAAAAGTGCTAAAGTAGGCTTGAAAATTGTAACTGTATTTTGTTTCACAACAAATAGCTGTCTGACTGAATCGATGTGATAAAAAAGCTAATTATTTCGAATAATTTCGAGTATATGTCTAAATATTTAAGTTTAAGGTGCTGGGGAAATATTGAAAATGGCCTTTTTCAATATTGAAAAGTGATGTACAAGTGCTTGAATTCCTCCTTGTAAAGGTGTATGAACCCGGCATACATAACCTTGTTCATTGCGCTGAAGAGGTGCACGACCTCGCTTCGCACGGGGGTCCTCACGCAGGGGCAGAGCCACCGCGATTGCGTCATTTTCGGCGCACGGACCCTCGCGCTGGTCGGGACGCGCCAAGTATAAACTTAGCTTAGGCACCGACTGAGGAAATGAACTCTCCGCTCTCTACCACTGGCAGAAGCAGAGCAATATGTGCAAGGAGAGGGAGAGACACGAGGCACCGTAGGACAAATAAAAATGATGTTGGAAAAAAACTGTGGCACTGTGGCACTTGCAGAGCACAAGCGCAATACTGAAGGAAAAAGTGACTCCCAAATAGGATCCTAAAACGGCTCCCATTGTGGAGCTGGTTCCAATCATTCAATTCAAAGAGCCGGCTCTTAGAGCCAGATCATTCGCGAACGACACATCACTACTACTCACTGGATTTCCGGGTTGCGAGAGATACGCTGGCGCGTTTTGGCTGCTGCTTCTCCCCCGGGAAAATACTTTGTATTTTATAACTTTGTATTTTATGCATTTTACATTTCTCACCTGTACCAGCGCTGTGTATGGCATTTTGTACTGGATTAACTGTGCTTGAGTCCTTTGGAATTACGCGGTGGCTCTGAGTGTTCTTGGAGTGGAGTATCTGTCGCTAGGTGTTTGCGGAGCACCGGTGAGGCTATACAACTGCTGTGAGTAAGGGCCTACGCTTCTTCCGGGCTATGTGGATTATTTTGGGAGTATTATTGTGTCTGTTGGGCTGTGACGGCTGCAGTTACCATTGTGGTCCCACCATGGCGACGGGGATGATAAAGTACTCCTTCAGTGACCTTCTTGCGCTTCGGAAAGCACAGTATAAGACTCCTGCTCCGCTACTGATGCATCGACACCTCGGCATTTTGCGACGACCTAAATACTGTCATCGGGGTCGTGGTCGGTCTTACAATTTTAGGCAGCTCCCCAACAATATTCCTTTGATGTGGGCCTCGCGACGCCGGAAGGTATCATATGCGGTGGCTGGGTTAAACAACCAAATTAACAAACGGAACCTACACTACATATCAACAACTGTCCCGGTGCTGAGCGCAGATCTTAATCTTAATCTTAAATGTGCTCTGTTCAACGTTCGTTTCTTAAATAACAAGGCATCGTTCATTGCAGATGTTATTCTGGAACATGACATTGATCTGCTTTGTCTTACCGAAACCTGGCAGCAGCCTAATGAGTATTATGCTCTCAATCAGGCATTGCCTGCACATTACAAATACATGGACAAACCGCGTTTAACTGGTCGTGGTGGAGGACTTGCAGTAGTTTACAGATCTAACCTTAAAATTAAATCTGTCTCAATCTCGAACATGACATCGTTTGAGTGTTTGGCTATGTTAGTCTCTGCTGCTAGACCCGTACTAATTGTGCTTATTTATCGTCCTCCTAAGCTAACTTCGGTTTTTATGGCTGAGTTTTCTGAGCTAATCTCTTCACTTGTCTCTGTTTACTCTGATTTGTTACTGCTTGGTGATTTTAATATTCATATTGATTCGGGTACCTGTATGCTTGCCAAGGAATTCCTAAATGTGCTTCAGAGTTTCGATATTGCTCAGCACGTCAACTTTCCTACACACAAGAAAGGCCACACCTTGGACATTGTCTGTTCTGTGGGTAAATCTCCCTTTAATTTTAATAGCATTGATCTATGTGTGTCTGATCATAAAGCTGTGTTTTTTGATTTTCCACTGTCACGACCTCTGCGAGGGCTGCACCAATCACGCCAGATTACATTTCGGAACCTCAAAAATGTTAGTCCTCTGGCTGTTATGGAGATGTTCAGACAGAGGACTATACCTGAATGTTTGAATCCGGATTTGCTAGTGGCTCACTATGATGAAACACTGTCAGATATTCTGAATCACCTAGCACCTCTCAGAACTCGCTCTGTATCTTTTTCTCAGCCTGCTCCCTGGTATACTTCTGAGCTGCGCAAGGTGAAAGCTGTTGGCCGACAGCTAGAGCGACTTGTAAAGAGAACTGGCCTGACTGTGCATGCTTGTGCTTACAGGGATCATGTCCTGATTTACAAAGAAAAACTGCAGGAAGCTAAAACACTTTATTATTCTAATGTTATTCATAGTGCCCACGGTAATCCCAGAGCTGTTTCAAGCTGTTAATAGGATACTAGGCCCTGTGAAGAGTTTTCCTTTAACTCCGTCGTTTGAACTTTGTTCTCGTTTTATGGATTCTTTCAATCATAAAATAGACACAGTATACTCACAGTTTCAGTCTACTGTGAATGTGTTGGACACATCTCGACCATTCTCGCAGTCCAGTAGCAGTTATTTTACGGCTTTTGGTGCTGTGGATCAGCAGTTGGTTGCAAAGCTTATGACGACCTCTAGGGCAACGACATGTCAACTGGATCCCATGCCAACACAATGGGTGAAAGCCTGTTCTCCGTCTGTCTGTCCTCTTATTACCATGGTCATTAATGCTTCACTTAGCTCAGGAATGGTTCCGGCATGTTTGAAGCTGGCAGCCATCACTCCAGTTCTCAAAAGACCTGGCTTAGATCCCGAGAATTTGGATAATTATAGGCCCATTTCGAATCTCCCGTTTCTCAATAAACTGTTGGAGCAAGCAGTAGCTGTGCAGTTAAAGGAACATATTGAATCCTGTGATCTGTTTGAAGTCTTTCAGTCTGGTTTTAGGAGAAACCACAGTACTGAAACTGCTCTTGTTAGGGTGGTGAATGATTTGTTGATGGCGGCTGACCAGGGACTGCTTAGCTTGCTTATTTTACTAGACCTGACTGCAGCATTTGACACAGTGTGCCATAGCCTACTGCTATCTCGGCTTATAAATATGATTGGCATAACTGGGACTGCGTTAGCATGGTTCACTTCCTATCTCTCTGACAGGCAGCAGTTTGTTTCTATTGGAGGTTTTAAATCTGAAATTTGTTCTGTGTTACATGGAGTCCCCCAGGGCTCAGTCCTTGGACCTTTGCTGTTCATTTTGTACCTGCTTCCTCTTGGTGACATCATTAGGCAGTATGGGCTGCAGTTTCACTGCTATGCTGATGATGTGCAGATTTATATCTACACCAAACCTGCCCATAGCTTGCCTCCTATTGCCTTGTTGAGCTGCTTAACGGATGTTAAGGCATGGATGATGGAGAACTTCCTGAGTTTGAACCATAGAAAGTCTGAGGCCATCATAATTGCTTCTCCTGCTACAGTTAGGAGACTTGGGGACACCAATGTCAGTATTCCGGGTTTGGTTGTTTCTACCTCTGCTGAGGTAAGAAATCTCGGAGTCACGTTTGACTCTACGTTATCCTTTGAGTCACACATTAAAAATACATGTAGGGCAGCCTTTTTCCATCTTAGGAATATATCTAGGATTCGCCCTTTCCTTTCTTTTACTGCTGCTGAGACCTTAATTCATGCATTCGTCACTTGCCGACTGGATTACTCCAATGCTCTGTTGTATGGCCTCCCTGCGCGGGCTTTGAGCAAGCTGCAGTATGTGCAGAATTCAGCTGCAAGGGTGCTTACCCATAAAAGATCTTGGGAGCATATTACTCCGGTACTGTGTCACCTTCATTGGCTTCCAGTGCAGTATCACATCCAGTACAAACTGCTAGTGTTGGTCTTTAAATCCCTGCATGACCTTGCTCCTTCCTACTTAAGTAGGTTACTCCAGCCATACTCCCCGATACGTACGCTTAGATCTTCAAGCCAACATTTGCTTGTGGTTCCGCCCTATAAGTTAGATTCCACTGGGAAAAGAGCGTTCTGTGTCGCGGGTCCGATGCTGTGGAATGGGCTCCCTGATGAAATGCGGGCTTGTTCATCTTTAGATATTTTTAAAGCTGGTCTTAAAACTCATCTTTTTAAAGTGGCTTATGGGTGAGATTTGAAAATTGTAGTGTTATTCTATTTTTATGCATATTTATTTGTATTTATATTGTATTTTATTTTTCCTGTGTGTACAGTGTCCTTGGGTGTCCAGAAAGGCGCTTTACAAATAAAATGTTATTATTATTATTATTACTACTGATGTCACTCATCGGGAACTGTCGCTTCTTATTGAGACGGTAAAAAAATTATGAAATCAGGTGGGTACTGAAAAGTAACTATGATTATGCACTTATTAGTCTACAAGTAAAGGTGTGTTCAGTTTCATTTGAAGTATTTTTTGTTTTGTTATTAGTTATATTGGGTTAATGTCTGTTTGGGTAATTTCTGCTCTTGTACTGTGATCCATGACACGTGACCGTGGACAATAATTCCTCGTAATATTGTAATCATGTCTTTCCACTGTATATATTGACATTGCTGATTTAGGGGACCAGATCCACATTTTTGGACAACCTTATTTCGGACAGTGTTCTTAAGAAGTGGAAATTAAAATAATTCAATTCAATATTGTGTTTTCAGATTAGCAGTGCAACTGATGATGAGCTCAGTGAACATACTGATGAAATTCTAAACTGTGGATACACTGGAAGGGTGTGTGTAGAAAAGAAAGATCACATAATCAGGTATTTATTAGGCGTTTCTTTGTTGACTGCTGAAATGGTTACTACTTTTTAACACAAAACACATGGACTACTTATGTGCAGTTACAGTTTCAAAACCACTATATTTACACTATATTTTCCCTGCTCCAACACTCACTGACTCAGTTAATTCAGGGATGTCAGGTTTTATTTATTTATTTTTTTTGCTGTTTTAAAAAAATACGTGTATTTCTACTGTTTTTGAAGGGCCGTTATACTCCACTCAACCATGAGAGTCGTTCCGGTGCTTGATCAGCTTGGGAAAGGACTGCTGCTTTATGATCTTCTTAAGATAATGAACCTGTACCCAGAACTTTGTCTACCACTGTTTGTACCAGGAGATGATGACAAGGTAACTAATCCTTTACTATGGCATTTCTATTTAATTAGCATTAAAGGAATGGTTTCCAGCTCTAGGCATTGCTGATGTTCAGGTTAGAACTAAAGCTGCAGCACTATATTAACAGACACTAAAAGCCTAGTCACCTAAATCAAGACCAGGCTTCTTTGTGAATTTCATCCACTATTCATGCAGTTTGAGAGGTGGGTTTTTTTTTTTTTGCATGTTTTCAGAGCAGTCAGAGAGACTGCTATACGTGCACTTTGTAGACAGTCCATGTTAACGCATTTGACGAAAGATGGTTGACTGACTAACTCCTAGCAGGTTTGCAATACAAGACACGGGTAAAGTCATGTCAATGAGTCTGGTTAACAGTTCTTCAGAAAAGATCAGTTTTGGTCTGCCTCGTCCATTACTTGCATCCTTAATGAAAAGTTGGGGTGCTTCTTGTGAAAGAGCTCCGTTTATCTTCGTTTGAAGAGATAGAAGATTCTCCTCAATTTCATTTGGCACATTAAAGACATTAGCAGCTGATGTCAAAATGAATACTTCTTGATTAACAACATACAGGAAATAGTCCAAATCCAAATTTGGTCGATCCAGGATCCCACTTATTCTAGATTGAAGACGTTCCAGTAAGTGTGTAACCATAAACTCCTATGAAAGTAAAACAATATATTTTATGAATGTAATGTTAATATTTCACAGCAGTTAGGCAGCCAAGTGTATTCCAATACTGGTTCCAATCCCTGCCCTACACGTTTTAACTTTTGTCTTTAACATACATTATATAGCTTAGCTAATTAACACACCCTTATTGAGTTGGATGTTCGCAGAGTAAAAAAAAAAGTGGTAGTCTAAAACTTCACGTTTTGAAAGTAAAAAGTGATAAAAACGCTGATTGCATCATTTTTGATGCGCGGACCCTCACGCCAGTTGCGACGCGTCAAGTTTAAACCTAGCTTGAGTGAACCACAATCTTGAAGCTAGCATAACGTTAAAGCCATAGAGCTTTACACGAATAAGAAAGCAGCATTGTCGTAGCGGTGGGAAAAGCAAAAAGGAAGAAGTGAAGCAGTAAAAAGTGATCAAAACGCAGATTCGTGAAGACCCTTACTACTAAATGATCGAATTTAGGAGAATCTCAAACGGCACCATTGCGGTTAGCCCATGGGTTAAAGCAAGAAATTTTCATTTGACTGAAAATTTTTCCTGGCAAAAGACAATGCCAGCAATTACTGAAAATGTGGTGTAGTTGGGACACAGCCTCTTTTGCCTAATTCTACACAATAAACACATTTATAAAGTATATTTATCTAAACAGCCTGTGTAAGGAGAGAAGAGAGAATGAACACCTGAGCAATAAATGTACATAAATGTGTATTTAATGGGAGTTATCTGGGGGTCCTCTTCCAGAAAATTATTTAAAGATCAAATTTAGTGAGTCCTGGTGAGTTTTAAAAGGTATGAAGCTGTCTTGTTTTTATCAGATTCACCATCGCAAAAACATAAGCCGTAAGATTACCCTTTAAGTAGGTATGTTACAAAAAAATTAAATGTCCAAAAATGGCAAATTAAATCACACCACTGGATAGAGCTTTTAAATACAAGCAGAACAACACCATCCATGTTAAGCCTGGTTTAAGCCTTTATACTTAACGCAGCATGAGTGGCGTGAGCAGCGCGAGGGTCCGCACGCTGAAAATGACGTAATCGCGGTGGCTCCACCCGTGCGCGAGGAGCCAATCCCAGCATCTCCGGGCGAAGGCAGGGTACACCATGGGCAGGTCGCCAGTCCACCGCATGGCCAACACACACGCATTGCACTCACACCTACGGGCAATTTAGAGTGATCAATCAACCTAACACGCATGTCTTTGGACCGCGGGAAGAAACCGAAGTACCCGGAGGAAACCCACACAGGCACAGGGAGAACAAGCAAACTCCACACAGAGCAGCCCAGACCAAGAATCGAACCCAGACCGCCTTGCTGTGAGACGACAGTGCTAACCACCACACCACCATGCTTTAGCCTAAATTCCAGCACCAGCAATGTTGCAATTGTAATGCAACATTACAATTGGTCAGGTAAATGTTCATTCCCCTGTTTTTGAGGGGTGTTTCTTTATACTACCACATATCGTTTCGGACAACACTGCAAAAAGAATGTGACGCAGCAAGTAGCCTCCGCCGTTCGCGCAGGTGTACAGAGTCACGCGCTACGGTCACGCCAGGCAGGAGGGGGGTAAAAACTTTTTTACGTAATGTCCGCAAATCTGAAGGTGGAATGAACCGCAAGTCAATCAAATGACACCGCCGTCATCGATCCAGCGCTGATGAGCACCAGTGAGAATCACATTTCGGCCACAAAACAGATAGCATTAGATTTGACGGATTTTTTCCCCAAAAAAATCAAATGACGGAAATCCGTCGTAGTGACGGAGAACTTTAACCCATGGGTTAGCCCACGCCATATAACAGCATTGTCCTTTAAAGATTGTGAGAGACACATAGTATATTAAATCACGAAGACCTAACAAAAGTGTAAACTATTTGAAACAAATAATTATAAAACAATTTAGCTTAGACGAGGAAAGAATTTAAGCTGTATCTGATTTGAGCTCCCGTTGCTTGCATCAGCCATCTTTCTACCCGCCAACAGTTGAAAGCTGGCTGAGGACGCATGCGCATTGTGACGAATCGATTGCTCTTGTACTCGATGCATTTCGGCTGTGACCCAAATGACGTATTTTTGACAGTCGTTTCTCATCTTTGGATTCGTAATCATAACTAAGAGTTCGTACCCGTAAAAATTCTAGTCATATGCATAAGTTGTAGATTTTGTAGTTGTATTCCCACAAAACACACAGTGTTATGACATAATGTTTTTATGCATGGCTTATTCTGTACATGAATATATAAATACAGATTTTTGTGTACAACAAATGTATTTACGTACGTGTTTTGCTGAGTATGCGCACGTTTTTTTTGACAGTGCTCTTACTCCATATGAATCCAGATTGAAATTGTTTGTATAGTTTATTATCAGAGAGATGTGAGAGCAGGTGGGAAGCAACAATGTTTTCTAGAATTTTTTAGATAAATGGAAGGTTGGATATAGGGCAAAGGTTATTGAAGTCAGGTGGATCCAAACTAGTTTTCTTGATGATCGGGGTGATTTCCGCAATTTTGAATTTAGAGGTGACAATTCCAGTATTCAGAGAGGAGTGAATAATAGATGTTATAAGTGGAATG
Source organism: Brachyhypopomus gauderio (assembly GCF_052324685.1). NCBI lineage: Eukaryota > Metazoa > Chordata > Actinopteri > Gymnotiformes > Hypopomidae > Brachyhypopomus > Brachyhypopomus gauderio. Next base: position 212,277 of record NW_027506951.1, read on the forward strand.
AGAGAAGGGAGACAGGCTTTGACCAGAGATGTAGGTACGGGATCTAATCTACAGGTGGAGGGTTTAGATTTATGAACAAGAACAGAGATATCGTCAGTTGAGGGGAGGGTAATCTTTGACAGTGATGAGAGGGGTGGAGTAATGGACACACTGAAAGTTGCGAGAGAATATGAATTCAGAAGTAATTGTGTATTTGATCAATTTTGTCATTGAAAAATAACATTATTGAATTACCGTAATCATTAGACAGAAGATGAGAGAAGAAGTTATAGGAGTTTTTGTGTTACCTTAGCAATAAGACATGAGATTAGAGAAATAAGCAGCTGAGAGTGACGTTAGATTAATGTTCTTGATGTTGCGAAAGTGTATAGTATGTGTAGTGTTGGTTTTAGAGGTTGATATCCGTATATTAAAATATACGAGAAAATGATCAGTAAAAGGAAAATCAGAAGATATAAAATTAAAAGGTGCAATACCAGAGCAGCAAACCAGATCCAGGATGTGTCCTTTACAATGAGTTGGAAAGTCAATGTACTGATGCATTCCAAAGCTGTCCAAGCAGGATAAGAAGTCTTTAGAAGGATTGCAGGAAGGATTGTCCAAGTGAAAATTAAAATTACCCAGTAATAATATATTAGGTGAGACAGACATTAGATGAGTAATAAAATCAGCAAACTCATTTTAAAAGACAGGATTTGGTTTAGGTGGTCGGTAGACAATAGCAATAAGAGTAGGTATGGGTCCAGATATTTGAGCCACAGTGGTTTCAAAAGAGCTGACAGCAGAGGGTACACTCACAGCCAAGACCTTCCAGTTCTCGTGGTAAAATATCGCGAGACCACCTCCGCGAATCGTAACTCTCGGCTGACAGATGTAAACAAAGCTGGGTGGACAGCTGTTGTTCAGCTGAGAGAAATCATTTGGCTGTTGCCATGTTTCCTACATACAAAGAAAGTCCAAACCACAATCACTGATCAGATCTTGAATGAGCTGCCCCTTTCCTGTAAGCGAGCGTATGTTCAGTAGTCCAAAGTTAGTAACAGTTGTGTCCAAGTTATCACCGGATGGGCTAGCGCGCTGTAATTCAGATCACGGGTTGGTCTGCGTGAAGGACGCCGAACCCCAGACCAGATGGAAGAGATCTGAGATGATGTTCCAGTAGATTGTTGTAAATTCCGATGTGAGCCGCGGTGCACATACCTCGGCGGGGCTGGTAGCATATCTCAGACTCTAGGTGGTAGCCCAGCAACCATGGCTCAGCCGAGCGAACGCGCTGCCGCCGAAGCTTCGCTGCAGAATATTGCAGGAGATGCAGAACTGGACAATCGGTTATTGTCACAGTCATCAAGGTAAGGCAGTAGATAATGATATGGCATGGATACATAATAATAAAACCAGCAAATACAATCAATTAACTAACTTAAAACTTGCAAAAGTAAGGAGTCGGTAAGCAGCGGCGTCAGGACACTCCAGCGTTCACCCAACCGTTTACCCAAACGGATGCTGACTTTTCCCCCTTCAAAGTCTGGACATCATTCCTTTGTGAATCACTGCCAAGAACAAGAACCTTTGTCTTCTCTTTATTTAATTGCAGAAAATTGTCAAGACATCCATGTCTGTATATCGTCTATGCTGTCAAACAGTGAGCAAACTGATTTTAGGGCTTTAGATAGAGAAATGTAAAGTTGAGTGTCATCTGCATATTGATGATAACTAATACCATTGAGAATTGTGGGATCAAGATTTCTGTTCTTTAATAGTGGTTTAACCATTGCAGTTAAAAAAATGTTAGGGAATTCTCCCAGTTGCAGAGACATTGGAACTTCATTAACTAATGAGCTCAGAACCTGCTTGAAAAAGCATGTTGGTAAAGGGTTCATTTCATATGGAGAGGATTTTAGTGATGAAATCACATCAAGTAGTGTTACCATGTCAACTTCTTTGAAATAAGACATATTAAAATTAGGCTGAGTAACTGATATAAGGGTTGATAGTCTGATAGTCTGCTTGTTGCTATGTTCTGCCTTATACTAATAATCTTGTCCCTAAAAAATACAGCAAACTCCTCAACTCCAACACCACATTGTCCCATGGCTTTTATTATTTATTTAATAGTATAAATTTTTTAAGTTCTTTAATAACGGTTAACTGCCAAATATTTTGTTTATTACAGTATTAATTTCTGATACAAAACATGCATTAAAATGCTACAATCAGTGAAACCAAAGCATTGTACAAAATTTTGTGAAAAAGCTAGAAAAAATGCTTCTTTTATTGCAGTAACACCGGCTCACACAAATACAGCATCAATATTGCACAAGAGAAGAACTCTTCACTCTTACAAACTCCTATATATAGAGCACAACCTCACTCACCTCTCTATTCTAGCTACTAGACATAGTAACGTTGCCTAAGATGAACTCAATGGGCATTCTGAGTAGATGAATGCCCCGCCCCCTACTAAACAACAATAACATCAGGGCTAGCCAGCGACGCTACAATATATCATATATATATGCATATATATATGCATATATGCAATATATATGCATTAAATAATCTTATATTGATGTACATAAAAAAGACTTCAGCAGCTAAACTACATAACTAAGATGTTAACATGGCGAAGCCTTTCCAAAAACACACTTGAATCTGAAGTACATTCAAATGATTATATCTACACTGTTAATACTTTAATGGTGACCATTCGTATTTCTGAACGTAAATTGCTAATTCCAGTTAGCATAAGTTACTTTGTTAATACTTCTGCCAGGCAGGTCAATAACTCGAACTGGAAATAAACTAACAGTTGAATCAGTTAAGCTAACTGGTTGGTTCGTTAACATGGCAGGCACATCTCACATGTAAACATAAAGCTTATTTAAAAAGTGAAACATGTACGTTAAACGGTACGTTAAACGGTACATTAATGCAGAGCCCCGAGGGAACATGGGTGAAAAAAAATATTTAAACAAGGGAACATTTTACCATTCGAGTGCACGTTTTCTGTAATTCGTGCTCACGAATTATTAATTCGTTCACACTTTTGTTTTAATCGTGCACAAGTTTTTATTAAACTCGTGGTCACGATTTCATTCATTCCACTGCAAACACTACTGGCCTAAGCGCATACAATGCAGATACAAGGAAATAGGCAGTAACAGTTCCCTCTGCTTTTTACCCATCTGTGCAGTTACAACACACACTAATGATTACTAGGGGGCTGTAGTGCCCACGTGCCCAGAGCGGTGGGCAGCCCTAGCCCGGGGAGCAGTTGGGGTTAGGTACCTTGCTCAAGGGTACCTCAGTCATGGCCTCAAGCCAGGAAATCGAACCCACGACCCTCCGGTCACAAGACCAGTTCCCTAAAATCATCCCCAGACCTAGATCATTGCCTTCAGGGTTCATAGACAGGATTATAAGTTTGTACAGCCCTCAGAGTTCCGTAGCCCAGCGCTGGGAGAACAGATTCACAACACACAGGTGTCAGGAAAGAGTTCCAAAGTTTTATAGTAATACATGTAGTTAAATACAGAATGTATTAACACAATTGGTTAAGAATAATAAAACATATTTATGACTGGTGCTCTCCTTCTCAGGACAGGAGGCACAGTAGACTGGATCTAGGGGAAGTGGAAGAATACAGGGAGAGATTGGAGACAGGGAGAGAGAGACAGAGAGATTCTAAAGTAGTTACTTTTAAAATCAAGTAATCAGTAATGTAACTTAGTTACTTTTAAAAGGAGTAATCAGTAATCGGATTACTTTTTTAAGGTAACTAAGCCATCACTGCCAACAACCTTATGGCCACAGCTCCAGTCTGCCATGTGTTACGACACCCCCATGACGAAACAAAGAGAAGAACGAGTATACACACAAGACAATAATCAGAACACTACCAGACATAGAGAGAGCCAATCATTATCTTTTAAATAACTCTTTTCCTGTGAATCTGGGTCGAGAGCGGCACCCAAGAAAAGAAACAAACAGAATCAACAGTAAAATAAAACTATTCTAACAAACTACTAACCCCTAACGAAACAAACCAAAAACTCTTAACTCTAACATTCCCTATCAAATTGAAAAGTCCATAAATGGTGCCCACCCCTTACCTAATAAAACTTACCTACAGTAAGTGCAGAATACCTACAGTGGTGCATGTTGTACAGGTGCAGGTGCATCTTACCTGCACACTTTACTACTCAACCTAATTAATACAATCAAACAGGGAACCTCTGGTTTTCCTTGGTTTGGGGAAGATGGCAAACACATCGCATAAAACCATTTTCTATGCGCTAAAATCCCCAAACCTCAGGCCTCAGGAGGGGCTGACTCCCCAGGAGACTCCGGAAGGAGGTAGGTCCAGGAGGAGACGTAGCCATGCCCCAGGGAGGTAACCTGCACACACTTGCACCTCGGACGAATAAGGAGCCGTAGCTCCTCGTCCTCACACCTGTGGGGCTAAGCGGTCAAATGCCGGTTAAGGTGTGAGGGCCCTGTGACCGACCGGGGTGTGGTTTTGTCTTGTTGACTGCCCAGTCGGTCCAGGGTCCCGCCCAGGGAGGTGAGCTAACATGTGTTTTATGTTTTGTGTTTCAGCTCCTGGACTGCAGGGGGTGTGTTCCTGCCTTGTCCCTGCCTTCCTGCCCCTTCATGTTTTGTGTGCTGCCGCTGTGTGCCACACACCTAGTGGAGGGGAGTGTGGCTTGGTGGGGGGGGGGGGGGGGGGGGGGGGGGGGGGGGGGTCTGTCACGGTACGGCGGGCCCCCTACTGGTCGCCTCCGTCCACAGCAGCAGTTGTCCTGTTGTTGTGGTGTTGTGTTCATCCCTCAGGTGGATGGGGCCCGCGATCCGTCTCACCTGAGGGTCGTTTGTTTGTCTATATATGTCTTGTCTTTGTATCAGTTGACCGCTGGTCATTATATCCTTATTTCGGATCATGTCACAGGTTTTTGGTTTGCGCACTTTCTTCATTAAACCATCCATTTTCTCTGAGACTTGGCGTGATCGTTTCCTTTTTGTTTCGCTCACCCTGCCTGTCACAGATGTATTGGTATTATTACTGTTAATCCTCCACATCACCAGTAGGGAATGCTATAACACAGATGAATGATGTGTTGGCACACGGCGAATAAAATAAAGCATATGTTGAAGTAGAACTAAACCTAACAAATGTGTCCGATTGTGTTTATCTGATTGTGCAGCATATTGATACTATCAATAAGTAATTTATATCACAGTTAGGCTGTGAAAACATTACAAATTGGCGACGAGTTAAGTAACCCACCGAGGCGGACGTTAGCCACGAAGACGTTTGAACAGGCTAGAGTGAGACCACGAGAATGGCGGTGCTCATCGGTCATATTGATGCCTTTGACAAGTTCATGGAGCAATGGTCCACATACTTTGAGAGGTTTGAACATTTTACTGGTGTGAATTATGTCCCGGAGGTGTATTTTTGAGTGTGATAGGGGCAATGACATACAGATTATTGTGCAGCTTGCTTGCCCCAGATAAACTGGGTGCTAAACCATACGCAGACCTCGGGAAGATTTTAAGTGACCACCTCTCTCCAAAGCCCATAATAATTGCGGAGATTTTGTTTCCACAAGAGAAATCAGGAAGAAAGTGAGAGTGTGGCACAGTATGTTGCAGTTTTAAAGAAGCTGTCTGAACACTGTGAATTTGACACTCATTTGCAAGACGCTTTGCATGATAGATTAGTGTGTGGCTTAAACAATGAAAGTATACAGAGGAAACTGCTTACAGAAGAAACATTAACTTTTCAGCGTTCTGTGGACATGTCAATGAAGCTGTAGCTAGAGAATCCCAGCACTTGAAAACTTCTCTGAGAGTGCACGGCGTGTCCGTCTCGCCATCACCAAGGGTAGACAAATGCTTTCACTGTGGTAAGACTAATCATAATGAAAAAGACAGTGCAGTGCCACAGTTGCAAAAAGAGAGGTCACATTGCCCGATTGTGTAGAAATAAACTAAGAAATGCTAAGAAAATGCTTAGCTTAGCATTTCATGCTAAGAAATGGCCACGTGATGCTTTCTGAGTGAGCGGTCGGCTTTTAATCGTCCTCCCATCTTACAGTTAATTATATACCTTTTTGACTCATCAAACCACTACTTTCGAAGACATTCTGATATAACATCATGTCTGGAACAGATGCTGCAACTTCCCAGCGTCAAACAACGAGAAGCGGTCGTGCTGAACCAAAAACAACCGCTGCTAACTCAGGGGTTGGTGTTGACAAACAGGAGGAAACCATGGCTAACGCTATTGCCCAAAGCGTGACAGCTAAGATTAGCGCTCTGATGGACATGAAATTCACTGAATTTCAGGTCAGTCTGAACACTCTAACAAGCCGCATAGAAGATAACAGTAAGAGACTGAGTGAGGCTGAGAACCGTGTCTCAGAAAATGAAGATCGGACGAATGTCCTGGAGACCAAAATTGCCCTCTTAGAGAAAAAAGTGCAGGATTTGACTGCCCGCGCCGATGACATGGAAAACCGCAGTCGCAGAGAAAATATTTGTGTTATTGGTCTGAAAGAGGGCACTGAAGGGAACCAGGTGGTGGACTTTTTTGAAAGTTGGCTTCCTAACATACTGGGGATCCGGACCAAAAGCGGGATTATTAAGATCGACAGAGCACACAGGTCTTTTGGGGAACGCCAGCCAAAATTTAACAGACCGGTAATCATCAAACTCCACAGCTACAGGGACAAACAAAGAATTCTCGCTGCGGCAAGAGAGAAGGGTGATATAATCCACGACAACAACAAAATCCTGATTCGCCAGGACTTTTCTCAGTCGGTGAGGGAAGCAAGACGTGAGTTCAACGACATTTGCAAGGGCTTACTTAAGAAGAGGATTCGGTTTCGGATGCAATACCCTGCCACGCTCTCCATCACAGTCCGCGGGAAAGAACACTCATTTAAATCATCACGGGAGGCAGAAGAGTTCATAAGTAGGTTTGATTTCCCGACAGAAGAAATTGAAGAAACGGTCTGACGCTTTTGGTGAGGTAGCCTGTAATTGTTATCGGAGTGTCTTCGTATAAGGACATTTAATTCTCAAAATATTTAGGAGGTTCTGGTTGGCTGAATGTTTACATTTGTTTTGAGTAGGCTTGCCATATAATGGTTTGATTTTGTGTACTATAATAACTGTTTGTATGGGAGGGATGTGGAGGGTTTTTCTTGTACTTATCCTTTATAGACAGGTCAGTTGGGAAATGCTTCCTAAGGTTGGTCTAGTCTTTCCAAGGATTGAAGGGCTTCCGTTTTGCTTCACATGTCCCATTTACTCTAAGTTTATTTTGGGGTTTGGGGAGGGGGAGGGTGGGTTGTTCAATAGGGGAGCATGGCTCAACGTTTGGGGCTGGTGCCATACTGTCAGCTTTAAATACTGTGTCTTTGTCTTTGTTTCTTTCTCTTGGTTCTCTTCTAGGTGCTTTACTTTTCTCTTTCCCCCTCTGTTGTATTTTTTTTTTTTTTGTTTTTGGTGTCTCACAGCAAAGTTATGAGAGATGTTAAAATAATCACACTCAATGTCAAAGGCATCAACAATGTTGTTAAACGTTGTCACGGTCACAGCTCCGGACCCTTCCCTGTGGGCGTGCCACTATGTCGTCTGCGTGTCGTTATGCCCATGTATGTACTTCCGTGGGTGTGGGTTGTTCGTGAGCGTGTTTGTAGTCGCACCTGTGCCTTGTCTCGAGATCACGAGGGTTTGTGTTATTCACCTATTTAATGTGCGTTCGCGCAGTGTCTTGTGCTCGTCTTTGTCTAAAGTTTCGTGCCTGTGTGAGAGGTGTGTTGTCTGTTTGCACTCCGCACGGAGCTTCACGTGTTTGTTTGTTTTCATTAAACGTTCAGTGTTGCACAGTTGACGTTCGTCGTGCTTTATATCTCGAGCGTCACAAACGTCAGAATGTACTCTCCTTTTTTCAAAAAGAAAAATGTCAAGTAGTATTTATCCAAGAAACCCACCTGTCAGAGCTAGAACATTTAAAATTACGAAGGAGTTGGGTGGGTCAGGTATTCCACTCCTCATATAATTCCAAAAGTAGGGGGGTTGCTGTGCTCATACACCGTTCATTACCTTTCACTTTGGAAAAGAGCATATCTGACAAAGAGGGACGGTATGTGCTCTGGCTATCTATATGGTGAACTTATTGTTCTAGGATGCATCTACGCTCCAAATAATTATGAAGCGGCTTTTCTCCCAAAACTACTTGCTGATTTGGCATCATTCTCCTCACCACATATGCTCATTGGTGGTGGTTTAAATTGTGTGCTCAACTCAAAGAGTTGAACGTGTCTTCCCCTCGTCTTACCTCTACTTCAAAGAGTAATAGCCTGATTGAATTTTTTTAAGATTTGGATATGCATGATGTGTGGAGAGTACTTCACCCCCTTGATAGGGATTACACATTTTTTTCATCCCCTCATCAGGTTCATTCAAGAATTGATTATTTCTTCTCCTCAAGACAATTTTTGGACAGAACAAAAGATTGTAAGATTGGTACCCAATCTTTATCAGACCACTCACCTGTAGTTATAGTTATCTCCCCACCCTACAGAGACCCCTCATGCTATCATTGGCTTACCACTTTTTTCGGTACCGAGTAATATAACGCGCTACTATTTCCAGTCCAGTAATCAGATTAAAGTTACTTATCCACGTAACTGTGCGTTACTATTTTTATTTTCCCTAGTTAAAATATATATTTTTGCTTTCTTCTTGGCTCAGTTCTACTTTTGCGTCTGACCGTAGCGCTTGACTCCGCACGCTGCACGCGACCCTGTGAGAGCGCGAGCACGTTTTACACGTCATTTTTTGCAGTGTCCTCCCGTAATGATATGTGGTAGTATAAAGAAACACCCGTCAAAAACAGGGGAAGGGACATTTACCTGACCAATTTTAATGTTGCTTTGTGTTCCACGTTTGAAAAGTGCTGGAATTTTGACTAACGTTGCCTACTTTAAAATGCTTGAAATTGTAATGGTATTTCGTTTCACAAGCTGTCTGACTGAACAGTTCACTTGTATTACGTTTACAAATAAATGTACAAATAATACCGCGCAGCTACACAAACGTAATGTCAGGAGATACTGTAGCGACTACTACTCCTCATGGCGAGTCTTAGCCCTTTAAGTGACACTGGGGGGGCGGAGCCTGCGCCAGGGGTGCGTTATCAATAAAGTTTTCCTCCTCTGGATTTTTGGATTAAGCAGTTTCTGCCTCGGTTACCGAACCTGCTTCAATACATTGTTACTGTTAAAAATGCACTTCCAATAAAGTGAGTATTGGAAAAATTGATTTTGCTGCTGAATGTAACTACTAAAGTAACTTGTAATCTAACGTAGTTACTTTTAAAATCAAGTAATCAGTAACGTAACTAAGTTACTTTTAAAAGGAGTAATCAGTAATCGGATTACTTTTTCAAGGTAACTTAGCCATCACTGCACCTGTCATGCTTAACAATCAACGTTTTGTGGATTTCATTACTGAGCAATGCCAGTTCTTTTTTGCTGAAAATAAATCCCCCAAGGTTAGTCCTTCAACTTTGTGGGAAGCCGCAAAGACTACCATACGTGGGGCCATTATATCTTATACCTCTGCACAGAAAAAGGAGGCCTTAAAGAGACAATTAGAACTAGAAGAGGTTTTGACAGATATTGAAATTCAATTTAAACGCACACCAAACAAACATTTGACAAAACAATTAGAGGCAGCTCATTCAGCACTTAATCAAATATTAACTCAAAAAGCCGAAGCCCATATATTTCTTGCTAAATATAGATTGTTTGAGTCAGGCAACAAGCCAGGCCGTTTACTTGCCTGGCTGGCTCGTGGAAGGGTAGAACCGAACATTATCTCCTCTCTCCTAGATAAACATGGAAATAGGCATTTCAAGTCTACTGAACTGAATAAACTGATGAAATCATTTTATGAGGAGCTCTATAGTTCAGATTGCACTGCCTCATTGGATAATAGAAAACAATTTCTTGATAAGAGATTTTCCATCTCTATCAGTGGATCATAAAAATATGTTGTGTAGGCCACTGAGGAGGAGGTAGCAGACACTATCAAAACACTCCAAAGTGGGAAAACACCTGGTCCAGACGGCTTTGGCCCAAAGGTTCTTACAGACCCATTAGCCTTATATCAGTAGATAGCAAATTACTTTCAAAGTTATTGGCAAAACGCCTTGAAAGCTTGCTTCCAATCCTTATAAATCCAGACCAAACAGGTTTCATACAGGGACGCTACTCTTCAAGCAATGTCAGAAGACTTTTAAATATCGTTCATTCTTCATTTTTAAATAAACAGAAAACATTAGCTATATCCTTAGATGCCGAAAAGGCGTACGACAGAGTTGAATGGCCTTATTTGTTTGACATTATGGAAAGGTTTGGCCTTGGTGGGAATTTCTTAAAGTGGACCCAAACTATATATCAGGCACCTAGAGCTAACGTCATAACTAATGGTCGCCGCTCTGAACCCTTTCCAGTGGCTAGGGGTGTCCGTCAAGGGTGCCCTCTTAGCCTTCTTCTCTTTGCGCTGGCCATAGGACCACTTGCAGAGGTCATACGTTCACATACTGAAATGAAAGGAGTATGTTTGAAAGACATAGAACACAAAATTGCCATTTATGCAGACGACATTCTTTTGTTTGTTTCATCTCCAGCATTATCCATTCCTGCAATTATGCATACTTTTAGTGAGTTCAGTTCTGTGTCAGGGTATAAAATTTACTTTAATAAGTCTGTAGCTATGCCGCTAGGTTGCATAGCTACATCTGATGTGCTAAATAATTTCCCTTTTAAATGGTCAAACTTAAAAGAATCTCACCAACGCTGATAGACCGCTGGAAGCTTAATTTTCTACCTATACTTAGGGCGGTCAAAAAAGACCTGGAACGCTGGCATAATCTTCCACTATCATTGTTTGGTCGAATTAGTCTCATCAAAATGAATGTACTCCCCCGGTTTCTTTATCCTTTGCAGATGCTTCCTCTATACCTTACTGTAAATAATATCACAAGCTTTTATTTAAATGCTTTGTTATTTATCGCTTTTATTTTGACATCGTTAAATCCGGAAGTAGTGGTCCGTCAGGCGCACAACTAGACAGAGCACGAAAATATATGTCAGAAGGTGTATCTCAATTCAGGGGCTGCAGCCCACGAAGTGCGCATTTGTAGGCCGGTTACGTCACTGCGCCACGACGAGGCTGTCCCAATTCGTGGACTCCTTCTTATGCGGCCGACGAATGTAGCCTTCAAAACCCCGAAAACGAAGGATGCGTCTGAAAATCCTTCGCGTCCCACCATATCCCAGGATTCATTGCTCTATGAACAATAAACAGGCGGAGTCTAGTGTACAGGCCGAATAATTCGTTTTAAATGTCGGTATTTTTTAAATATGGACATTTATACTGCAGTGAGATGCTAAATAACATGCCAGTTATTAATGATATTGCAGGTAAACATGTGCTTTGAGTATTTACTAAAGAGTAACGTTTATAAAAATACATTGAATTTTGTTATGAAGTTATACTTCCCGCCAAACATGTGAATACATGTTCAACGCATTTTCTTTTAGGCATTTGTGGGTGATGTGATATTTGTCGGACAGCTCGCTAACACATATGTAACGTATGTAACGGGGCAGAGTGTGGTCACGCAAACATACGTCTTGCAAAGACTAGACTGTTTCATTTAACAGCCGTGAGATGCAGCCTACCTGGCCTTCGAAGTGTGTGGCCACCGTGGGCTGCAGTCTATGCTGTCTACGTAGGCTGCAGCCCCTGAATTGAGATGCAGCCAGAGAGTCGCGAGCGAAAGAGAGAAGAGAAGAGAGTAAAAAAGAGATTCCCATTCTACAACTGGTCAAGGGTGCACACGGTAAAACGATGTTCCTTTGTTTTGTACTAAAGTTTCTTGTACGACACATTTACTAACTTGTGGTGTAAAATGCTGATTTGCACACGATTGTATACCGTTGTATATTGTATAAGCTACGTAGCCTGTGCTAGGTTGTTGGTGTATTAGCAAACGCAATACACAATGCTAGTTCTTTACTGTGAGATATTCTGTCATTATTCACGACAAGAGTAAAGTTTGTTAAGATTATCATTCTTATATATGGCTATTGTATTGAACAATATACTTGAATATGTGGAAATTCTGTCTGTCAAAACGGATTCATTGATATTTTCACTTTGATTTGAGTTTTCACGGTGTACTTTGAAGATGATAAGGCGATGATAAATAATAAATCAACTTCATTGACATCAGTATGAAGCGTGGATTCAATAATTGACCAGGAAGTAGTTACACTTACAAATAAAGTTAATGGGGATTTAGAGAGAGCAGTGTCCAAGTTAATCTGTCATGGAAAAAAACCTAGGTTACATCTTAAGGTACTTCAGCTTTCTACAGATATGGAGGGGCGTGCATTACCCAATTAAATTTTTTATAACTGGGCCTGTCATGCTCGCCATCTGTGGTCCTGGTTACATGCCTTTATAGATGAGGTGCCTTGTGCTGACTCTTGGGCATGCTATCCATTTTCCCCTTGGAGTCTAGTTATGTGTAATCCAAACAACATTAACCCTGATGTTAAACACAACCCTTTAATATATAATAGCATTAAAGTTTGGTGTGATATTTCAAAATACTTTGGGATACTTGGTAAATTGTTATTGGCACCCATCACTCAAAATCCTGATTTTCCCCCAGATAACAACTCCTCAGTCTTCAGTTCATGGTGAGATAAGCGAATCATTTTCCTTGATCATTTGCTTAAAGACAATAGTTTTATGTCTTTTCAGGAACTACAGGATGCCTTCGATATTCCAAAGTCCAATTTCTTTGGCTACTTACAAATAAGACATTTCATTTTTTCCTTGCCTGACTTCCCTCCTACCACTTCTCCCTCTCGTAGTCCAGAAACCTACCTTTTAAACAATAAAAATCTAAAACAGTTCATTTTGGGCTTTTATTCCCTATTGCTTTCATGTGACACATATGAGCTACACAACATCTCTCAAAAATGGGAGGGTGATTTAGGGACCGAATATATTGAGGATGACTGGCAGGAGGCCATTGGTGCCATCAGGTCAGTGGCTACCTGTAATAGATTAAGGGAAACTCAGTATAAAATATTGCATAGGTTACATATTACTCTGGTCATATTACACAAAATAGATCGCTCAATCTCTCCTCTCTGTATCAAGTGTAACGCTGAAAGAGGGACCTATTTTCACTATTTTTGGAATTGTAAGTATGCATCAAGATTCTGGACCCAAGTAGCCAAAATAATTAGTGAAGTCATTGAAGTTGAGGTGAAGAAAGACCCCAGTGTCTTTCTGGTTGGGTTACCCTCTAAGGTATTACAGCTCCCAGCATCAAGATACACATTACTGGAGAAACTCCTCCTCTTTGCACGTAAATGCATATTAATTAACTGGACTAAAGAATGCCCACCCACAATCACACAGTGGTACAGAGAAATTTTTAATACTTTGTCACATGAAAGATTGATGGCTCTGGCTAAGGGTAAAGAAGGTATGTTTCACAAAATATGGTCCACCTTTATAAATTATCTTCCAGAAGATCTGAGTTCCCTTCTTCTCAGAGGGAAGATGAGTGAGTTCTGGTCACAGACCAGGTCTAGATCTCCCTCATAATCATGACGTACATGGGATGCCTGTTTATGTTTATTTTTATGATAACAATGTGCTTCTGTGTTGCTGCTGTGGACACACCCCCCCCCCTTTTTTTTCCATTTGCTTGGTTGTTTCTTTAAAATTATTTGATATTTATTTTTGTGGTTTATTTTTATAATTTTGGTTATTATTTTATACCTTGTATTTTCTGTTTGTATCTCTGTTTGTATTTTCTGTTTGTAAAGTATTAAAAAGCAGTGGTAAATGACACTGAGTCAGTGATGGCGGTTAATAAGGAGAATGCAGCGTCGTCTTTGATGATGATTAGACCCAAGATTGAGGATCATCACATGGAGATGGAGCTTGACACCGGTGCAGCTGTATCCATGATTTCAATGTTGATGTACAAAGCCAAATTTGCCCATGTACGTTTATGGCAGACTAATTTTGTGTTAAAAACGTACACAGGAGAAATGCTTGTACCTGAGGGTATGATCAAGTTTTGGGTAAAGTTAAATAAACAGAAAATCAGACTTCTATTATACGTTGTGAAAGGGAAATTACCCCCACTTTTTGGCCGCGAGTGGCTAAGAAACATTAAATTGGACTGGCATGAAATAAAAACAATGCAAACAGGGCACAAGGCCCAAGAGACACTTGAAGATGTTCTGAATGGTCACGCCCAAGTTTTTAGTGAAACCATAGGTACGCTAAAAGGGTTTGAAACGTCCCTGACAATAAAACCAGGTCAAAAACCTAAGTTTTGTCAGACACGCATAGTCCCATATGCATTGAGACCAAAAGTGGCACTCTCCAGCAGGGAGTGATCTCTACAGTCCAGTTCAGTGAATGGGCAACCCCAGTTTGTCATTAAGAAAAATGTTGGTGTGAGAATCTGAGGGGATTTCAAAGTTACTATTAACCCTGCTCTATGCACTGAACATTATCCATTACCCCGCAATGAAGATCTGTTTGTGTCTCTGTCCAGAGGTGATCGTTTCATCAAACTAGATCTGTCACAGGTAGTGTTGCACGGTATACCGATACTAGAGTAGTATCGCGATACTTCGTCATTAAAAACGGCACTATACCCAATTTGCTTAGTATCAGCTTAGTATCAGTGCTATAGGACAGTGCGTTTTTTTTTTTTTTTTTTTAAGAGCAGTATTTCCAAAGAGTGCCACACGGGGGCAGTGTGCGCATACAGCAGTGCAGCGCTTGCCCCTCTGCAGAATAAGAAGAAACCGTGTAGTGTGGCTGCTAATACAAACAATATTGCGGACCGTCCTCAGCTTGTTGAAAAACTACACGCACGAAGCGAAATATGGAATTATTTTGCATACATTTCAGACAGTCATGGCAACCCCGTGGACACATCAAAACTGGTCTGCAAACGGTGCTTTAAAGCTGTACCAACCAAAGGAGCCAATCGATTCTTTTTACATAAAATGCGCTTTCGTTTGACCCACCCAAGCTGCCGTAATGCACAGAACAGTTTGTAATGCTAAAATGGTAGCTAAAGCAAACGCAGTGTGTTCGCAGCTCGTCTTAATAAACAAGGAAAGCAGCAGAAGTGCTGTGTGGAAATACTTTGAATTCGAAGCAGATACAGATGGAAAACCGACGTGCTGCGAGCCGCGCGGACGCGGAGGCCTCGCGCGCTGTCGATTCGCGAGGTCGTGCACTTCTCGAATTTTGTAACTTGGCGCATGCAGCAGCGCAATGAACAAAGTCATGTTTGCAGGGTTCATACACCTTTACAAGGTGGAATTAAAGCACTTGTACATCACATTCAAGGTCCATTTCAATATTTCCCAGCACGTTAAACTTAATTAAGTTAAATCTTTATATATATACTCGAAATAATTCGCTTTTTATCATATTATTTAATGTATGTTTATTTTCAAAACGCCCAATCTTAACGTCTTCACGTTCTCTCATGTTTTGTCCTGGAATTACAAGAGGCTCGCATTTGCTCATTTGATCATCGCCCGCTAACAACCATTCTGAACCCCAGCAAAGCAACCCCTTCAATGGCGGCAGCGAGGTTACAATGGTGGGCACTCATATTAGCAGCACACAATTACACCATCAAGTATCGGCCTGCTGCTGATCATTGTAATGCTGATGGTTTGTCTCATCTGCCACTGCCTGTACTGCATAAGGAAAAACGGGACAACTGACACTTTTCTCATTAATCACCTGGAATGTTTACCTATATGTTGTGCTGATGTGAGGCGTGAAACCAGATTGGACATCACACTGTCTCAGGTCATGGAGACAGTATCCACTAGCTGTTTTCCCACCATCAAGGAGTCGGACAGTAGTCTCTCGCCATATCTGGTAAGGAGAAATGAATTGAACTTGCAAGGCTGTATAATGTGGGGGAATAGGGTGATCGTTCCACCTAAGTTGCGTACTAAAGTACTGGAAGAATTGCACTTGGGGCACCTTGGAGTAGTTAAGATGAAGGCATTGGCATGGAACTATGTGTGGTGGCTTGGTCTTGACGCTCAGATTGAAGAGAAATGCAAGATGTGTGTGTCCTGTCAATGCATGCAGAGAACACCAAGTCTTACACCTCTGCGCCCATGGCCCTGGCCCACAGCCCCATGGCAGCACATTCACATTGATTTTGCTGGCCCGTTTGAGTGATGCAAATTGCTATATGCACATGACCATATAGGTCAGGGATGTCAAAGTCAAATACACCGAGGGCCAAAAAACCAAATTTGCTACAAGCCGAGGGCCGGACTGGTTCAATGTTTATTAAAACATATTGAAATGATTGCACATAGCCTATTGAACCAAGACCTAACACAGTGTATATTATTTAATGCTTAAATGAATAAAGCAATATTTTCTTATGGATGTCAGTAATTTCAAGTGAAATTATAATTTCAAGCAAAACAAGCAAACAGATAAAAACAAACTTCCTTCAAAGAAAACGTGTCCTGTACATTAAATGATAAATAATAATAAAGGTTTGAAAAGTGCTAGAATTTAGGCTAAAGTACTTGAAAATGCTTGAAATTGTAACGACTTCATTTCACAACAAATATCTGTCTGACTGAACAGTTCTCCTGTATTACGTTAACAAATACGAGCCTCTTGTAATTCCAGGACGAAACATGAGAGAACGTGAAGATGTTAAGATTGGGCGTTTTGAAAATAAACAACCATTAAATAATGTGAATTAAAAAGCGAATTATTTCGAATAATTTTGACTATATGTATAAATATTTAACTTAATTAAGTTTAACTGGTGCGCGCAGTTACAAAATTTGAGAGGTGCACGACCTTGCGAATCGACAGCGTGCGATGCCCTCGCGCACGGGCGGAGCCACTGCGATTACGTCATTTTTGCCGCTTGTGTGCACTGCAGTGACTTTGCGGGCTACCGTTGCATTGTGGGGAATGTAGTGTTTGTGCGTGCAAAACACCATCGGGTGGCTGTGGCCTGCGGGCCGGTTCTAATAGTAATTAAATATCATCCAGGGGGCCGTAGATAATCAATTCGCGGGCCGGATCTGGCCCGTGGGCTTTGACTTTGACACATGTGATATAGGTCATTGTTGCAAGCAGGCGTGGAAAGTAACGAATTACATTTACTCACGTTACTGTAATTGAGTACTTTTTATGAGTAATTTGTAATTTTGTGAGTAGTTTTTGTAGTTACTTTTACTTGAGTAAATTTTGACCTAAGTAATTTAACTTCACTACATTTGAACCCCCTCACGTTACTGAGTAAAAAATATTGATGGTGAAAAATTAAATGTGGGCAAAAATTTAAACTTCTGAGATCGGGAACTGGAAATCAATTGCGTTGACAGGGCTTGCTCGGCTGCCGCTCCTCCTAACAACACTAGAGGCACCCGAGTCAGTCCTACACTCTCCAGGCGCAATCAGCAGTGATCCGTTTTAGTCTCTATGGCTTCTTAAGGAAGCTTAGTGAAACAGATCACTGCTGAATTGTTTTGGCTTGCCTTCATGTCCTCAGCCCTTTCTCTGTGATCTCTGGTTGCGTTTCTTGTGTTTAGGTGTCTCGTCACCTTATGCTCTCTCTCATCTCTCTTACTTTTTTACTACTTATTTGAGTAACTATCTCCTGTGCTGCTTACTAGCCTACCTCAAGGTTTCCTCTGCTTTATCTCTTCCTATCCATTCTTTGTTTTATTTTGAGAAGGGTTTTTGTTTCGTTGTGGCATCTGCCTGCTGCCAGTTACTTCCCCTGGCGTCCTAAGTTTTGTTTTCTCGTGTTGACTTTTCTCCACGTCTTTTCTGTTGCATTTTTCTCCCGTGTGTTTTGATTGGTTTTGCTGCTTATGTGTGTGTGTGCATGGATGTAATTTTGTAATAAAAAGTGGGGGGGACATGGATTTGTCGCTATTTAAATATTTGGTTTTAACCGTAAAAACTGGGGGGGGGGGACCAAAACCGGCTTTTGAAAAAGTGGGGGGGACATGTCCCCCCCCCCCCCCCAAATGATGTCTGTGTGTGTGTGTGTGTGTGTGTGTGTGTGTGTGGATGGACACACGCACACATTTTGCTCTTTGCATTTTGTCGTCACTTGGGTCTACTACTCTCTTGGTTTTGACATGGTTTGTACTTGGTACTTGTACATGGTTTTACACCCGACGTTACATGCGTGGCCTTGCCTTGCGCGCGCCCTTTCCATTGTCTCATAATCAGGTCGTAATCCGGTCCACTTCTTTCCAAAAGGATGAGATTGTTCTATCTTTAAATCTTCTATCTATCAGCATCTGTGGGATCCTGTGGATATTTTATTGTGAAAAGTGGAATCCTGTGGACACTGTATTTTGAATAGTTGGATCCTGTGAGCACTTACTTTTAAATTATGGAATCCTGTTGCATTTTAGTTTGATTTGTTGTATTTTATGTGCATTTTGTTTTTTGAATAATTTGTAATTTCAATTTCTTTATTCTTATCAAAATGTTGTCCATTGTACAATAGGACTGAAAATTGTTTGCACTTTATGGTACAGGTTGTGATTGTCCTTGTGCTGTGAGGAAGTATGTTCCTGAGCCCAGCTGTTCTTTCGCAAGTGTGGATGTGCACTTAAATACGCTTAAAATGTTCGACTAAAACAACTTGTGCTGAATTTGATACATGACTCATCCTTTTTTGCATTAAATAACTGAAAGTAACTGTCAGGGCTGGCTCGGATGCCACTCCCTCCACCACCAGGAGGGGCACCCGAGTCAGTCCTAGACTTGCGGGGCGTAATCAGCAATGATCTGTTTCAGCTGTCTGAAGCCTTCTTAAGGAAGCTGTGGGAAACAGATCATTGCTGATTCGTTCGGTTTTGCCCTCGCGCTATCAGCCTGCTCCTTCATTCCCTGAAGTTGCACTCTCCAAGTTACAAGGTGTCTCGTCGCCGCTCTCTCTCTGTCTCTCCTTCTCTTCTTCGAGATTCTATCTCCTGCGTCGCTCTGACCTACCTCAAGTTTTCCCAAGTCTGTTTTTTCTTCCTGTCTTTATTCTGACTTTATATTTTAGGAAGGGGTTTTGTTTTGCTGCGGCGTTTTTCTGCCTGCTGGCCAGCCACCTTCTCTGGCATCTTTAGTTTCGTTTTCACGTTGCCTGTGTCTGCGCTGTTTAAGTTACGTTTGTTGTTTTGTTTGTTTCTCCCGTCTCCTTACGGTTGAGCTTTATTTTTCACGCGTTGAGTTTTCCGCGTTGGGTTTTGTTTGTCGTTTTGCCGTGCTTCCACGGCTTTCCTTTTATTTTCTCGCGTTGACTTTTCCGCGTTGCTTTCGTTTTATTCATTTGGGTTGTGTTTCGTGTTTTAACTCTCGCACTCGCGTTCTGTTCTGACAAACGCGGTTGTGCTGTTAAACGGCACTTGGATCCACCTTTCTTCTATCACTATACGCGGTGAGTACCTCCCAGTACTCCCGCGTTACAGTAACTAAGTAACTTTTACTCAAATTACATTTTAAATGAAGTAATTTTGTACTTTTACAAAAAGTAAATTTTGAGATGGGTAATTTAACTTTTACTCTGAGTAGAATTTAGGCAAAGTAATGATACTTTTACTCAATTACAATTTTTCAGTACTCTTTCCACCTTGCAGGATAGCTGAGTGGCGATTGCAAAAAAACTGAAAAACAAAACTGGAAGTTCCAATACACCGGTTTATTAAGTCCACCATGAGTAGTGCTTTCAAAACTTAATTATCTATTCAAAACTTATCTAGTCAATTCTTTTGTATGAATATAAAACATTTCATATTAAAACATTCATGCTGTAACCTTAACCCTTTTCAGAACCATAAAAGCAGGTCCTCTCCCTTGGGTCAAACATCGGAAATGGACCATTCCACTTGTAACCACCCCAGACTACATAACCCAACAACCCTTGGGCTCAGGTCCTTTGACCTGCAAGAGGCTGTAAACATGCTGGGACAAACAGGTAAGTTGAACAAATTTTTAAAATCCACAATAAACAGTTAAATATGCATAGAATTTTGTAATCCTCTAAACCACATGTGTCAAAGTCAAAGCCCGCGGGCCAGATCCGGCCCGCGAATTGATTATCTACGGCCCCCTGGATGATATTTAATTACTATTAGAACCGGCCCGCAGGCCACAGCCACCTGATGGTGTTTTGCACGCACAAACACTACATTCCCCACAATGCAACGGTAGCCCGCAAAGTCACTGCAGTGCACACAAGCGGCAAAAATGACGTAATCGCAGTGGCTCCGCCCGTGCGCGAGGGCATCGCACGCTGTCGATTCGCAAGGTCGTGCACCTCTCAAATTTTGTAACTGCGCGCACCAGTTAAACTTAATTAAGTTAAATATTTATACATATAGTCAAAATTATTCGAAATAATTCGCTTTTTAATTCACATTATTTAATGGTTGTTTATTTTCAAAACGCCCAATCTTAACATCTTCACGTTCTCTCATGTTTCGTCCTGGAATTACAAGAGGCTCGTATTTGTTAACGTAATACAGGAGAACTGTTCAGTCAGACAGATATTTGTTGTGAAATGAAGTCGTTACAATTTCAAGCATTTTCAAGTACTTTAGCCTAAATTCTAGCACTTTTCAAACCTTTATTACTTTATTCATTTAATGTACAGGACACGTTTTCTTTGAAGGAAGTTTGTTTTTATCTGTTTGCTTGTTTTGCTTGAAATTATAATTTCACTTGAAATTACTGACATCCATAAGAAAATATTGCTTTATTCATTTAAGCATTAAATAATATACACTGTGTTAGGTCTTGGTTCAATAGGCTATGTGCAATCATTTCAATATGTTTTAATAAACATTGAACCAGTCCGGCCCTCGGCTTGTAGCAAATTTGGTTTTTTGGCCCTCGGTGTATTTGACTTTGACATCCCTGCTCTAAACTATCAGTTGGCCATGTAACGTCGGTGGGTAGGGACAAACACACAGCGTTAGAAAGAGCAAGGGAGAGGTGGAACCAAGTGCCACAATACGACAGAACATAAAGGATAATCCTAACCTCAGCACCTAAGGAGACGCGGAAATCTCAACGTGCAAAAAGAAGCAAAGGAAACTAAAGACGCCGGGGGAAGTAGCTGGCTGTAAGCAATAAACGCTGCCCAAACAAAAAACCCTTCCCAAACAAACAGCAACGGGATAGGAAGGGAAACAGGTTGAGGAAAACTTGAGGGAGCGACGCAGGAGATAGATACTCGAAAAAGGACAGGGAAAATAGAAAGGAGAGGTAGGTGACGGGACACCTATAGACGTAAACGCAGCAATAGAGAAAGCAGAGAGAGGCTGAGACCACAAAGGCATAACCAAAACGAATCAGCAATGATCCGTCTCCACAAGCTTCCTTAAGAAGCCATGGCAACAGGTGAGATGGATCATTGCTGATTGCGTCGCTGAAGTCTAGGACTGACTCGGGTGCCGCTTGTGGAGGTAGATGGTGTGGCATCCGAGCCAGCCCTGACAGGCCACCCTGAATAGTGCAAGATAATCACAGACGTTTTATTGTTTTTCAGAGTTCTGAGAAGGTCCAACCGGTGTTTGCCACTGCAGCCCTGTGGGTACCAATAAAAGAGTCTTTAAAACTTTGAGGTTGTCTTGTGGTTCTGTCCATTATAATAGCTCGCAGCATGAAACGGACGAGAGCTCCGTTACAGTTATTGTCAATCAAAAAAGAAATAAAAAAGAAAAACCTGGATATGTTATTATCCAAATAACATAATAAAGAGGGTCTCTCATAGGGAAAGATACATAGCCTAGTCCATGGCCGGAGTGGGCCACTTTTTCAGCCCGGGAGTTTCATGCGCAAATCCGGCCCAAAATTATTTTTCCATCCTAATCGGCCCAAACTAGAGATTGACATGAGCCGGCCCATCGGGAATCCTCCCAAATCTCCCGATTAGCCACTCCGGCTCTGGCCTAGTCCATGTACAAGTTGTAAAATGGTTTCAGAGTGTTTCATTGGGAAGACCTATGAACACAAAGTATGACACTAAGTATCTAACAGTAGGCTTCACCTGAATGCAAAATGAAAATGAGTAAAAATATACAATGAAAAATGAACACAACAGTCACACAATTTTAACAGGAGGAAGACCAAAACCATCATCTCAAAATAGTTTCTTCAGAATAAGAATTTGTGTTTTTCTACTTCCTTTTTTGTTGCTCTGCATTAAGGCATCACTGCACTTTCAAAATGGTGCACATTATTATTGTAGTATTATTGATATACAATAAGCAACTGTTACTAAACAAGGTATTGAATAAAACAAAGTCCCTTACAAAGCATTTTTGAGTCTTTTGAGCATTATATTATGGCTTTTATTAAAAGTTTTAGCCAACCGCAAGAACCAAAACATTTTTTTGGAAAGACAGGCTTAGTTTAGAAGCAGGATTATTTTCAGTATCTTGAGCTTATGGGAACAGGCTGCTATAGTGATACAACTTGCTTGCAGCTGAGCCACCATTGTGGCATTGATGAGTCTGAATTAAACTCAAATTTAGCTCTAACTAAATCCCATTTAACACCAATAACCCCCGGGAGTTATTGGTTTGTTTTCTATAAGTTTGTTTATTATTTTAGCATTGTTTACAATTGTCATATATGAATGGGTTGTGGGTGAATGGGTTGAGATGTAGCTTTTAAATCAGGAGACACCTTAGTATGAGCAGAGTGAGCCTTAAGAGAGGTACTATAGAGGAGGACTTCAACCATCATGGATAATGAAACATAATTGTATCTAAGTTCAGTTTAACAAAGACAAAAACCAACGTCCAGTCAGTGTCTACTTACTGAGAGACCCACAGTCTCTTGTTTTATACACACATAAGTGTGTATGAACTAGGGATGACCTGCAATAGTTGCTGATTCGACTATAGTTGACTATACCCCCTAGTCAACTATGAACGTCACAGTCGAATGTACCATTCTAACTGCATGGGGGTGCCCAAGGACGCTGCTAAGAATTAGTTGTTACATGAAATGTCATTGTTTTCGTTATCAAATAAAACCATCCTAATTTCTGTTAAAAAATATTTTAAAATGATGTGTGCATTAACAATAAGCATCTTCCTTACTACACATTAATAAATCACACCCTGCAGTTGCACAATCCAAGTGAGTGGAGCTGAATACGCTACAGGATAGTCAGCATCTGCCGAGATTATAATGGCTACTAAAAAAACTTCAAAAGTGTGGGAGTATTTTGAAAAAGATAAAGATGAATCAAACAAAGTAAAGTGCAAGTTATGTCATCAACGTCTTTCATTTCGCACGACAACAACCAACATGGCATACCATTTAAAACACGTAAAGCGGGGGAAAAAACAGTTCAGCTGTTTGTCGTTTCGGTCATGTCTTCTCGTCGCGGTGCGTCTCGGCAAGTAGGCCTATACATTTTTTGTTGTTGTTTGCTTTTTAAACCTCGTTACTTTAACCTTTCCTTATCATTTTTTTGCTGTGGTGTGGCAATTTTTTTAATATATTTTCAGGCAGGCATATTTTATTTAAAATATTTTTGACATTTACACACAGTCCCAGTGCTGGATGACGCCTCCACCGTGGACTATGGTGGAGGGGACTACCCTCCGTCGCTGGATGACGCCTCCACCGTGGACTACGGTGGAGAAGACTACCCTTCGTCGGAGTACTCCACCGGCCCCGCTGACAACGGCGAGGAGGAGGGGGTGAACGGGGATTATCCTTCGTCCGAGGGCTCTTGTAGCGGAGAAGAAGAGGAGAGCCCTACCCCCTCGGAACTGTCGGTTGGGAGGGCGAAAGGGAGAAGGACCCCGTCCTCCGATCGCTCCGGAGGAAAGCGGATGGACTGCTCCCGGGGTGGCAGCCCGGAGCGGCCCATGAGCTGGAGCCAGGGCAGCGAGGCGGCGACCGATATGGAGGTGGACGCGCCCACTGTCGACTTCGGAGGGCAGTCGCGAGGCGAGGTGGGCTGGTCATACGGTCAGCTGGGGGGAAAGTCCACCAGGCGCGTCCGCCAGCCGCGCTGCACCGAGCGCGTCCGCCAGCCGCGCTGCACCGGGCGCGTCCGCCAGCCACGCGGCACCGGGCGGAGGCTTCACGGCGAATGCGGGAGGGGTCCCGTTCGCTGCAGCGCCTGCAGCTCCCGTGCTCTCTCCTCTCATCGCCCTACTCCTGGCGCGTAGCTTGGCGCCTGTTACATGTTTGTACGTTCCAGTGTGTCAGTCTGCCCGTATGTCTACCAAATCCCCTTTTCCCGTTTGTGTCTATCTGTGTTAACGTACCCGTTTGTGTGTTTGTGAACGTCCCGTTCCCGGTCTTCCCAGGGAGGGTGTTTTAGGGGATTCGTGGCAGTCCTGCCATCGGAGGAGACGGCTCTCGGAGGCTCGTGTACCTAGCGGCTCCGGACCTGCCCGTCGGTGTAGGTTCGGGGCTTTCCGGCTGTGCCGGACGCTCCGGGAGTAGCGAGCCCCTGGTCGGGGGTTCTGTTACGGAACAGCTCCGGACCTTTCCCTGTGGGCGTGTGTCTACGTCATCTGCGTCTTGCTGTCTGCGTCGGTGGATCCTCGTGGGTGTGGTTGTTTGTGTGTGTTCATCCGTCCCACCTGTGGCTCGTCTCGTAATCACTCGGGGCTCATGTGGTCTGTCTATTTAATGTGCGTTCGCGCAGTGTCTTGTGCTTGTCGCTGTCTTTAGTCTGCACGTTACGTGTGTGTGTTAGTGTTGATGTATTTCCGTGTTGCGTAGTATTGCGCAACACATGAATAAAGCAGTGACGTTGTATTCAAAGCCAAGGATTCGTGTCTCGTCCTTCGTGCGGAGCCCAGCGTTACACCCAGCTGCTCTAGACTCACATCAGTTTGTCTATTGTGGACACTGTTGTGGCTCTAAAGAAGCTGGCTAACAAAATCTACACACTGGGACTAAGGCCTTCTGTAACCAGCTGGACACTGAATGTCCTCATCAACCATCCCAAGGCTATGAGACTGGGTAAGCACACATCCTCCACCCACACCCTGAGCACCCTGAGACCCCTCATGGCTGTGTGCTGAGACTCGTCCTTTAAGCACTCTTAACACACTTGAGTGCAGTACTCGGAGGAACTGCTCCAGAGTACCTGCCTTATTACCCCTCATGGCCAGTTGGTTCCCAAAATGGAGAGGTGGATAATGCAAGGACTAAGTGTTAACTTGAAGGTATGCTATTGTGGGTTGTGCTTGACATTGCAAATGCTGGAGGTTAGCAAGAGGTGGAGAAGACCTTTGCAGAATACCGTTGTTCTCCTGGGTTTCCTTTCCTGGTATTCTTCGCGATCAGGAAGGAAAGATGACAGAGGAAAGCAATGTGAGCTCCTTTTGTTTTTGTTCCTTTTGTTCCTCTATAAGCATAAAAAACCTAATTTAAATGTTCAACCTTAAAGTAAATAGGAAGCTCTGTTGGTATCTCAAGATTGCTTCTCAGTAATCTGCTTATTATGGAGTACCTCACCACTTTCTCTCTCTTGAAGTGTGGTTCTCTACGGAAAGAAAAGAAAGATTTACATTCAGAACTACCGGTACATTCTTGTATTATCTTCATTTATCAACTCCATGCCTTTTCTGTCATAGAGTAACATGTTGGTCAGCAAAGTAGACAGGTATTTAACTAGCTAACTACAAAATAAGGTTAGTAGTAATGTTAGTACTGTGTTAGCTGTGTGTGTGTGTGTGTGTGTGTGTGTGTGTGTGTGTGTGTGTGTGTGTGTGTGGGTGGGTGTGTGCACGTGCGGGCGCACATGCATGTCTATGCTTTTACTTACATATAAATGCACAGACATTTACTTAGATAGCTACATATTGATTTATTGTTTTGTGTGTCATTGTTTTTGTTTGTCAAACATTGTCTGTTTTATATTTTCTTATCTAGACTATCATGGCTACTCAGAGGCCAGCTAGGATACCCGGAGACCTTTCTCGAGATATGATCCTGAACGGATGGGATGAAGAGCCCATCGGTGGGATTGACTCAGAATCTGACATCTCAGATGTAGAGGACCCAGAATATTTGTTTTGTTGACCCAAATATAATAAATATAATCATCTTTAACCAAAACTAAAATTAATTTTTTAATTTAATTTAATTTTTTTTTATTAATTGCAAAAACACATTGATTCTAATTGGGGTCATTTTTTACCCCACCCATGGAAGTTTTGGGGTATTGGTCGTCCATGCATCCTAGGGTTAATGATGTGTATCTGCATTAGATTAACACATTTGATGCATCATTTAGAATTGGACTACATATTGGAGATGGTGGCCAGACGTTGTGAGGCATCTCAAGGAACAGTTTTGGTTGCCTTCTTGCTCATCTTAGCAGAACACTTTTCAAGGATATGTCAAAGTCATGACAACTTCTAAAGTATCTCGGGGTCAACCTCAACAACAGACATAACAGAGCAAGTTATTCTTTCTCTGAAGCAGGTTACCAACAGTCTAGTGGTCCATTTGCTAAAAGGATAAAATAGCAAGGTTTTGATTAATGGTGCCTTAGTCACTATATACGTTTCTACGCTGGAAGAGCAGCATCAACTAAGGGGTCACTAGATGCTCCAACAACCTGGAGTCCAGCCATCTGGAGTCACTGTGACTGAAAAATGTTAATGCATGTTCACACTGACTGACATTTAGAGATTATTTTGCTTGAGTTTAGGATTGTTGGCCTTTTTTCTGTGAGATCTTAAGATAATTTCCAATGAAAAGCTAATCCATGATTTCTGAGATGTGTAAAGATGTGATGTAATGGCCAGTCTCCCATTTGAGAAGAGAAAATTGGAGATTTTCTTTTAACATAAATCATATATGCATATGTACATATAGATGTTTTTTTTCTTATTTCCACAGTGTATTTTTGTCCTTTAACAGATAGACATTCTGTTATAAACTGACACACAAGCTGCCACTGTTTTTTATCATGTTGCTTAAATACACAGGTGCTAAAAATGGGTCTGGCCTCACAATGTGAAAAAATCGCCAATCTTCTGTGATGGAATTGAATTTTTTAAAATCCCCATTCAGATTCTGTTTGCACTATCCACGTATGACATCAGAGCCCTCACTCTATAAATGCATGGTGCTGAGGTCGGCACTTAACGGAACTGCAGACGTCTCAGCAGAGGAGGAACATTTGGGCTTTGAGAATGAAGACAGAAACCAGAAAAGCTGTATTCACTGGCTCTCTCCTCTTCTGCATACTTACACAGGTCAGAATTATCTGCATTCTTCTCTAGGTGTATGAAGCATTATAGTCAATCAAAGAGATTAAAGCTGTATAATGTGGTTCAAAGATTAAAGGTGGACAAAGTTTCTACGCAACCAAGTATGGTCCTGCTACTTGTGCAGCTCTAAAATGGAGCTTTGGGCCTGTGTTTCTCAACACAGTCATTCTGGGTTGGAAAATAAATGAACCCAATAAAAAGTTAGGTTGTTTGCTCTTGGACCCAGTATGGGACTGAACCAGAGCCGGAGTGGCTAATCGGGAGATTCGGGAGGATTCCCGATGGGCCGGCTCATGTCAATCTCTAGTTTGGGCCGATTGGGAGGGAAAAATAATTTTGGGCCAGATTTGGCCATGAAACTCCCGGGCTGAAAAAGGGGCCCACTATGGCCCTGGACTGAACGTCTGATTAACACCTGATTAAATCAAATCAAATATATTTGTATAGCGCTTTTCACAACACATGTTGTCACAAAGCGCTTAACCAGGTAATCAAAGGTCTTAAAGTCTTGGTTCAGGATTACTGAATGTGAATATAAAAGAGCTGAATGTGTTTAAAGTTTTAATCTCTTGGTTCAATTGACTGATATTAAGAATTAATTTACTTTTATACAGTTACTCTGGCATAGGTAAATACCAGAAGCATGATACAAACACCCCCATCCCCCCCACTCACACACACACACACACACACACACACACACACACACACCATTATTAGAAATACATTTTATAGTATGTAGCCCATTGGAATATATAGACTATCTCATTCACAATTCACAAATTGTGTCCTGTAGCCAGACTGTGACCATATAACTGGTATTGTCAGGATATTTTTGCGTGATCAGACTGTGACCATATAACTGGTATTGTCAGGATATTTTTGCATGATAAACCACCATCAATCGAGCCGTGATATTTAAACATGTTTCTGGTAAATGTATACCAGCTCAATACTCACAACAACGAATAGCCCATCTGTGATGTGTATGTCACCAAATAAACTACAGTATGTAATTATACTTTTGTAAATTGAGATATGAATAGATAATTTTATTATACCTAATAAAATGTCTAATTGGTGTACATACAAGATATGACTAGTACTAACAAAATGTCCAATTGGTGTACATCAGGGCTAATCAACTATATTTCTCTGCGGCCCAAATAAATTTAACAATTTATTCTGGGTCCGGATGGGATGGCATTTGGTTGCGGACCACGGAAATAGAATTTTACAGAGTTAATTAGGAATGAGATTGGGTCCGGACAGGACTGCGTTGGGGTCCGGATCCGGACCGCAGTCCACCTGTTAGTGACCTCTGGTGTACATTAATTCATATAAATATGCATGTGTTTATGTAAACAAAGTATCTTAAAATAATAAAAACAACCATGTTGTGCTTTTTAGGTGGCATGCCAACTATGTGGAGGCAGGTGTCAGTGCCGCTGGTTTTCTCCATCATGCCCGGTTGGTGTTCCTCTGGTTCTGGATGGATGTCAGTGCTGTCAGATGTGTGCGAGACAGGAGGGTGAGCCTTGCTCAGAGAGACATGTCTGTGACACTCAGCAAGGCCTGCAATGCGACTACAGCGCCAGCTTCCCAGGAGGGCCGGGAGAGTGTGTCCGTAAGTGCTATGCTGTTATGCAATAATCCTACATAATAAATGATAAGAAAGTTTAAGGTTCAGAGGATTTAAGGTGTGGCAAGCATTTGTTATAATTCGTTGCACCAGTTATGCAAATAGAATTGCATTGAAAGTACTGTGACCTGTTTTGGCTTTTTGCTAACTTGATTTCATTGCTATAAGTAAAAATATACAATTTCAGTATCCCTGATTCATTCAGACTGAGTTCATGAAACTGCTTTCATGTGCTACTCTAGTAGGCAGACTTTATGAGTTCTCTTCAATACTATAATCTCATCTTACCATAATGTGAGCATGGGCCAACCTTGAAGACCTCAGGAACCCTTTTGCTTTGTTTCTCTTCCTTCAAATATGAAATGAACTGGCTGCTGCTGGACCACCCCAGGGCAAAATGAGCTTGGCTGTGAGCTGGCTGGAGTGAGGTACAAGGAGGGCCAGTCTTTCCAGCCCACCTGCATGCAGCTGTGCAACTGTTCTGGAGGTGGCATCACATGTGTGCCACTCTGCAATGAAGACCTGAGCTTGACCACTGCCCTCTGCCCAGATCCAAGGCTTGTACAGGTGCCAGGTGGGTGCTGCAAAGAGTGGGTCTGCGAGGGCACGGACAACAGCATCCACCTGGAACATAGCGCAGGTATGTTTCTGTAGGGCCATGTCAACACATGAGGTATCCATACTTTGTGCTTAAAGTAACTCCTGTGGTAAACCTCCCACTGGTTTTAATGTGAGCTGTTCTGCTCTAGGGTGGTCCAAATGAAATATGAGAGCTTTGGTTTGTTATGTTTTTGTAGGACAATGTGGCGAGCTTTTCTTGAGTCATTAATCTTTTGAGAATAGCATACAGTCCTCCATCTACCACATAGCAAAGGGACCAGATATCCTCCGAAGATTTCTTGTCTACTGATATACACAGTGGTTTAGGAGGAGTGGGGTGGAGCTAAGCAGCGAGTCAAATACTGAGGATGTTTATGCATTTGCTCTATGAGTCATCACAGCTGAGCAAGTCATAGGGTCACAGCAGAAGTCTCCAGTGTCTAGCGGGGTCCCATGGGCCAACTGCATTGAGCAGAGCACGGAGTGGAGCGCGTGCTCACACAGCTGCGGACCAGGTGTCTCCACACGCATGTCAAACAGGAACTGGGCCTGCCGCCTGCAAACACAGACACGCCTGTGCCAAGTAAGGCCATGCCACCCAGCCACTTCTGAACCAACCAGCAGAGTCCAGCTGGTGAGTGAGCAGAGTTCATATGAAACACAAGACTGTTAGTAAAGGCAAGTGGGGGTCAGATCATCATATATAGGTCAATTAAGGAAAAAAACATCCAAGCAGATGTTATTAATTAAATGAAATTAAAACAACTTCAGTAGAAGGAAATAGGAAACAAATGGGCTCAAATTAGATTCGTAGAGTATTTTAAATACTGTAGAACTCTTTCAGACTGTTCTTTTGTAATGCAGAATGAATCATTGTAAAGTATTACTTCCCAGTTGTAACAGCCATGCTAACTTGCCATGCTAACTATGGCAGTAAAGCAAGCTTACCACGAATGGTTTGACTCTAGCATGATTGATTAGAATTGGCACTGCACATACTCTCATCAGTGTTTGCCAGACAGTGTTTATTTGAAGCTTGCATTCCAGGGAATGGGCATGTGTGAGACCAGCTACCGGCCTACCCTCCCTCTTCGTCTCCAGCACCAGGGCTGCTACAGCGTGCACTCCTACAGGCCCCTGTTCTGTGGCACATGCTCCGACAGCCGCTGCTGCACCCCCCATCAGACCAGAACCATCGGAATGGACTTCCATTGTCCTCAGGGAGATGTTGTTCATCACTGGTTTATGATGATCCAATCATGTGTCTGTCATTACCATTGCCCTCAACTGCCATTGGCCAGCTCCAGAAGAAAAAGAAGATCTGGGCTCAAGACATGGCTGCAGCACTCCCATTTGAGGGAAACTGGTTCAAATTTCCATGTGTCATACATCTAGTATCAGTGCATTATCCCATTGGTAAAGTATACACTAATATCCATCCATCCATCCATCCATTTCTGAACCGCATAATCCCACTAGTCGGGGTCACGGGGGGCTGGAGCCCATCCCAACATCTCCGGGCGAAGGCAGGGTACACCATGGGCAGGTCGCCAGTCTACCGCATGGCCAACACACACGCACGCACTCACACCTACGGGCAATTTTAGCATGATCAATCAACCTAACTCGCATGTCTTTGGACTGTGGGAGGAAATCGGAGTACCCGGAGGAAACCCACGCAGGCACAGGGAGAACATGCAAACTCCACACAGAGCAGCCCAGACCGCCTTGCTGTGAGGCAACAGTGCTAACCACCACACCACCGTGCCGCCCTATACACTAACAACTACATCCAAATGTAAAATATGCCCTCTGAGATGTAAACAACAGTTATATGATAACAACAATCATATAATGCTGAAATGTGATGTTGGGAACTATACGTAAATGGTAATGGTCAATTATTTGACAATTATTTTTACATTTCCTTTTCATTTATCATGAATAAGCAAAATAAGACAACACCCACATAAACATATGGATATTAGACAGGAGGAGGAAAAATAACTCCACATGCTGTGTTCCTCATCTCTGCCTCTTCTGTTATTCTATAACGTCAGATGCATTAGCAAGATAATGTCAGTATTGGTTTTCATTTGTACAAGTATCAGTATCCCATTGCAGTCAAAAATGTAAGCAATAAATTGTAGTAATATATATATATATATATGTGTGTGTGTGTGTGTGTGCGCAAAAGTTGTAAATGTTGTGTATGTTGCTCTTTAGAGAAGAATCCAGTATATGTGAGTCATTTACAGGGGTACAATAATTTTCAGTCTAATTTTTATCAAATTATTTCATGTAAAAACTACAGGGTATCTGCACATTTTTAAATCTCAAATTCAATGACTTTTAAGACCTTTTTAATACCTCTCACAAGAAAAAATAATACTATTACTGGGGATGCGGGTGTGTTCCACATCGTTGACGGGGGAGGGGGGGGGGGGGGGGGGGGCGCGAACGAGAATTGTTGACGGGGGGGGGGGGGGGTGTTGGCGAACAAAAATTGTTGACGTTGTTGAGGCCGTATACTCCAACGCTAGAAATCTAGCACTAGGACCCTGGAGCGGTAATTTTCTGCATGGTCCTAGCGCTAGATTCGGCAAAGTTCACATCGCGCCAGAACAAATGAACAACTTATAAAATGAACACACTTATAATAATTTAATGCCTCCCCTCATAAAATTCCAGACATTTTAAGACATTTTTAGGCCTTGAATATGGAAAACTAAATTTAAGACATTTTAAGACTTTTTAAGGACCCGCGGGTACCCTGAACTAACTATCATGTTTAATAAATGTATCAGCGCATTATTAGAGTGGAGCTTTATTAATGATTTTCTATTCCATTGAAGCAATTTATTGGATATTCTTCATAATAAAATATACTTTGGAGGTGAACAGGGTTTTGATGCCCTTAGAACACAAATAATTTCATGTAAAAACATAATTAGGGCGTACTCACACTAGGCTCTGTGATCCGGGCACGGTTGCCTGCCGAAGCACGGTTCGTTTGGCTAGTGTGAGCGCTCCAACCGGGCCCGGATCAGTTAACCGTGCTCGGGCCCGCTTGAAGAGGTGGGCCAGGGCACGATTCATGTGGACTCGGGCACGGTTCGCTTCTAGTGTGAGCGCTATCCGTGCCCGGGCCCGCTTGGTGCCTCGTGTGATTGGTTCATTTCGCTGGAACTCAAACATGACATCAGTGATGCGACGCTCACGTTAAACAGTCATAGCGGCAAAGCGATTAGCAGACAATCGTTGTGTTAAATTATCGATAAATCTGTGCTTGCACCGTGTTTCTGCACTCCCAAAACGACTCCAAAAATACAATAAAAAGAGAATCGTGAACTCCATAGTGTTGTGCGAGCGCGCTTTTATTCCAAATAAAGCGGCGTTGTGATGACGTAGCGTGCTCGGGCCGGCTTGATGAAGGCAGTGTGAGTGCAGGCCAGAGGGGGAGTGGGGAGGGGGGATAACCGGGCCCCAGCACGGAACGAGCAAACCGTGCCTAGTGTGAGTACGCCCTTAATATAAAAAAGACAAAAATGAAGCATATGAACTTTCTCTGCAAGAATAATTACGTGATATTCATCTGTTAACTCTATAATGACAGTACAGTATAAAGTTTTTTAACAAAGAATTCAGATGTAATTGACCTCCAAATGTGAATTATGAAATTCTTTCAGATTTAAACATATTAAGATCTTGCTTTTGTAAGCCTTGAGGGTCCCAAAAATACAAGGTTCACACATAGTGTGTTCATAACTCAGTGTGTTCATACCTTAGTTCACACCTTAGACCTACACACACCAACCAATAGGGCAACAGAAAACACTTTCTTACACACTGCAGACAATGTCTGTCCTTCTTCCAGACACGTAATTTATACTAAATACAAGAAAACGTTTCTGGACTACATTTTCAGTTTGAAGCAGGAAATGTGTGTGTTACACTACTTTTCGTTGTGGTGTTTGTCCTTTTTTCTTTTTTCACCTCTCTTGGTGCCTTTAAATCTTTATTTCTAAGTAATTTACCTTCAGATATTTCATTGGGATATATGTTTTCTACTATATGCCCCTTCTTTATTTATTTCTTCGTGTGTGTGCGCGCGCGTGTGTGTTGGGGGGTGGGTTGATGGTTAGATAGGTGGCTGATTTTGCATGTGTTACGGGCTGTACACGACCAGTATTCGGTTGCTGCATCAATACATTATCTGATTAATTTTCGTGAGGTATCCGGGAAAAGGGTGTTCAATAAGCGAGCGAATTTCTTGGCAATCCCGTAATCCCTTCATAAAAAAGTTCTGTATCGCTAGACGCCAGAAGACTCAAGATTGCAAAGTGAAATTGAAAGAATGGAAGAGGAAAGTGAAGCTTCAAGAAATTACTCCGACTGCCAACAAATTGATTTACCTTTTACACATACGTTTTTGCCAACAGTCTACGTACTTGTATTCGTAATCGGATTTGCAGCGAACGTGCTTGGACTGAAATCGGTCTACAGTGGCTGGAAGAAACTTGGAAATATTAACGTGTTTATTTTAAACCTCGGCATTGCAGACCTGTTGTATGTTTTCACGTTGCCGTTTCTGGTCACATATTACGCCGCAAACAGCACGTGGATTTTTGGACAAACGTTTTGCAAAATAACACGATTCTGCTTCAATCTGAATCTTTATGGCAGCATCGGTTTTCTTACATGCATAAGCATATACAGATACCTAGGTATCGTCCACACTATGAAAGTGATGGGAAAAATAAATACCAGGATGTCTGTGATCATAAGCTCTCTTGTGTGGATTTTGGTCTTTATACAGATTCTGCCGGACATGTTCTTTGACAAGTCGATGCAAAATTCATCGGACTCGTGTTATGATACTACATCAGACCAGTGGATAACCGATTACCTGACATATAGTTTAGGGTGGACCTTCACAGGATTTGTTGTCCCCCTCCTCATAATTTTGCTGTGTTATGGCCACATAGTCTTTGTCCTCGCTACCAAGGCTAATGTCAACACTCTGTTGAAGCAACGCTGCTTAAAACTGGTAATTATGCTGACTATTTTGTTTTCGATTTGTTTTATCCCTTACCACGTTTTTAGAAATTTAAATTTAAAGACAAGGATTCTAAAGATGCAGGGGACATGTCACCAGAGCTTTGACAACATCTACGTTGCTCATCAAGTGAGTAGAGGCCTTGTCTGTATGAACAGTGCAATTAATCCTTTGATATATCTTGTTGGAAACGACGAGTTTCTAATGCGCTTTCACAACATGAGCAAACAAGCCAGGACATCCATCTTGCAAACTATAGGGGTTGTAATCTACCGTAAACCACAGGAGTTGGAGTCTGATACTCGACTGGAAGTACGAAGCACTGTGGAGGAGCAGCACTGATGTCATTGAAGGATTTCAAGGGCTTCGCGTGCATGTGCATGCATTAGCAAGTTTAAACAAAACGCGACCGGGTCTGCCTACAAAAATCTTACAAATACCATCGTCGTGTACTCATTTGTTATAGACACATAATACCAAATTAAAAGACATTATGAGTGAATGTTTAAACCCAAAGTCCTTAATTAAACTAAACTTTTTCTACAAATGAGTAGTTATGTACTGTAGTGAATTGCCTAACTGGTAAGAAAATGAATAAGTTGTACTTTACGTTGTACGTTACTAAAACACAGGCACACAGTAGGCTATACTATGTATACTGTGTATGCTGTGTATAATGACAACAAAGGCTTTCTATTCTATTCTATTATAAACTGTGGCAAATCACTTATGAGTTAAAACTTAGTTCCATTTTTAGTTAACTATGTTATTTGGTTATGACTGCATAAATCAAGTTGCTTGTAAGTAAAGTAAATCAAGTATAGCTCTGTAATTACAAATATTCTTTTATGTTTTCTTACACACATAAACCTTAACTCATTATGCCAAAATTGACAAGTATTACCCTGGGAATTTTTGCTGTAGGGCTGATTTTGAGTCCACATGATGTTCAGACGGGATGTTACATAATCATTAATGTTCATTACAAGTGCAGTAATGCCTGTCTGTTTCCCGTCTGTTTTTAATTAGAAGAATTCTTGACCAGAAACCGTTCTTTTAAATTCAATTATGAATCACTGAATTGCAAATGTTCCAATTCCAGGAACATACTTGCTTTGTGCATCCAGCCATTCCACAATTTACATGGAGTTGCACTCAAGCAGAACGGTCAATTGAGGAATCCGTAAATATTTACCCCAACAACTTCAAAGCCAATACTTTCACATTTCCTCATGAATATGCTTCAAAACTATGTAACTATTTCTGAATCTGGGATTCATGTACATGACACAAAATTGTGAGGAAAGGAAATTGTGAAAGTTTTGTTGTGTTTGTTGTATAATGGTTGATATCATGTTTTAGGTAATGACAAAGGGAGTGTTGTCTGTTCATATGTTTTACTGATGTTTGTACTAGTATTGCTGAACATATATGCAATGATCGTCTATACCTTGAATGACTAACCTGAATGGCTTACCTGCTTGTTTTTACATAGCACTATTTTCAGTTGTTGGATTTGAAGCCCATGACAATATGTATTGTTCTGTAAAAGCTCTAATCAGGAATTATAGCAACTTGCAGGCCATTACTGAAACAAAGACTTAGCAATGCCTCTGACAGCTTGAATACCTTTTTTATAAAGTGGGTGGGCAGTGGCATTGCATTATTAATTCCTGATTGAGGTGTTACTTGATTGCTTGTTTGCTTCCTTGTTTAGCTATTTGAAAATAGCTTTATTGGAGTTTTATGAAATGAAGGATAAGATATGAACAGGATATGGGTTAGGCCTAGTGATTTTTTTAGAGTGCTGGAATTCTCCCCATCTTCCTAAAGCTAAAACTGCAAACACAATTCTTTTTTATTCATCCAGTAGGCCTACTCCTATTCATACAAATATGTAATTTTTATCATTTTATTTTATTGTGAATTTTACTACACAGTATTAAACATACAAACAGAAACACTGGTTAAGTGTTTTGCAACAAGAATACAGATGAAATTGTTCTTCTTTAGTGGATAAAATGAGATGCAAGTAGTAATAGAGTAGTAGAGTAGTTGAGAAGTAGAATAGTAGTAGTAGAGTAGTACAGCTGGTTTACTTACAGCCTGGCTTTGCTCACATTCATAGAGTATCAACACCTGTTTCACTCCATAATCATCATCAGACCTATTAAAATTACTTTTGCAAAGTATAAAACCGACAGCCTACAAAAACCAAAGTGTGATACGAAAGAGACTTAAGTTGAGGTTACAGAGAGAGGTATTTGTTTCCTGTGACACTCCCTTCCTGGGCCCTGAGAAGGAGCTCAAAAGTTTCAGTAAACTGCAGCTGTTTCTAGGTAGAGACCTGCAAAATCAGGAGGCTACAAAACTACACATGTGAAACAACCCATTTCTGTGAAATGAAACTTACTCATTGCCTCTCTCGGACTCTTACTCATTCACTCCTTGGTGAGTACAAAAAAGAGTAAAATGTTTTCTAAACTAAATGATAATATGTGTCATGCAGCCCCGTCAGAGAATTCTGGGCGACGTCCACTATGTTCCTCATCTTCACAGTATGATTACACGTGACACTCATTAACTCACATGCACTTAATGTTTATGACTAGCCTACCGAGTGTTTCTTTTGATTGTTCAATGGTTCGACCCGGTCTATTTCACACGTTCCCTTTGGATTTATCCCTGTATGTATCTTAGCCTGGCTTATGGTCTCTTACCTGGACTCGGACTGGACTCGGACTAGCTCTTTGATTCTAAACTCACCCAGTATTCATAATGCTCCTGTTAATAAATCTGTTTCTGATACAGTCTGCATTCGTCTGTGTCTCATCATGTACACATCATCACAATATGCTAAATAGAGGTCTTCAGGCTTACATTGGCATGCTACCATCAGAATGACTGATATTAAGCACTGAATATTGTCTCAATAAACGCTGATTAGTTGTTAATGAGTATAAGAAAAGGTTTTAAAAATATATTTTTCTTTCCTTTCTTTCAATGTTGGCCTTTTTGTTTACAGCACCCGAGAGGATGGGATTACCATGTGAAAAGTTTACCATAACATCTATTACTGTAACTTCACTCACAGGCATATATTCCTACTAAGTCTTCACTTACTCCCTGTGGAGGCTTGATTGCATTGAGGGTAATGCATCGTCTTGTCTTGACTGGCACAGTTGGGACTGCAGAGTGGGCTGTTAGCACTGCCTGACTCTTCCTGTGAGTGAATATATTTGAAATTACCCAGTCACCAACCAGACTCTGTGATGTAGATGAGGGAGTGTCCATTGGGGGCATACTCTTGACCTGGGAATGTTCTTATGCGTTCAGTTTTTGGTGGTAAGGAAAAAGCACTTGTAGTCAAATGGGCTAGAGGCCTGCTGTCATGAGAACTGAGTGCATCTCCATTAAGGCAATGGGAAGTGCATTAGTACATAATGAACCTTTAAGATTGGTTTTCAATTTCTTCACTCACTATTCCAAAAGAATGTATCTGAATAGAAATGTCAAAGTCAAACTAAAAGTCAAATTTATTTATATAGCACTTTTTATAGCACATGTCGTCACTGTGTTGTTCCTTACGCATATGTATAATAACGTTTCAGGACCAACCATCAGGATATAACTCATCCGTTTTATTCTCCTCTCTCTGCCCCCTCATTCCCAGCGCCCCTAATGGTCATCTCTAACCATTACATCTCCCCCTTTTAGCTGGCAGTTTTAACTGTTTTAGGCAAACCATTAACATAACACCTATCTTTACACACATAACACCTAACATAACACCTATCTTTACACACATGGCTATTCCCTTATTTTCATTTACTCTGCAAACTTAGGAATTCACTTTTACTCATTCCACCCTTTAAATTGTGAAGTTCCAGCATTAAATCATATAACTTAATAAAGACATAATACTGTACTATAGCCATTGCATTGCATTATGGTATTGACTATTCTGAATATTGTATGTCTACTAAACAGAACAGAAACATAACATAATTTTCTGTGTCCTTCGGTCAAAGGTCCAGTCTTTCAGGGGGCCTAGATAGTCGCCCTGACCTAGTTGTTACAGTCTCGCCTGATTCTGGAGGTACTGGTACTTCCCTGAGGTGAGAGCGGTTGCGTCGCAGCCGTACTCCCTCTACTGTTTCCACCTCATATGAGTGAGGTGTGTGCGCCGGCCCCACGACTGTCCCTCTGGTGTTTGTAGGTCTGACCCACACTTGCTGTCCCGCCTGAAGAGGTGGCAGGGTGTGGGTGCGATGTCTCCGGTTGTATGCCTGTTGCTGTTGCAGCTTCAGCGCGGCGTCTTTCGTTCTGAATGTTTGTAGATAATAATAATAATAATAATAAGTTCCATTTGTATAGCGCCTTTCAAGATGCTCAAGGACGCTTTCCAGATGCAAAAACCAAAATACGCAAACTAACAAACAATACAAAAAAAATAAAAAATAAATAAATAAATAAAAAATAATACAAAACAAGCAACACCAATACAACAGATTAAATAAATTGAAGCCGGGCTAGGATGAAGAGTTTAGGTGAAAATATTGAGAAAACAGGTGAGTTTTTAGCTGTGTTTTGAATGAATTGAGAGATGAAGAGAGACGGAGTGATGGCGGGAGAGAGTTCCAAAGTGTTGGGGCAGCCACACTGAATGATCGACCCCCCATAGTGCTTAACTTATACCTAGGAACAACAAGGAGACCGGTGTCAGAGGAACGCAGTCTACGTGGTGGGACATAATGGTGGAGGAGGTTGGCCAGATATAAGGGCGCCGCACCAGCGAGTGTTTTAAATGTAAGCACTAGGAGTTTATACTGGATACGCAGGTGTACAGGGAGCCAGTGGAGACGTTCTAATACTGGTGTTATATGCTCATATTTTCTGGTTTGAGATAAAACACGAGCAGCAGCATTCTGAACAGACTGAAGGGGTCGAAGGGATTTAGAGGGAAGCCCATAGAGGAGAGAGTTACAGTAATCTAACTTTGAGGTAATGAGTGCATGTACCAGGATCTCAGCAGATTTTGGAGAAAGATGTGGGCAGAGGCGGGAGATATTGCGAAGTTGTAAAAAGGCAGATTTACTAAGTGAGCGTATATGTGGTTCAAACGACAGAAATGGATCAAACAAGACTCCGAGGTTACGGGCTGTAGGTGATGAGTCAATTTGAGTATCATCAACAGAGAGGGATGTATTGGCAAGGGACTGGACCACAGATTTAGTACCGATGACAAGATACTCGGTTTTATGAGCATTTAATTGGAGGAAGTTGGAGCGCAACCATAGGTTGAGTTCTCTGATACACTTGGTAATGGATGGAGGTGGGAAGGGGCCAGATGGTTTAAAACTAATATAAAGCTGGGTGTCATCAGCGTAGAAGTGAAAGTTTAACCCATATTGGCGTATCAAGTTACCAAGAGGCAGAATATAGATGGTAAATAGCAGTGGACCAAGTACAGAGCCCTGGGGGACACCGTGAGAAAGAGGGGATAGGTCTGATTTGCAGTTACCCAGTCGAACGAATTGACATCTGTTTGATAAATAGGAAGTGAACCAGGAGATGACTGTACCAGAGAGACCTAAATCACCAAGCCGTGAGAGGAGAGTTGTATGATTAACAGTGTCAAAGGCAGCAGTAAGATCAAGGAGTAGAATAATGGATGCGTAGCCTTTGTCAGAAGAAAGAAGAAGATAATTAAGTACGTAAATGAGTGATGTCTCTGTGCTATGCTGAGCACGGAAACCAGACTGAAAGATCTCGAAGAGATCATTAGAAGACATGAACTGGAGTAACTGGGAGGCAACAACACGTTCTAGTATTTTTGATAGAAATGGGAGGTTTGATATCGGTCTATAATTGCTTAAAATTGTAGTGTCCAAATTCTGTTTTTTGATAACTGGGGTTATGGCAGATGTTTTTAACTCTACAGGAATGTGTCCAGAGGTGAGAGAGAGATTAACTATGTGACAGATAGAGGAAGCAAGTGAAGAGACGCCCTGTTTGAGCAGAAATGTAGGAACAGGATCCAGGATTGAGGTAGTTGACTTTGCGCTGGTGAGATGTCTGGCTATAAGATCAGAGTTAACTATTGAAAAGGAGGAGAGAGACTGAGGAGGGGGCAGGGTAGTAGTCAAGGAGGAAGAGGAGAGAGAGGAATTGTGTGACTGGTGCTTCAACAAATCCTGATAAATAAGGGACACTTTCTGATTAAAGAAATTAAGAAATTCATTGCACCGATCAGTTGTGGGGGAAGGGGACAATGATGAAGGACGCAGAAGGTTGTTAACAATCTTGAAAAGTCGCTTGGGGTCAGAGCCAGCGCTGTTTATTGCTGATGTGTAGTGAAGTGTA
Organism: Brachyhypopomus gauderio; assembly: GCF_052324685.1. Lineage (NCBI taxonomy): Eukaryota > Metazoa > Chordata > Actinopteri > Gymnotiformes > Hypopomidae > Brachyhypopomus > Brachyhypopomus gauderio. The sequence continues at coordinate 253,363 of NW_027506951.1, forward strand.
CGGGCTTTATTTAAAGCATCCTTATATTTGGCCAAGTGATCCATATATGCCTGGTAGTGAACAGATAGATGAGTTTTCCTATATAGACGCTCAAGGCGCCTACCAGTGGTTTTCTGGGCACGAAGTTCAGCAGTAAACCAGGGTGATGAGTGAGAGGAGGGCACAAGTCGTGTTTTAACTGGTGCTAGAGTATTGAGAGTATCAGTAAGGGACTGGTTGTATACAGCGACAGCATCGTCAATATTGTGAATAGAAGTGATGAGGGGAAATTTAGTGGATTCCAGGGCAGAGAAAAATGTAGTTGAAACAATGGATGAAAGACTACGGTAAGTGACAGATGATTTAGTGGAGTGGAGTTCAGTGTGTAGTGTAATACGTGATGTAATGAGCAGGTGATCCGATATAGCAATGTCATGACCAGATACATTTGTGATAGTTCCAGGTGAGGAACAGATTAAGTCTAAAGTATGTCCATGCTTATGTGTTGGGAAGTTGACATGCTGTTGTAACTCAAAACTGTCCAGTAATGATAAAAAATCTGTGGAGCTGGAAGAAACTGAGTCAATGTGTATGTTAAAGTCTCCGAGGACAACCAATGAACTTGAAAGAGAGCTAACAACAGTTAGTACTTCGCCAAATTCTAGAATGAACTCCGAGAGTGAGCTGTTGGGAGGACGGTAGACAAGTAATAGTGTAGAAGAGCTGTGTCCAGATATTTTGAGAGCCATGCACTCAAAATGAACTGTTTCCTGCAATGCACACACACTAATGTTAATTTTGCTGTTGAATAAAATAGCTAAACCTCCACCACGACCACCCTGTCTGGGGGCAGAGAGATTTTTGAAGCCAGGTGGAGTAGCTGCATTTAGCTGGTAGTAATCATCAGGTGTTTGCCAGGTTTCAGTTAAAAGAAAAATGTCCAGTTGATGTTGTTCGATCAGATCATTAATAAATGCAGCTTTATCAGTCATGGAACGACAGTTGAACAGAGCCAGGTTTAGGGAACGAGGTTGAACAGATGAACGGTGGACAGCAGTAACCAGAGTCTTGGACCGGGTGATTTCTTTTAGAGCGCCGAGATCAACGCCGTAATGGGACCCTGGTGAACCGATTTTGGGACGCCGGACCGAACTGAAGATAACCGGAATACTGGATGCAGATGATTGTTGGTAATAGTGGTGATGTCTGGGACCACGATGGATATACCGGGGTCGTCGAGCGATACCAGCAGAGAAACATTTGCTGTAGATGGTGGAGTCAAGCCGAGATGGAGAGCGCAGGTTATAAAGTTCTACCCGAGAATAAACTCGCTGTAAGGACTCGATAATACCGGTGACCAACATAGCAACCACTATGGCATTAGCCAATAAGCCAATGCTACACCGCATTAGCCCAATGCACCGCATTAGCCCGATGCACCGACCAGAACCACAGACTGACAAGCGGCAATGGACTTTACCGATTGCAGTCTGATAGTCGACAACCGACCGAGAGAGAGGAAACTCACTCACCCAGTTAAGTCGCGAGGAACTGGCCGGCGCTGACAGAGCCCGCAGGTAAACACAGAGCTTGTGTTTAGGTGGAAAATGAGTTGAGCCACACAGCGGAGATTAACATCAACAGAGCCCGCTATATCCAGTTGGTAACATATGCAGTAAACAGAACGAACAAAAAAAAATAGCAAACGAACAAACGCCGGTAGAGGAGCGGCAAACACAAGCGCGCACTGCGTACCCTAAACCGGAAGCAACCTGAATAAGTAGATCTGGCCACTCTGGCTGTAGCTGTGTTGGAGACACCGGAACCGACGTTCTGATCCTTCTGCCCATCAGTAGCTGGGATGGGGAAAATCCCTGGGCCAGTGGAGTGGCCCTGTAGACCAGGAGCACCTTGTGAAAGTCGCCTTCTTTCTCCAGGAGAGACTTGTCCGTTCTCACGGCCCGTTCTGCCTCCCCGTTGCTACAAGGATAACGGGGACTGCTTGTCACATGGCTAAAGTCATAGTCCTGTGCGAACTGGGAGAATTCATTGCACGAGAACTGGGGACCATTGTCTGTGACTAACACTTCAGGGCAGCCCTGTCTGGCAAACACCGCCTTGAATCTTGCTATAATCTGTTTTGCTGAGGTGCTGGGCAGCGTGCAAACTTCGATATAGCGGGAGAAGTAGTTGATCAGAACTAAATAGGTCCTATTCTGCCATTGGAATAGATCTGCTGCAACTCTCTGCCAGGGTCTACTCGGGAGCTCAGTAGTGAGTAAGGGCTCCACCGGTGCCTGAGCTTCACGTGCACGTTTCACACCTTTCCACCCTCTGCTTCACAGCAGACGCGATGCCAGGCCACCAGACTGATTCTCTGGCCCTAGCTAGACATTTGTTGATGCCTTGATGCCCCTGGTGCAGTCTCTGAAGGATGTCAGCTCTCATGTGTTCTGGAATTATCAGTCTCTCACCTTTCATAAGCAGTCCTCCCCCTACATGCAGACACGACCTGTATGGCCAGTAAGGTAGCAGCAGTTCATGTACGTCTCGTCTATGTTCAGGCCAGCCATTTGCAATGTACCGGCTGAGGCGTTTGCAGGCATCGTCCGAGTGTTGGGTGCTTTTTATCTGGTCCAGTTTTGTAGGTGTGGCTGGTAGGCTTTCCACCACACTATTCAGGTTAGCTTGGCATTCTTTTTCCAGGTTGTGCTCCACTTCTGTGCCTGTGGCTGGAAGAGGCGCCCTCGACAGTGCGTCAGCAGTTATCAGGTTTTTTCCTGGAACATGGATGATGTTGAAGTTGAATCTGAGCAGTCTGAGTCTGAACCTGATGATCCTTGGCGGCAGGTCGTCCAATGCTCTGGACTTCAGAAGTGTGAGAAGTGGCTTATGGTCAGTTCTAATGGTGAAGTCCAGACCACTTAGGTATCCTTGCAGGCGCTCACATGCCCAGGTCAACGCCAATGCCTCCTTTTCAATTTGGGCATATCTTGATTCGGCTTTGGTGAGGCTTCGTGAAATGAAAACAACAGGTCTCCACTCACCTCCTGGCTGTTTTTGTGTCAGAACCCCCCCTAGCCCATACGAGGAGGCATCTGCAGACACCATGGTTTCATGGTTTGGACTGTATTGGGCTAACACCGTCTCTGACCCCAGTTCTGTCTTTACCTCTCTGAACGCTTTCTGCTGGGGTGGCCCCCATGTCCAGCTGTTCTCTGCCTTCAGCAGGTTGCGGATGGGCTTGGTGAGGTTAGGGAGGTGCGATGAAAATGAAATTCACGCCCATGAAGCGCCGAACATCCGCCACATCCTTCGGTTCAGGCATTTCAAGGATCGCCTTGATTTTATCTGGGTCTGCTCTGATGCCCTGAGCGTTGATGACGTGACCCAGGAACCGGATCTCAGTCAGACCGAACTGGCATTTTTCATTGAGGGTGAGGCCAGCCTCTCTGAACTTCTGTAGCACTCTATGAAGTCTGCTGTCATGCTCTGCCCGGTCCTGTCCTATGATGAGGACATCGTCTGCGTGGCAAAGGACTCCGTCTATGCCCTCGATAAGCTGGGAGATCCTCTTTTGGAAATGTTCAGGGGCAGACGATATGCCAAAGGGCAGTCTTTTAAAATAGTACCGGCCCTCTGGTGTGATGAATGTTGTCAGCAGCATCGACTCCTTGTGTAGTGGCACCTGCCAGAAGCCTGATGTCGCATCCAACTTGGTGAAGAACCTGGCTCCTTCGAGTTTGGCCAGTGTTTTGTCCACCGCAGGCAGGATGTGTCTCTCTCTGATGACATTTTCATTCAGGTGAGTCAGATCTACGCATATTCGTATTTTTCCTGAGGGCTTCACGATTGGCACTATGCCTGCGCACCACTCTGTGGGTTCTTCCACGCGGGCTATGACCCCCAACTTTTCCCATCCTGTCTAGCTCCTCTTTCACCTTGGCGCGGAGAGGAATGGCCACTCTCCGTGGTGCTGAGAGTGCGTAGGGCAGGGCACCTTCTTTAAGTTTGATTTTGTATTCGCCCTGGAGCTGCCCTAACCCTTGGAAGACCTCTGGGTATGTTGAGCGGAAGGATGCCTCGGTGTCATCTATGCTGTTCAGCTGAGGGATCATGTGCAGTCTCAGGATGGCAGGGAGGCCCAGCAGAGATGTGGTGAGGTCTTTTACGATGTAGACCTCCTCCTCGATCTTTCTGTCTCCCCTCTGGATGACTACAGTCACTTGCCCCGTGACATTCAGAGGCTGGCTTGAAGGCCCCAGGAGAGGCCTGCTTGCTGCTGTGCAAGCGCCATGTTTGTGTTCATCATATTCCGTCTCGGGAATGGCAGTCACAGAAGCACCCATGTCCACTTTAAAGCATACAGGCCCGCCATTTACAACAAGTGTCTCAGTCCATGCGGATAACTGTGGGTGGTTGATAGCTCCCAGGTAAGCTGCTGAAATGTCCTCCTCTATGGAATCTAATTTTTGCGCAGCTCTGCACACTGCAGCAAAGTGCCCTTTCTTTGCACATTTTCTGCACTCGACGTCCTTTGCTGGGCAGTCCTTCCAGGAATGTTTTGGGGATTTGCCGTATTTTTCACACTGTTTCGGCTTGATTGTGTATTGCGGGAGAGAGTGGTTGAATCCCTGCACTGACTTTTTCCCGCTCACCTTTCTCCTGGATATCGCATCCACTTGCTCCGATGCCTCAGTTGACCGTAGAACTGCCTGTTGCATTTTTACCTCTTCATGCTGCCTCACTTGCGTTATTGCCATCTTTAAATCCAACTTGGCATTTAGCTGCATTTTTTTCGACAATTTTGTATTGCGTATGCCCACCACAATCCTGTCTCGGATCAGTTCCTCACGCAGGACACCGAAATTGCAGTGCTCGGCAAGCTTATGCACTGACGTGATAAAGCTCTCAGCAGATTCGCCGACTTCTTGGCATCTCTTATTAAATTTGGCTCGTTCGTAAATTACGTTGTGGGTGCCAACAAAGTGTTCGTTAAAAGCCTGTATAACTTCGTCGTAATCGTTCTCTTTATCTGCCTCTAATGCGAACGAACTCAAAATGTCCTCGGCTTTCTCGCCCATTGTATAAATCAAAGAATTCACCTGGAAAGCGTTATCCTTATCTTTCAGTCCCGATGCGATTCTGAAGCGCTCGAAACGTTTGATCCAGGCAGGCCACGAACTTGGCTCGTAGTCAAAAGCTCGTAGTCAAAAAATCCCAGCTAGTAGAAGTGCATATTTATAGTTCTATTTCAAGGCATAGACACGTCTGCTAGCAGTATTGGCATGTTTGCAGGCGGCATTGGCGCATCCATTCATGGCATCGGCAAATCCACTGGCAAGCCAGGCCATTTAATGGAATTGTCTGTAAGTGTCATGCAAATGCTTCTTGTTCTTGTTCATAATTTTTGTGATAAAATTAATAATCTGTAATGCAAGTTTAAAATGTGTGTTACGGTTAAAATACAGAAGGTTACATTTTCTTATATCTTGTGAGAGTACGCTGCTGCGCTCACCAGAACTCAGAATTCATGATTTTTTGTTCTCTTGAACTGCAGCCTAGCAACGGTCTATCAAAGGGCTTCGTCAGCTCATCACAAGGCCTTAATTTGATGGCAGAAAAGCAAGACAGACTATTAAGAGATGCGAGAATCATTTGAGAATCTTTCTCAGAGTTAAGAACCTCTTTTCATGACAAGCGGCCAACGAGGTATTTGCCATTTCATGTTAATTCTATACATGTTTGTATTAGGCTAATACTAAGCGCTATGTCGTATTCGTTTGCAAACTGTATTGTACGGTTTATTGATGCATTTTGTACTGTGTTCTTTGGGCATGTAGTTCTCACGGCGTGACCGGAGGCATGTATCACAGCGACAAGACATGCCCAAAAAATAAACGCCTGTTTCAGAGAATCGACCTGTGTTCGTGTTGTTGTGAAGAGAGCTACAGTGAGAACTCGACTGCTCGACACAGGTAGGAGAGACGACGATACCGCGACGAAGATACAGCACGACGAAGTAAGGACATAGCTTATGGTCGTCATAGTGATTGCAATCAACGGCGAACGGACTGTTTTGAAGACGCAAGCTTTCAAGCTATTCACGAGAGGCTCTACCACAACCGTCAAGTTAAGGTGGTGTGAGAAGCGGTTTAACTTGGAAAATTGCAACTGAAAACTCGAGTTTAGCCTTGCATACCGTGCTTACCATACAACTATGGAAGAACGTAACGTGCTGGTGCGGCGGTCTTAATATTAAAAGGCAATTTAAGTAAAGTTAAAGGGTAATTATACTGATGTAAAAACTTTCTTAAAACAGACCTAAGTGATTTTCTGCCTGTATATGTGTATTCTTCCTGCAGTAAGGTTTATGCTTTCCAGTTTCTTTGCCTTGTTTGAGTTGGAAGTCAACAGAAGATTTAAAAGTTTGATAAGTCTAGATGAAGCTTAAGCATAGATACAATTTTGAACGACTTTCTTAACTACTTACAGTTACACAAATCCTAATAGAAATTAAATTTTAAACATACATTACATATATCTCAGTCATTTAGTTTATCCTAAGATGTCCGACCCAGGCAATGAGACCTTCCATAAAAATGTTAAAGAACCTAAAATTATGGATTCAAAGCTTGCAGAAAGGGTACAAGGGCTGCGAAGAAGTGAAAGAACTCGAACCTTGACAGAAAAGGGAAGAGAACTTCAAGAAGAAAGGCTAAAAGGCATTCAACGTCGGTACAGAATAATTTATGAGAAATGGAGATGTAAGGCAAGAATAGGCAAGGAAGTATTGAGGGACAGAGCCTCTGAAGACGAATTAAATGAGTTGATTAAGAACATGGAAGACGCCTCTTCTAATGTAAAGGACATTTTTGAAGAGTTACATCAAGTGCAAACCCCAGAATCTGATCTGCGGCGCAGAGTTGACACGTGCATAGCACTCTCAGAATTTATTATTCAAAGGGCAAAAGGCCAACTTAAGAGCCATACATCAGATGAAGAAGAAAAATAACCCTGGCCCGATGTTGGATCTGTCCTAGGCTCAACATGTTCCTTATCAAGACCAATGTCTTATAAATCAAAATGTAGTCCCACTCATTCTAGCATTGACTCAGTCAAAAGAAAGGAGGCTGCAACTGAAGCTGCCGCATCCCAAGAAGTTTTGACAGTGTTGGCTGAACAAGAGAAAGAAGTTGCAGAACTTCACAGGTTAGAGACAGAAAGTACACAATGGCTAGCACAATTTGAATCTGAGAATCTAGCTAGGCAACAAGCAATACAAGAGAAGTGTAGAAAGCTCGAACGCTTAGAAGAACTAAAGAAACTTAATGCCGCAAGAGCTCGAGTTAAGATCTACGACCAAGTCGATGAAAATCTTGAAGAAATTTCCCTGCCACATCATATTGAAATGGCAACAGAACGCCAAGCTGCCCATGTTTCAAATCTTCCATTCATTTCCCAATCCCTGCCAGTCACAACCCAAATCCTGCATGCCTCAAGTCCTGTATTCATCCCTCAGTCCCTACCAGTTGCAAGTCAAGCTACTGCTCCACAAAGTTTGCAGCTGGGACCTCATACTCCACCAACCACAATACCCATGCCTTTTGCGCAGAACAACTCTGATTTAATCAATGTACTATCAGAAGCTATAAGCTCCAATGCCAGAGCCTGCATTGTTCACAGGAGATCCCTTGAAATTCAAAGACTGGCAATTATCCTTTGAAACATTAATAGATAGGAAAAACATCCCGAAAAATGGAAAAACTGTATTACTTAAGAAAGTACATAGGTGGCGTTGCAAAGAAAGCTGTTGAAGGATTTTTCCTACTAGGCACTGAAGCAGCATACGACTCAGCCTGGCAGCTGTTGGAAAAACGATTTGGAGACCTATTCATAATTGGGAAGTCTTTCAGAGATAAGTTACACGGGTGGCCAAAGATAAGCTCTAAATATGGCTATGAACTGAGGGACTTTGCAGACTTTCTCAAGAGCTGTGAGGCTGCAATGCCCCATCTTAAGACATTAGAAGTTCTCAATGACTGCAACGAGAGTCAAAAAATTCTGCTGAAATTGCCAGATTGGTTAGTATCCAGATGGAACCGGAAGGTGATGGAAACCAGACAAGCAAACGCTGGATATCCACCTTTCAAGGAGTTTGTAGATTTTCTCTCAAAGGAAGCAGATCTTGCTTGTGTTCCAGTATCCTCAATACAAGCTCTTAAGAACATGGAAAATGAAAGACCAAAGCACTCAAGAAACCAAACCATTCAAGCAAAGACATTGTCCACAAACACAAGACAAGGCAACACCCCATTATGCATTTTCTGCAAGAGAACAGGACATGTCCTTGCTAAGTGCAGAAGGTTTAGCGAAAGGACAGTTCAAGATCGTGTCAGGTTTGTGTGTGCAGAGAAGCTTTGCTTTGGATGTTTGAAGATAGGTCATCATTCAAAAAGGTGTGATAAGAGCACATGTGAAGAGTGTCAGAAAAGACACCCAACATGTCTGCACGATGACAAGTTCAAAGAACATCAGAGATCTACACCTCCTAAGAGAGATGAAAATTCAGAGAACAAATCAGAATCAACAGAGATAGTTGCAATGGCAACTTCCAACACGGTTTCGCAAGATGGCCTGAGCACACAAACATCCTCAGTCATACCCGTATGGGTCTCATCCATAAAACAGCCAGAAAAGGAAGTCCTAGTTTATGCACTTTTAGACACACAAAGTGATACCACATTTATTTTAGATGAAGTGGCCCAAGACCTCAACACGAAGAAAGAGAGTGTCAGTTTGCAGTTATCCACAATGTCTGCAAAATCAATTTTATGACAGTCATTCCCTGTCATAAACTTAAGAACCTACAAGTGAGAGGATACAATTCAGAGAAAAGGATTCCATTGCCACCAGTTTTCACACGAGAATTCATTCCAGCAAACAGGTCACACATTCCAACCTCAGAAACAGCTCGAAAATGGCCTCACTTAGAACAATTGGCATTTGAGATTCCACCACCACTGGATTGCGAAGTAGGCCTTCTAATTGGTTATAACTGCCATCAAGCACTTCTTCCAAGAGAAATTCTGTCCGGCAAAGAAAATCAGCCATATGCACAGAAGACTGATCTTGGTTGGAGCATCGTCGGCTGCTCGCATCCAGCAAGTGACTACAGTGATGTAATGGGAACTAGTCATAGAACCATAGTGAGACAGTTAACACCTGGTGTACAACCATCAGTCGAGCTAAGGAGGGAAGTACACTTCGTGTGCAAAACTCATATCAAAGAGATCATTCCAATAGACATAATCAAGGCTCTTGTAATGCCCCACTCGGGGTGCTTACTCTACAATTGCTCTCTAACAGAAGAGGAAAATATGGACCAGATAGGCTCACTCTGGGAGCAGTGTAAATAAGAGACACAAAACCAGGTGTATGAAAACTATAGTGTATTGACACAGTTAGATGGGGTTAAAGTAAAATCAAATAGAATAAGAAGTAGTAATGTAAACAAAGGTAAACAATAAACAGTTAGATATCTCCTAAAAAATTAACTGTAGCAGTTGGGAATGGGAAGTAAGTCTCACAATCAACAGTTCCTGTGAGAGGGTTAACTCCAGTCCATTAGGTGAGAGTCAAGTGCAGTTTACTTGCAAACGATGGAGAACGTCCTCTTGAGTGAAAAAAAGTGATGCTCAAAGTTAGTCCTATGGGCTGTGGCTCGCCATCCAATCTCCTGCCCGACTGAGATCCTTGTAACCAGGCGGCAGGTCTCTATCCCCACAAACTGGCCTGTTCATAATAAAGGGCCTTTAGTATCCAATCTTTACATTTAACATTAACACTTAATAGTAACATTTTTAACTTGAAAATAGCACAGAGCTATCTTACAACGGTAATCCAACAGAAAAGAGGACTTAAAACAGTTCAATTACTCCTCCCTCCAGCAGTTGTTCTTTCAGCTGTTGGCACCGTTTTAGCCAACATATTAAGTTTCAAAAATTTATTACTCACCAAATCCAATTTAAACCCACGACGATGATTCAGCTCCCATGAGCGGCAGTCACGAAAATCACCGACGGTCATCTCGCGGTCAGTTAAGCGGCTAACTTAGCAAATCTAAACTTTCTAGCTTTATCGGGTGCCGATAGCGCTTAGTTTGCAGTATCTACTCATGACGCCAAGAGTTTAGCGCATTATCCAAAGTTGTTACCGCGTAGCAGCAAATACATCCTGTCCGCTCAACCAACTGGAAGAAGAAAAAAAAATACTCGCGCAGCGAAGATTATGGCAACCTTTACGATTCGATTGCCAATTGGCCCATTATCTTACGCAGGGAGCGGTCCCACAAGCTATTTGACCCGATTGGACAGCATTTTGCGCAGTGGGCGGTCCCAAAGCTATTCGCCTGATTGGACAGCATTTTGCGCAGTGGGCGGTCCCACAAGTTAGTCTGCTTGCTGGTGAAATACTATAATTAATATGGATTTTCATTTTTATATTATTTATATGTATTATGTAATAATACATAATAAATAATAATTTGAAACCTGGGTTACACCCTCGAATCTGACTTTACAGATCACACCACAGATAACAATCCAGTCTCTCAAGAAGACCTTCTTTTCTTGTGTAAAGTAAGGGAAGGCATAAGACAGAAAGAAGATGGCCACTATGAACTCCCACTTCCCTTTAATCTCCCAGACAATAAACAATGTGCAATTCATAGGCTTACCTCATTAGAACGACGACTGAGAAAAAACGAGCAGTATTACAGCCAGAGCTTGATAACCAACCAGCATGGTACATTCCACATCATGGAGTATACCATCCCCACAAGCCCAGGAAAATCTGTGTGGTCTTTGATTGTTCTGCACGCATCCAAGAAACTTCTCTGAACGATCATCCCTTGACTGGTCCGGACCTGACTAACACATTAGTTGGGGTGTTATGCCAATTTAGAAAGGGCCCCATAGCCATAATGTGTGACGTCGAAAGGATGTTCCACCAATTTCACGTTGCAAAGGAACACCAAGATTATCTAAGATTTCTTTGGTGGGACAAAGGCGATCTGGATTCTAAACCCGCTGTGTACAGGATGAAGGTGCACCTGTTTGGAGCAGCTTCATCCCCTGGCTGCTCCAAATTTGGACTCAAACATCTGGCATCACAGGGCCATGGAAGGTTCAGTGAAGAGTCTATCAAGTTCATCCAGAATGGTTTCTACGTCGAAGATGGCTTAACGAGTGTGAAATCATCTGCTGAAGCCTTGTGCAGAACAGGAAAGCTTAGACTGCACAAGTTCATATCCAATGACAAAGCAGTTATTGCTTCAATACCACCTGAAGAATGTGCCCAAACCAGAGATCTGAACATGGCCTTGGGAGAACTACATATTGAGCGAGCACTCGGAGTTCAGTGGTGCGTTGAAGCAGATGAATTCCAATTCAGGGTCACAGTTAAGGAAAACCCACTGACAAGGAGGGGAGTTCTATCCACCGTTGCATCAATCTACGATCCGCTAGGGTTTGTAGCCCCCTTTGTACTAGTCAGCAAACAGATCCTTCAGGCGCTATGCAGAGACAAACTAAACTGGGATGAAGATCTTCCTGAGCACATTTTGCCACAGTGGGAGTCATGGCTTAAAGATCTACCTCACTTGACTGCTCTGAAGATTCCAAGAAGCTATCTACCATCAAGCTTTGGTGAGGTTGCATTATACGAGCTCCATAACTTCTCAGATGCAAGTCTCTGAGGATATGGTGCATGTTCATATCTCAGAGCTTTAAACAAAACAGGACAAATTAGTTGCTCACTCTTCATGGGGAAAGCAAGAGTAGCTCCTACCAAATTAATGACGATCCCAAGACTTGAATTGTCATCAGCAGTGACTTCAGTTCGCAACGGTGATGTTGTAAAAAAAGAGCTCGACATTGACATTCTACAAGAGTATTACTGGAAAGACTCAAAGGTGGTCCTAGGCTATGTAAATAATGATGCCAAGAGGTTTCACACATTTGTGGCCAATCAGATCGAACGCATAAGATCAAGCACAAACCCTCAGCAATGGCGACATGTCAGCTCAGAAAACAACCCAGCCGACTATGCCTCAAGAGGACTGAATGCAGTTCAGCTGAAAGAGTCTAGCTGGCTGACTGGCCCTGACTTTCTTTGGCAGCAGAATCTTCCATGTGAAGAGGAAACGGTGGGAGAAGTAGAATCAACTGATCCTGAACTTCGCAAGGCCCACGTTCACACAGTCAAGATGAGAGAATTTCAATCAATGGTGGACCGCTTCGCTAGATTTTCTGACTGGTCCAGAGCAGTTAGAGCTGTCGCCAGGCTCAAGAGGTTTATTAAAGAACTAAAGAGACTTCAGCCAAGAACAAATGAAACAAGTAGCCTCGAAGAAAGAAGAGAAGCAGAAATGGTTATAATCAGGCTGGTGCAAGAAGAGGCCTTTGCTGAGGACATACAGAAAATCAAGCTCCAGAAAAAAGACAGCTTGGGAAGGCATAACAAGTTATACAAGTTAAGTCCCTTCTTGGATAAGAACGGCGTCCTTAGGGTGCGAGGACGGCTATCCAAGTCAGCTCTGCACCATGACATTCTCCCAAAGAAATCTCATGCGTCTGCCCTGCTTGTCAATCACGAACACATACACCATCAAGGGAGAGGCATGACCCTAAATGAGCTACATGCGAATGGAATTTGGATCTTGGATTGTGGAAGTGTGGTCTCCTCACACATTTATAAATGCATAAAATGTAGGAGATACAGAAGAACTACTCAGATCCAACAAATGGCAGATCTACCAGGAGAGAACTGAAGCATCACCTCACTTTGCTTATTGTGGTCTTGATTGTTTTGGCCCATTCATAGTAAAAGAAAGAAGAAAGGACTTAAAACTATATGGATTGCTGTTCACCTGCTTGTGCTCCAGAGCAGTACATATAGAAACAATAGAGGACTTGACAACCGATGCCTTCATGAATGCACTTCGAACATTCATGGCTATCAGAGGACCTGTGCGCCAATTAAGGTGCGATCAGGGAACAAATTTCATGGGTGCTAGGAGAGAGCTTTCTGAGTTGCTTAAGGGAATGGGTCAAGAGCGCCAACAAGCAATCGGCTGCGAATTTATAATGAATGTCCCTTCCACAAGCCATATGGGTGGAGTCTGGGAGCGCCAAATTCGAACGATTCAAAGCATCTTGACTGCTATGCTTGACAAGTCCGCAAGCAGGCTTGACACCACAAATTTAAGAACATTTCTTTGAGACAATGGCTATAATAAACAGCAGACCACTGAGTGTTGAGCATCTTCATGATCCCAATGGTCCAGAACCACTCACCCCCAATCATATACTAACCATGAAATCTTCAATTATTCTACCCCCTCCTGGACAGTTCTGCAAGGAAGATCTCTATCTGCATAAACTATGGAGAAGGGTGCAGTTCTTAGCCAATGAGTTCTGGCAAAGATGGAGACGAGAGTACTGGCTAAACCTCCAACAAAGACAGAAGTGCAAAAACCATCACGAAACTCCCAAGTAGATGACATCGTGATTCTTCAGGATGACAATGTTCCAAGAAACGAATGGAAACTTGCCAGGGTTGTAGAAGTTCATCCTAGTGCTGATGGCCTGGTGCGAAAACTGAAACTACTAGTCAGCAGTGTTGCGAATAACGCCGTTAAAAATAACAGCATTAGGTAACAGCGTCATTTTGTCAGTAACGGGATAATATAATTAATTACTTTTCCTGTCGTTACAACGCCAATGACGTTACTGGTCATTAGAAGCGGTGCGTTACTATATTGATATACTAATGCGAGCGGACTGCTGCCCAGGCTAGTGAGGAGTAACAGATCTCGATAGGTCACAGTTCTCGGTGTAACACCTGTTTAACTTAACAAGTCAGTAAGCGATTGGCTAATGCAGCGTTATGGTAGCCAATCAGAGCCAGTGTTTTTACACGCGCGCCTAAATACTCCAGTGACACGACACAAACGGAGAAGAGGCAGAAATGGCGAGTCAGGAGCAAGCTGAGGAAAAATTTACATTTTCAAGGTGGCGATATAAACATTACTTAAGAAAATACTTGAAGTTCCTGAATGTCTACCAGACTGGGTATTTGATTTATTTAATTAAGAATAGAGGTTTTATTGTTAAGTTTACTTCTATTGCGAACAAACCAGTTGTCTCAGGTTGAGAGAATTTAATTTAATTTGATAGATGTAAATGCACTTTATATAGTGTAACTGTTTACTTTTGCTTTTATTTTTTACAAAGATTTGGGATTTTAAAGGATTTTATCCTGCACTGGTCTGTGGATGTGCAATAAATATCAAACGTTAAACACCTTCCTGATCTACTCATTTCAACTGACTGTAAAAACTGCTTTTTCAAAAAAAAAATCCTTATTCATTGGCATATAACTTTTTTAAACTGTAACGCAAATAGTTACTTTCCCTGGTAACGAGTTACTTTTATTATAGAGTAATTCAGTTACTAACTCAGTTACTTTTTTGAACAAGTAGTGAGTAACTATAACTAATTACTTTTTTAAAGTAACGTTCCCAACACTGCTAGTCAGCGACACTAAACTTGATAAGGGAAAGGTACTCACAAGAGTATTTAGTCTTGAAAGGCCTGTTCACAAGGTAGTAACTCTGCTTGAGGCCAGCTAAGTCATACACATAATGTCACGTTAATGTTGTTGACTTCCTTAATGATTTTTGTTTAAAATAAATCCCACATTCAGAGTTAAGAGTGATTTGGTGGGAGTGTAAGTGTCATGCAAATGTTTCTTGTTCATAATTTTTGTGATAAAATTAATAATCTGTAATGCAAGTTTAAAATGTGTGTTACGGTTAAAATACAGAAGGTTACATTTTCTTATATCTCGCGAGAGTACGCTGCTGCGCTCACCGGAACTCAGAATTCATGATTTTTTGTTCTCCCACAGGAGTGGCTTCGTTTAGAGATAAATAGTCACCAGATTGAATCCACGTTTCAGTTAGACATAGAATATCAATTTTCTGGTCAGTTATAAGTTAATTCATAAAAACTGCTTTAGAGTTGAGTGATCGAATAATGATTAATCCAATTTTCAGATCGGTCATATAGGTAATAATTGGATGTGAAGTTTGAATATTAGTTAAAAACTTAGGTCAGACTATTTTGTTATGATTTAGTTTAACCCGGGGCACAGACACAGTCTCAATTCTATGGGATCTTGGTGACACCTCTAAGCAGCTCGCAGACAGGTTTAGCCCGTTAGTCTGCGGCCTGGTCGTGACTAGTTAGTCAGCAGCTCCTAGTACTACTCTGCCCACTAACTAACAGGCTATGGGCTATGCTGCAAGATAACAGGGCAGCGCCATCCCGGGTGGGGTGGACACCGTCCCTGCCTAAAAGACCAGGCTTGCCCTCGAACTCTTTCCAATTATTAATAAAGCCCACTTGATTTTCGGAGCACCACTTGGACATCCAGCGGTTTAGCGATGTGAGCCTGCTGTATTGCTCATCGCAGTGCTGCATTGGGATGGGGCCAGAGCAGATTACGGCATCGGACATCGTCTGGGCTAATTTAACCACCTCTTTAACATTAGCCTTAGTCACTTCTGACTGCTGCAGACGTATATCTTTGGCCCCTACATGAATGACTATCCTAGAGAATCTCCTATGGGCTAACAGTCTAAGGTTGCCACTAATGTCCGGTGCTCTGGCTCCCGGTAAACAGCTAACTGTAACCGCTGGAGCCCCTACAGGTACAGCTACTTTCACGTGTCGGACTATAGAGTCTCCTATCACCAGAGTCTGTGAGACAGGCTCCTCAGCGGGTGTAGCACTGAGCGGGGCAAACCTGTTTGACACGTGAACCCGGGGGTGGTGCTCTGGTGGGCTAGCGCTGGCCTTAGCATTAGCTGCAGCCCTCACTCTCCGACTACGCCGCCGAGACGTCACCCATTCGCCCCGCTGTGAGGGCTCTATCGCCGGAGTCGCGGAGGTGCTAGTTCTCCCTGGCGCGTCCACAGCTACTACTGACCCTGTCTCTCTATCCCTCAATAATGAGTGGACGCGACGCTCTAAGCTTTCCACTTTCGCCACGAGACAATTAACTAAGTTGCACCTCTCACAGATACTATCACTATTACTATCAGTGGCGAAAGGGTCTAAACTAAACATGCCACACTCCGAACAGAGAAACAAACCCACACCAGCCATGAATAAATCAGAACACTTACCGCGTCTAGCCGAGTTATACAAACTTACGCTAGCTGATTTGTAGAAGCAGAAAGCTGATCAGCGGCCGGAATAGTCACTGTCTTGATGGTGGAAGTACTATCTGTAAAAAATTATCTAGGAAGGCAAAAAGTAAAGATTAGCACGTAAACAGATTAGTACACTTTAGAAAAACAATTACAAAATTCGCTCCGCAGCAGCGTCAGCAGGAAGCAGCGTCAACAGGCCTCTCCATATGAGAAACAGGCCAGCCGTAACAAATATGAATATTGTGGGGCAAGACCATTTAACAATTTTTGCATTCTATTAGGGTGTTACTGAAAAAAGAGGAATATTAGACCAATTGCTTCTTGCAGCTTTGGATCCAAGAAGCAACACCTCAGTCTTATCAAAATTTAGAAGAAGAAAATTAGATATCAGTTTTTTTTTTCTGGACGGAGTTCTCAATTTTAGAAGTAGTTTTGACATCATCTGGATTGTAAGATATATACAACTGAGTATCATCTGCATAGCAATGGATGCTACTTTCACCACTCCATCAGGACACAACAGCAAAGAAAAGAGTGCTGAAAGGGCTGACTTGTTCAGTTCTCAACCTTTTGTCATGACTTTACCTGTGTCTTGTTTAGTCTTTGTTAATTATTGTATTTGAACCCCATGTTCCCTTGGTTTGTGGCTGGTAATTGTTACCTTAACCGTGTTGTTCTTTTTCATGTATATTATCAGAGGTGGAAAAAATACTGAAAAATTGTAATTGAGTAAAATATTGTGACAGCGGTGGACTAGTGGACTCCTCTGCTGTGGAGGATGCTGGGAAGCGCATCATTCTTGTACATAATTCAGTAATAATGTTTCTTAAAGTGTTCTATAAATGTGTGTTTAAGTCAGTAGTTGTTTGGAGAATGTATGTGAATGCATGACATGGCTGCCATTAGCGCCAGTGTGAGAGTGTATTTGAATGGCATTTTCTGTGTTACTCATAAATAAATAGCCATCTGTGTAGAAATGAGCTTCCTGAGCCAGTCTCCTCACTCGCCGACGCCACAACTGGTGTCAAGAAGTGGGCCTCTGGGCGATCTGCGGCCATTGCTGGACCGGATCGATGAGGTAGAAGAACTAATACGGCGGCAAGAGACAGCGGTGAGACGAGAAAGGCTCCGATGGGAAGCAGAAGGACGAAGCGCCGCGAAAGAGGCGCGTCGACCAGCGGATTGGCTGGAAGCGTTCAACAACGACGCCCAATCAAAAGCCGAGAATCGGATGACGCTGCAGGAAGAGGTGCGTCGGCTGGAGACGTCGAATGGCGCCGCGCAGATTGATGCCGTGCAGCCAATGACGACTGAAAGGGCCGTCGGGGAGCGACGCGATGCCAGAATTGAAAACAGCGGCGCGCCGGATTACACCACACCGAGCGGCGTGGATACAGCAGCCGGCGGCCCACTACTATGGGGTCAAATTAGGGTCTTTAATGGTGACGAAAAAATAATTTTTTTTTGCGCTTCTCTCTTTTCTTTGCTCCGGTTTTACCCTCTGTGTGGGGGCCGGGAAAGAGGCGTGGCCAAGAGCGAAAGGCGTGCTGTGAACGTTCAGCGTCATCAGTTGAACCGTCACACAGCGCGGCAATTTGGTTACTGGTATCATGGCAGACGGTCGCCCAGCTGGACCACAGGTATATGCGTGCAGACATAGACATCAGGTGCTAAAGCACCACCAACTCTGCCCTTTATCAACGAAAGTGCCCTTTTAAAACTTCGTTTAAAAAATATATATATTATTATTATTATTATTAACATTTTACTGAGGTCGGTTTGAAATGATCTTTTGAAAACCTGAGCGAATAAAAACAATGCCCTGAAATGCGCCACCACCTCGCACACACCCGACCTCTCTCTTCCTTTAACACCAGATGCGCTGCAGCAGTAGTTCAGTTCAGCGAGTGGAAGAAAGCTGAACTGACGCTGAACGTTCACAGCACGCCTTTCACTCTTGGCCACGCCTCTTTCCCGGCCCCCACACAGAGGGTAAAACCGGAGCAAAGAAAAGAGAGAAGCGCAAAAAAAAATTATGAACGTAAAATGCGAGACGCAAAGAAAAGCAGTGACGCGCAAACAAAAGAAAGAAATGCAAAAGGAAGAAAGTATTGCAAAAAAAAGCAGCAACATAAAATGTGAAACGCAAAGAAAATAAAGAAACGCAAAAGAGGGAAAGTATTGCAGAAACAAATTAGGAACATAAAACGCAAAATGCTAATCTTATATTTGCGATATTATTTTTTTTTCGTCACCATTAAAGACCCTAATTTGACTCCATACACTACTAAACAAGCCGATAACATCGCTCGAGCTACCGTTGTACGACGGACGCAGGGAAAAAGACGTTAGAGAATGGCACGGTCACAAAAACACAAACAGGCACGCTTACACACATAGACACAAATGGGAAGAGGGGGTTAGGTACACATACGGGTAGACTTACGAACACAGGCACACACACACATGAAACAGGCGCCAGGCTTCGCGCCAGAAGGAGAGCGATGAGGGGAGAGAGATCGGGAGCCACTGGTGCTGCAGGCACTGCGGTGGGCGGTGCTTCTCCTGCCCTAGCTGCAAACCCTCCACCAGGTGCAGCGCGGCTAGCGGATGTGCCTGGTGCAGCGCGGTTGGCCGACACGCCAGGTGCAGCGCGGTTGGTCCCACCCCTCGGTGGGCCGTACGGGAAACCCTCCTCGCCCGTGGATCTCCCTCCGGACCTGGCAGTGGGAGTGGCTTCCTTTGCTTCCATCTCCTCGTCACTGCCACGGCTCCAGCTCATGGGCTGCCCCGAGCTGCCACCCCGGGAACAGTCCATGTCGCTGGCTGGGGAGAGCTCGGGGGATGAACCCGCCTCTGGACTCCTCCTCCTCTTCACTTTCCCGGCGGACAGTTCCGAGGGGGAAGGGCTCTCCTCCCCCGTGTAGGAGCCCTCGGACGGAGGGTAATCCCCATTCTCCTCCTCCTCCCCACCGTCTCCTCCCCAGAGGAGAGAGAGTGCGGGATGGAGGAGGATTTTTCTGTCGCTCTCGCCAAGTCTGTACCACCCCCTCGCGGATCATCTCCGCTATCTCGGGGTCGGTCGTTTCCCGTGCTGAAGCCAGCTGGAATGCGCAGACCGGATCCTGTTCCAACTGTTCCAAGGTTGGCGTGGCTTCATAGCGCGGTGGCGAGGAGGGAGCGTGGTGATGCTGTTTGCTGGGGCGCTGGCTCTTCTTTGGCCGGGTTGTGTAGCCTGGCATTGTTCTTGGTGTCTCGAAAACGGCTTGTCGTTCTGTGACGTTCGGGCTATGCCAAGGATAAGACACAGAATCCTCGGTTTTGGAGACAGACGTCACTTTACTTCGAACAGAGATTGCGCAATCAGCGCACGATAAACATGAAAACGGTACACAACGTGCAGACTTAGACAACGACGAGCACAGGACACTGCGCGAGCGCACATTAAATAGACAGACCACATTAGCCCCACGTGATTACGAGACGATTCACAGGTGAGACACATTATTCACACGACATAGCCATCACCACGAAGTTCCGCTGACGCAGACAAAGCACGTGGACAACGTATACACACACCCAAAAGGGAGGGGCCGGGGTCCTCAACGTGACAGCCACATCTCAAAATAAAATATAAAATGACCACAGGATCCCACATCTCAAAATAAAACAAAATGCACACAGGATCCCACTTTTCACAATAAAATGTCCACAGGATCCCACAAATCTGCCCACAATCTACAACTTTAGATCGGAAAAGCTCCTGTTAAATTTCAGCAGCAGCTGATTTTTTGCTGTAGGTCAATCAATCAATCAATAAAATGTTATTTATATAGCGCTTTTTACAACAGTTGTTGTCACAAAGCAGCTTTACTGAGTGCCGAGTCCTAGCCCTCAGCGAGCAAGCCAAGGGCGACAATGGCAAGGAAAAACTCCCTAGTTTTTTGCATGAGGAAGAAACCTTGAGAGGAACCAAGATTCAGGGGGGGAACCCATCCTCCTCTGGCCTACACCGGTCACCATGACAACAACAACAACAACAACAATTTAGACAGAAAGAAATAAAGAAAAGGAAAAGATGTAATAATGTCCATCATGGTGTAGGCTTATCCGGTCAGGCAGTAGGTGGATGGCACTGGATGGATCGCTTGTCTCTCCTCATCTCATTTTTCCCCAAGCAGGCGGGCAGCCATGTGGAGAAAATAAAACAGGGAAAATTAGCTTTGTATGAGGACATATACAGGACAGATGAAATTAAACACATTTCTGGAGTGTGGCAGCAACTCCGGCATTAAGTTAAATTATTACAGCCTAGCTAAATAAGGCAGAACCAGAAGGTAACATAGGCTTGGGGGCATTCTGAGACAATGGCATCCGTCCACTGCACTGTCAAACAACCTTGAGTGACCACGAGCAGTGACAGGATGACAGCACCAGTGCCCCAGTCTACCATAAAACCCTTCGACTGTGAACCCCTGGATCTGTACCTTTATCTAAGGAGGGGATATTAATTATCAAACGCTAAACTAAATAAGTGGGTTTTCAACCTAGACTTAAAGATTGTGACTGTGTCAGATTCCCGGACGCATTTAGGAAGATTATTCCAAAGCTGGGGGGCCTTACAAGAAAAGGCTCTTCCCCCTACTGTTACCTTGTTAATTTTTGGAACTAATAAAAGACCAGCACCCAGTGATCTTTGTGGATGTGGGGGTTCGTAATAGGAATTAAGTTCCTGGAGGTATTCAGGAGCAAGCCCGTGCAATGCTTTATAAGTTAATAATAGAATTTTAAAGTCAATACCGAATTTAACTGGGAGCCAATGCAGGGCTGATAGGACTGGATTGATATGCTGAAATTTTCTAGTTCTGGTCAGAACTCTGGCTGCGGCATTTTGAACTATTTGAAGTTTATTTAGATTCCTATTTGAACATCCTGACAGTAGTGAATTGCAGTAGTCTAATCTAGAGCTACGGAGCCCGTAAGGTGACATCGTGTAAAAAAATAATAACGCGTGGCCACGACTTACTAACGTGTGCGAACGCCTTACTAATGCGTGGCCACGACTTACTAACGCGTGCGAACGAGATAATTAACGCGTGCGAACGCCTTACTAACGCGTGGCCACGACTTACTAACGCGTGGCCACGACTTAGTAACCCGTGGGAACGCCTTATTAACGCGTGGGAACGAGATCATTAATGCGTGGGAACAAGATAACTAATGCGTGGGAACGACTTATTAACGCGTGGGAACGAGATCATTAAGGCGTGGGAACGAGATATTTAAGGCTTTGGAACATGGATATTTAAGTCCTAGCCAGAGACAAGAGGGAGGCTGCATATCAAAGCTTTGTACCAAACAAAGACTATGCTTTTGCAAAAATGGAGAGTGAATTGATTTCTTTTTATTTTCACCTTGGAATGAATTATGGCGATATCTTGGAGTCTCTCGCAGTGAGGCATGGCATAATTCTAAGCAAAAGACATTTAATTCGGAAACTAAAAGCGCAAGGGCTCAGGCGCAGACAGTATACAGATCTGGCCGAAGTGGTGGATTTCATTGCGCACCAGCAAACGGATGGACCAGGAAGGCTACACGGGTACAGATGGATGTACAGCAAGTGTCTGGAACATGGCATCAAAGCCAGAAAGGAAGACGTTCGACTGATCCTTGCAGCTCTAAACCCAGGTGCCTCTACTATGCGTCGTCGACGGCGACTTAACAGTAGGCGGTATTTTGCTGAAGGGCCTAACTATATTTGGCACGTTGATTCTTATGACAAATTGAAACCCTACGGGATATGCATTAATGGCTGCATCGATGGCTTTTCCCGTAAAATTATCTGGCTAAAAGCAGCCCACACGAGTAGTGATCCACGGGTCGTAGGAGGCTACTTCTTAGAGGCCGTAGGGCAGGTAGGCGGCTGCCCCAGGATTGTCCATACAGACTTGGGGACGGAAAATGTGATCATTCGTGACGCCCAGAGATTCCTCCGTCAAGATGACACTGATGACAAAGCTGGAGAAAAGAGCTACATCAGTGGATCAAGTACCACCAACCAAAGAATTGAGAGCTGGTGGGGAATGATGCGAAAACAAGGTGTGGAATACTGGATACAGCTGCTTGGTGAACTGAAAGACGAGAGCTTGTTTGTTGGCGACTTTTTGGACAAGTCACTTGTACAGTTCTGCTTTCGAAACATTATCCAGGTGAGAAAATGCAATAATTCACATAAGTATACAAATGTTATTTATATATTATATTATGTTATTATTCATAATAATCACAATATGCAACTACTATAATATTCCAGTAATCTAAATATATAAAACAAATAAATATAAACAAATGCTAGTTAAACAGAACTACATTGATGATAATAATAATAATAATAATAATAATGATAATAGTAATAATAATAATACTTATTGTTGTTATTATTATTATTATTATTATTATTATGAATGCCACACACTAGACCATCATCCATGCACAAAGTGGTCTTTCCACATAGTCTAAGAGATTTTTTACAAATATGAACCAATTTTATTGCAGCATTTTTAAAAGGAAATAGCCAAAGCTTTCACATTAAACCGAGTCAAATTTAACAAAACACATTTTCCCCCAACAAATAGATCAACTTTGCATAAATGATTTAACACATTTATTATTTAACGTATTTATATGTAGATAACTGCTCTTAATTAATCATGAAATGTCACTAGATGCTTGATAGCTCCCATCACTTTTTCTGCTTTTAAACTACTGTTTTAGGAACAGTTGGATGAAATCAAGGCAGTGTGGAACACTCACCGCATCAGGCCGTCCACAAACAGCAGTGCACCCAGCGGGATTCCTGATGTAATGTATACAGTACCTCAGCTGTGGGCTTCTGAAGAATTCCTTGCTCCACATACAGACCTTGATGCATGCAAAGAGGCATGCACGTTCCTTACAGCAGTCCCATGTGATGAGGACATATTTGATCTATGTACTATTAGCATGCTTGAGTTAGGTTTGACTATTCCCAGAGGCATATCGCAGGTGATAGAGTTATACATGACACTTCGTGAAGCGCTTCGCTCCCTTATCATAAACTGAATACTATCTGTAACCTCACTTGGGCTGAACTCAAATATTAAAATACTAAACATGTCTTAATTTTTCAATTATATGTTAATTGTCTAATTGCATGCCACTGCGTGTTCACCTTGAAAATTGCAGTTCATTTGCAGAAGTTCTAAGTCAGTATTTAAATATTTAAACATACTGCTATGAATTGGTGCAAGACTACTAGTGTAAATATTCTAAATGAGGTAACTGTGTTTCTTCCATATCCATTTGTAAGACATTTACTGTAAAGCAAATCATTTAAAGCACATAATGATATGTTTGTTGTGTATTTCATAATTCATTTTAAAGAAATGTAATGTCAGCTCTGAGGAATGGTAATGCACTATGTGTTCTTTTATTTAAGTATAATAAAACATAAGAGAAAACATTTAAATTGTTAAATTTTTTACTGAATTGCATTAACAGTAACTAACATTCTGTGAATTGTATCACCAGAATTGTGGCATTGTGATTTACACACAAGCAGAACACTGAACACTGGTGCCTTAAATACATTCATGTTCATTTAAAAATGTAATGGCCCATTTACAGCAAACAAGCTGTGAATGTAAGAACAAGTTCAGTAAACATTAATTTAGCAGTACATAAAAGGTCTGTTAATGTGAATAAATCGCTCCTTTGAAACAATGACAATTGAGGTTTATAATTTTCTTGTTCTTTTAACAGGAAAACTCAAATCAAAACTTTTTTCAGGCTACAACTGAAATATTCAGTTTTTAATTTCAATTTCTGGTGCAGGAGCAAGGTGGGGTCAATATTACGGGCGGCTCTATGAGTGTGCTCTACTGTAACTTGGTTTGAGCCTGCCTAAAAGTGCTTACACAATGTCCATAACCCAAATGGAACTTTTTAAGATAAGGTCAAAGTCATTGCGAAGATCTGGATAGTTTTGATAGTTGGTAGGTATGACCAAATAGCACCCACATGTATGTGCCTGTGGTCGACATTGGAATGAAGAGGTTTCTGTGAACTGCACTGTAATTGGATGTCCAAGTAAGATGTCTGCCCCTGTGCAGAAACGAAGAAAAGACTTCAAGTTGAGGTCATCTGTCTCCCCAATGTACTTCCTTAGGTGTCTTGCCACTGTATTCTGAAGTAAAGTCATTTCCTCTGGGAATTTCAAGAGTGCTTTGACACGCTTAGATGTTGGAATGCGTTCTTCCATTATCTCCACAAGTCTCTGTGGATGCAAAGTGTCCGCCAAACACTTTAAGATGGGTCGCCAGCATTTAATAACAAACATTGGTGTTTGGATTAAAGCTTTGTGACCTAACTGCATCAAGAGTGGAGCAATAGTTTCATTACAAGGAATCTGGTGGCAGTCGTGTGCATCTAGAACATCTATGAGATCATCTTTATCAACAGACTCAAATGATTCCACTGCGAGCTGAAGAATTTTCCTCTCTTCCTTTGATATGTATTGCACGAAGCTTTCAGTTACACTGCTGTAAGTGGTACCGTATAGAGCTTCTTCCAGAAATGGAAGAGGCAGCATTATTGGAAAATACTGTACAGATAGCCACCCAGTGACAAGAATTCTCCCAATGGCTTGCCATTCTTGGGCTTGGTATTCATGCCTAAGATAGGGGGTCTTCACATCTGTGCCCAGTGTGCATTTTGTGTAGAATTCTCCCCAGAATTCTGAAAGGCAGTCCCGTAAAACACCTGAACCTTCTCCTTCCTCTAGTTTCCCATTGGGAAGTTTCCTTTTTATATGTACCTCTTTGTTCATAATGTCTGGATCCAAAAAGGCTCCAATGAGCTCATTCATACAGTTGCCCCTTCTCACCACAATAACAATCTTTGATTCTTTCTCCCAGGGCAGCGTGTCATCCAAATCAACTGCATCATTAAGTGAAGCTCCAATTATCACTTCATCACTGTTGTTGAGCTCTATCTCCACATTTTCAATCTCATCAGTTTCAGTGGTGTCTTTGTCTTCTTGTCTTATTATTTCTTCATTTTGTTGTTCTAGTCTGGTTTCTTCTAGAAACATTCCTTGCTCCAGTTGTTCTTGATCAGAGAAGATGTTGTCATTCAGAATCTCACCACTTGTTATTTTTGAATCTGTAATTATGCCACTTAAATCTACATTCTGCAGGACAGTTAAGTCTATTGTTACTAAAGTGTCTTCTGAAGACTGATGTACAGGCACATCAGGGGTAGTAATGGCTGCTGACACAGAAGAGGTCATTTCTTGGAGATAACTTGTATTGTGTTCTGTATCTTGCACATTTTTCCTGGTGCAGAGGTATAATCTGAGGATTTTTACCTTGGTTTTGTCATATAATTTGTCAACTGTACAGTCTCCATCAAGCACGACTTGTGAAAAGTCACGGATATCACAAGCATGATCCTGTAGCTTTAGGGACTTGGAAACACCATTTGGGAAGAAAAGTGATTCTGCAATTTGTTGGATGCTGTGCACTGTAGTATGCTTATCAATATTTAAATGTCTGGTCCCACCTCCTTTCATACTTCGTACCTGTTTAAATTCTTGGTCATTCTCATTGAAATCCATCCACCCTATTTCAACTCTCCTTGATGTTCTCTTTGCATTTTCATTTCCTTTCAATTTATTCAAAGTATCTGCTCTTTTTAAAGCCTTTTCTTCTGATGCACAAAGTCTTGCCTTTATTCTATCAATCAAATGACTTTTTCTGGAGGTTGATGCAGCAGGCTGACGATTGCGACAGAAGGCAACAGTTGCCAGTCTGTCTCCATAACTGGGGATATACTTTGCAAGGTCTTGCTCAGACATCAGTGGAATTACTGAACAATCAATCTGTGAAATTGAAACACAAGTACAAATATTAGCATGATTGACTGTAAAGTGTTATATACACCAAGTCACACTCATACTGTAGTAAGCAATAGACTATATGAGTGTAGAACAACAGGTATTCCAAATGTTTTGCTAACATGCAACTGTGATAGGGCAGTCATGGCCTGGCGGTAGGGAACTGGTCTTGTGACCGAAGGGTCGTGGGTTCGATTCCCAGACCTGAGGCCATGACTGAGGTGCCCCTGTGCAAGGCCCTTAACCCTCAATTGCTCACTTGTATAAAAATGAGATAAAATGTAAGTCGCTCTGGATAAGGGCGTCTGCCAAATGCCATAAATGTAAATGTGACAATGCTAATCAGAATTCTGGGTCACAAAGCCACCTGGTAGGTAATGACTGAGAGTTAAGGAAGTGTGAAGTATGTGTTGACTTCTTGAAGGTAGGTTCAAGTGGCGAGCATTTATTAAGACAAGTTATATAAACAAAAAATACAAAGAAAGTTAAAAGCATTAGCCCATCTATAATCAGCACTGGTTAGTAATAAGGATCTAGAAACCATAGGGCCATGGAATACCTGATCTAGCAGTGTGCCCTTTGGAGTTAATCCACCTGTGTCTTACAGATGATAGTGTGTATTCACTCTTGCACACAAAGGGTTATTCGAGTAATGATAAAGAACAGCAGATCATACTGCTCTAAAGATTTTTTCAATTAATATTTTTTTGTAGGAGAAGACTTTAATTTCAGTCCTGGGGACTCACTGCTCTTCATGTTTTCTGGTATTTGCTGCCCCAACACACATGAACCAGTGTTTTTGTAAATGAAACTATGTTTATTTTTTATACTTACTTTGTCCTTTTTTAGTTTGCTTATGAATTGTTCCTCAATACCACGGTCCTGCAGGAACAGCAACAAGGGGTCCTCCTTCTCCATTTTCTGAGCTCCTTACAAAACAATTATTGAAATTACAATCAATTAAACTGTTTAACAATAACAATGGTATCAATAACAACAACAGTAATAATAATAACCATAATAATTATTATTATATAAATAATATTATTATAAGAAGAAGGATAATAATAAAATAAATAAGCTATGCAGACGATTCATTCTCACACAAATAACAACTGACAAAACAGCCATGCCAGCTTTGCTTTCTGTCTGCTACATAGGAGGCTGGTGTGAGGAGTGAGTCTTGTATAAAAATTATTAAATTACCGTTAATATAAAAAATGTTTTATGCAAAGGTGTCCTACATTTTTCCAAAATAAAACTGCTTTATTATTACACACGAACAATGTAATATAGCTGTATTAAAAAATCTAACAAATCTACAAATCAGACAATGCCTAAAAATGCATTACTATTTCAGTTCAAATAAGGCTTCATAGTCAAGCCCTCCAAGACATATCATAAAAGTGCCCATAAATATTAATAAAAGACTAATAAACAATAATGTGTTAGTGAAATATAAAACAAATCAGGAATGTTAACTTGTGTATGCTTTTATCTAAATATATGATCAATTATCAAAGTCATAAATTTTAAGTTTTCTTTTTACCCTAAGAGCAGTGCTACTATTGGGACACATAAAAAAAATTGTAGAACTGTATAAATCGTCTAAATAAACTAAACTATTTGTAAAGGCTTTCATTAATCAGATAATAATTAGAGCAAGTGCCAACAAAAAAATCAACAAAAATACATTAAATTTTTAAAAATTAAAATGTATCCTTTCGTCTCAGTGTATGATTTGTTATCTGTATCGCCTCACTCTGGCTCCGTCAGCGAGCCGCCTAGCACCACAGAACTCAACTTCCCAGAGTGCCAGTTGGGATCACGTGACGCGCCTTCTCAATCAACCGCGTTCAGGGTCGCCTGGATTTTAGCCACGTGACTGTTCGTGCCCCGTTTTACAGCGCGTATCAATCCGTATTTCCTTTACTCAATTATTTTGCATAATACTTAATCTGATTTTGCCGTTCTGATTTTGATCTCTCTTACGTTGGACCTCCCTATAGCCTAGCCCCTTTAGCCTTGTCTATGCTTCTCCCAGTTTTCGGCCCTCACATGCTTTTGACTTTGGTTTGGTTATTCGTGTTTCTGGTAATAAAAACCTCTCGTTTTTTACCTGCGAGTGCCAGCCATTTCTGTGCCCTAACATTATCAAGGAACATGCGATAATGATCTATATTTGCCCCAAAGGCTGAAACACCATATTAACACGCATTAACATGCTGCAGAGCTGTATAAATCATTCAAATACACCAACCTACCTTTTCACAAATTAGAGCTCAAGCACAGTCAGGTGTATTTCTTAAAACGTTTATTCACTTACATTCACTTTCCTTGTTTGCGGTCTACAGGGCTAGCATGTGACTGTAAAGTTATAAAAATACGTTTAAGATTGATGGATTTCGGCATGTATGTCATCTGAAATCATAAATAATGTCTAACACAGCCACCAGTGTTCCCAGACGCAAGTTACGCAACTGCAGTCATAACTTTAGCTGATAGAATTCTGCTAGATGCAAGTCATTTTTACATTTTCTGTACGCTCTATGTCTTAACGGGTAAACTGTGGTCTTGCCGAGAGAGTTTTGTCTCTTGGATCTGAATCTGAGTCTGAAAATGCTAGCTTGCTGCTCTATTTTTGAGTAAAATATGACTTATGTATTAAAGGTTTATGGTTAAGCTAAGTATGTTGTCAAAACTAATGCTGCTCCTTAACTACTACGGTTTAGCTTCTAACCCAATGAAAACCAAAGTTCTCTTTCTCTACGCAGCGATTGAAAAATGATTTTTGAGTGGTTTTGAGTAAAATTCTTTAAGTATTACTTTATATAAAGCTAGGTTTACCTTCCTTGGCAGTCAGTTCCCAACTTTGTTGCCGCGTGTGAAAGGCGACATCTCGTTCCCACGCCTTAATGATCTCGTTCCCACGCATTAATTATCTCGTTCCCACGCGTTAATAAGTCGTTCCCACGCATTAATTATCTCGTTCCCACGCGTTAGTAAGGCGTTCGCACGCGTTAATTATCTCGTTCCCACGCGTTAGTAAGTCGTGGCCACGCGTTAGTAAGGCGTTCGCACGCGTTAATTATCTCGTTCGCACGCGTTAGTAAGTTGTGGCCACGCGTTAGTAAGGCGTTCGCACGCGTTAATTATCTCGTTCGCACGCGTTAGTAAGGCGTTCGCACGCGTTAATTATCTCGTTCACACGCGTTGGTAAGTCGTGGCCACGCGTTAGTAAGGCGTTCGCACGCGTTAGTAAGTCGTGGCCACGCGTTATTATTTTTTTACACGATGTCACCTTACGGGCTCCGTACGAGCTAACAAAGGCGTGCACCAATTTTTCTGCATCATCCTGTGATAATGCATTTCTTAATTTGGCAATGTTGCGGAGATGTAGAAAAGCTATCCTAGTAGTATTATCTATGTATTTATCAAATGATAGGTCGGAGTCGAGTATGACGCCTAGGTTTTTGGCTACTGTGCAAGGTGTAATGGGGTAGTCTGCGAGATTAAGCATTATATCTGGAATTTTCTGTCTTGAGGCCTTAGGGCCCAGGAGGAGAACTTCTGTTTTGTCCTCATTAAGTTGGAGGAAGTTTAGAGACATCCAGCACTTAATATCTCTTACACAGACCTCAATTTTTCCTAAACTGAGTTTGTCATCAGGTTTGGCTGATACGTAAAGTTGAGTGTCATATGCATAGCAGTGAAAATTGACACCATGTTTGTATATAACTGTGCCCAATGGTAGCATATATAATGTAAATAATAGTGGTCCTAAGATGGAGCCTTGCGGGACCCCATATTTAACTATTGTACATTTGGATGGAATATTATTGAGCTCTACAAACTGATGGCGATTTGTCAAGTAAGAGTTAAACCATGAAAGGGCTGTGCCTGAGACTCCAACCCAGCGTTCTAACCGCTTTAGCAAGATCCTATGATCAATTGTGTCAAAAGCTGCACTAAGATCAGGAAGCACTAACAGTGATACATAGCCTTGATCTGAAGCAAGGAAGAGATCATTTGTTACTTTGACTAATGCTGTTTCAGTACTGTGATGGCCTTTAGGCAATCTGGCCTAAAGCCAGATTGGAACTTTTCAAATATGTGATACCTATGCAGATATAGGCATAATTGCTGGGCAACAGCTTTTTCTATGATCTTAGATATAAATGATGTGGTCGAAATGGGTCTATAATTAGATAGCACAGTCGGATCAAGATTTGGTTTCTTGATCAGAGGTTTAATAACTGCTAATTTACATGATTTGGGCATGTGACCTATTGTAATGGATGAGGTCTTGCTCTCTTTGCTGTGAAGAGCAACCCGGCTGAACTAAAAAGCCTCTCACAGGCAGCTGAGGCTGGAAGGTCTGTGTCGAGTTTCAGAGACAGCTTCTTAATGTTCTGGAAGGAGTTCAGCAGGTCCATGCTCTCCGACACAGGCAAGGTACCCCTCCAATTCCCCAGTACCCTTTGACCTGCGGGACTTCATCGCGGAGAAGTAGTCCTCTTCGTCTGACAAATTCTGCCTGAGCGCACCCTGCTCCACCTCAGCCTTGGCCATCTGGTCAAGGTGATGTCTCAGATACAGTAGTCCTGTTTAATGACAGACAGCGTAGGGAAATTAAGTACTGAGCTATTTGTTCTTAAAGACTATGGATAGCTAAATCAGATAACATATTCGAACACTTTGGCACGATTACACTTTAATACCCCACCTTCCACTAACAAACACGCCTGCACCGCGGAGGTGATCAACTAATTTCACCAAATGACATGCTTTTTAATTTCTATGAATGTGGCAAGTAAAATATGTATATGCTAATAGAAAACAAATGAACAAGACTAAAATTAATCTCTTACCTCCTTCAATGACTTCAGCTTTGTCAGTCGAGCCCGTCTTAAATTTGGGTAGGAGGATTGCTGCTGAGATAAGCTCTCAGTCTTCCATTATGACTCTGAAGCATCTTTGGACCCCTTGCTGTACTACCGAAATGAGAGGGTGGCACATCTTGACCAATGCTTCATGCCTTCTCAGTTTGGACTGTAA
Source organism: Brachyhypopomus gauderio (assembly GCF_052324685.1). Classification (NCBI taxonomy): domain Eukaryota; kingdom Metazoa; phylum Chordata; class Actinopteri; order Gymnotiformes; family Hypopomidae; genus Brachyhypopomus; species Brachyhypopomus gauderio. The sequence goes on from NW_027506951.1 coordinate 284,616, forward strand.
TTCAGTGATCACTGGGAGCAGCCATCCAAGGTGTGTGTTGGTCTCTGACTGAAGAATATTCAAGGCCCTTACCACTTGTTGACGACTGTCCAACAACTTTCAAAGTTGCCGAGCGGCTGAATAGGGGAAACTAATGCCTGACACATTAGAGCATTTGAACGTAAATCCAAGCTTCAGTTAGCGTTGCTTTATTTTGTATCAAATCAAGTATTCAAGCATTAAAACCATGCAGATGACACTCAACTGTATATCTCGCTAGAACCTAAAGCCCTAAAATCAATTTGCTCACTGTTTGACTGCATAGATGATATACAGACATGGATGTCTGACAATTTTTTACAGTTAAATAAACAGAAGACAGAGGTTCTTGTTCTTGGCAGTGATTCACAGAGGAATGATGTCCAGACTTATTTAAATCATATGAATCTGAATGCCAGACAATGTGTTAAGAACCTGGGCGTCACCTTTGATAATGAGCTCAACTTCAAATCACACATCATGACTACATGCAAGACAGCTTACTTTCACCTTCGAAACATCACTAAGGTACGAGATATGCTCTCTCCTGCTGACAGTGAAAAACTTGTCCATGCATTTATCACATCAAGGCTAGATTATTGTAATGCTGTTCTATCTGCTCTTCCAAAGAGCTCTATTTCGCACCTACAGCGAGTTCAGAACGCGGCTGCAAGGGTTCTGACCCGCAGGAGAAAGAGAGATCATATTACACCTGCACTCCACTCACTGCACTGGTTACCTGTCAGCTTTAGAATAGATTTTAAGGTTCTAGTGATGGTTTTTAAATGTCTTCATGGTCTTGCCCCTCTTTACCTCAGTGAAATGATGGTTAGATATGTTCCAGTCAGGTCTCTCAGGTCTTCAAACAGTAATCTACTGGTGATTCCTAAAAGCCGATTAAAGATTGGCAAGGGTGCTTTTAGCCACTATGGCCCAAAGCTCTGGAATTCTCTTCCTGAAGAGCTCAGAGGCATTTCATCCTTGCATAGTTTTAAGAACAGTCTCAAAACATTCCTGTTTAGATCCGCTTTTAGTTAAGAAATTCTCAATCTTATTTACTTTATTACATTATGTTGTCTATTATTTTTAAATCCAATTATCTAAATAGTTTTATCTTATTTACTTTACTTCTTATTATCTTATTTACTTTACCTTTTTACTTTTTATGTTATTTTTATATTTTTATCTTTAATTTCTTTTAACATTTTCCTTTTGTCTTTTTGTCTTATCTCCTTTTAATGTTTATTTTATTTATACTGTAAAGCACTTTGAGTTGCATGTATGTATGAAAGGTGCTATACAAATAAAGATTATTATTATATTATTATTATCAGCGTCCACAGACCTCCACAATCCATAAACTGCATAAAATCAGATGCAAGCAGTAATTCACAGGCAACGTTCTTGTCAACAACTTACAACATTTTAACGGTCAGCAAAAGTAGGCTTCACCCATCACCCACTCACTAGTACTACCCCTTCTCACCTAGCAAGTGCACAGGCGATATTACAAATCATTACCGCCACCGACACCATGTGACCCAAATAGTACATGTCATTACTATTTCCTGTTGCAAGTACGCTGTGCGCGTTTGGTTGCCGCTTTGCTCCAGGGTTTATTAGTTAGTTAAATTTGGCTCCTGTTTTATTATCATTTCCAGGACTTTTACTCGCTGTTTGCTCGTGCTACTCGTGTTTGTTTTTATTAGCTCACTGTTTGTGCCTGTACCTGGATACAGTGTGCTTGGATTTCCTCTCCTGCTGAAACTCCTTCCACTGGAACTTTCTTCAATTACTACAGTTGGACTCCCCACTGCAGGTTGCTTGGACAGTTTCGCTATGCTGCTGTGACTTTTCCACCCTGGTTGTGTGCTATATGCTGCGCTTCTACTCATGCATGTAGCCTATGCTGATACCGGCCTAACACGAGCTTTCCCTCTTCACTCCCTGCCGACACTAACCTGCTACATTCGAGTAAGTTTCCACTCTCTCGCTTGTTGTGGTGTTATGTTCCTCTTTATGCCCTGAGGAGTAAGTATAACTGCTCTGTCATGGCGTATATTAGTGGATGTGATTAGTAGGCTAACGTGGTGTATTATCTGGCTGTGTTTTCGGTTGTGTGCTAAGATGAGTTTGGCTAGCCGGCGTTTAGCAGCTGTAGTCACCCTGGGTGTCCTGGTTCTTATCAAAGTAGCTCACTGGATTATCTGTGGCGTCGGAACTCCCCTGCATCTCTCTATGGCAATTTCATACACTGCCAGCGAACTTCTGCAGATTAGGGACAGGAGTTACAGACTCTCCCCTGATGTGTTTTACAACTGTTCCCAACTGGGAATAGCTCGTTGCCCCCGGTATATGCATCGTGGCACTCGATCCACTCCATCTCTGAGCTATCACACTGCTAAACCTGGATCTATTCCCTGCATCTGGAGTTCTAGTCGCCGCTGCTCTAAAACCCGGCGCTATGTGGATCCTTCAGTACTGTTGAAACTCCCTAAAACCTCTGACTGGTCAGCTACACATGACCCTGCCTCATGTAGGAATACAAAGTTTACTTTGCTTAATGTGCGGTCTCTCAATAACAAAGCGACTTTTATATCTGATATTATTACGGACAATAACATTGACTTTTTATTCCTGACTGAAACATGGCAACAACCAGATGATTATCTGGCACTGAATGAAGCTTCACCCCCTGGTTTTCAGTACATTGATAACCCCCGTACAACTGGTCGTGGAGGTGGACTGGCGGTCCTTTATCGTTCCACCTACAAGGTCCACAAAGTGTCTATTCCCCCGACATCTACATTTGAGTGTCTTGGTCTGAAGATAGCTGGATCAAAGCCATTGTTGATCTTGTTGGTTTACCGTCCACCTAAATCCAATTCTGTACCGCTCTTTCTGTCAGAGCTGTCTGAACTGCTAGCCTTGCACTCTCCTCTGTTTCCTTCTGTGTTAATATTGGGTGATTTTAACATTCATATGGACTCCAGTCAATGTGCTCACTCTGCTGATCTTCTTAACCTACTGCATTGTTTTGATCTCACTCAACATGTAGCCTCAGCCACTCACTCTCATGGTCATATTCTGGACCTTGTCTGTACTACCCCCTGTATTTCTCCATCTAATTTGCAGGTTACAGAATTTAATGTTTCTGATCATGGAGCTGTTGTATTTTATCTACCGCTATCACTCCCTTCCAAGAGAATGCATACACCTCGCAGCATTACTTTTAGGAATTTTAGAACTGCCAGCCCTCTTGCTCTTATGAATACGCTAGCCCAGTTCACAATTCCTCCGATCCTGTCGTCTCCTGAAGTCCTGGTCGATCACTATAATAACATGGTCTCAGCCACACTTGATCTCCATGTTCCTCTTCAGACACGGGTTGTGACTTTCCGTCACTCTGCCCCTTGGTTTACTCCTGAGCTCAGGTTAATGAAAGCTAGAGGCAGGCAACTGGAGCGTCTCAGCAAAAAAACGAAATTGACCGTCCATGCAGTTGCTTATAATGATCATATTCTTGAATATAAAACTGCGTTGAAAATGGCTAAGGCAGATTTTCATTCCTCCAACATCGCTAACTGCCAGGGAAATCCCCGAGCCCTGTTCTCCATAATAAATAAATTGCTGCAGCCCGCTAGTAAGTTTCCATTAACCCCCTCATCATCTCTCTGTAGTGAATCTTTGTCATTCTTTACCAGGAAAGTCAGGAATATTCACTCAGAATTTCAACATATAACCTGCCACTTGGACTCCTCTAAACCTCAACCTAAACTATATATTGCTCTTTCCGCTTTTCACCCTGTTGAAGAGAGTTTTGTTACCAGGCTTATTAAGGGATCAAGAGCATCCACTTGTGTCCTTGACCCCCTGCCTACTCATCTAGTTAAAGCATGTTTGACAACACTCTGTTCACCGATCACCAAGATCATTAATGCTTCTCTCAGTACCGGTTCAGTTCCTCTCAGTTTAAAGCTGGCCGCTATTACTCCTGTACTAAAGAAGCCAGGACTTACCCCTGATGATTTTAATAACTACCGTCCCATATCTAACCTGCCTTTCCTGAGTAAGGTGCTCGAGCGTGTAGTTTCTGTTCAACTTAAAGAACATCTCATCTCTAACAACCTCTTTGAACAATTTCAATCTGGTTTTAGAACAAATCATAGCACTGAAACTGCCCTGGTAAGAGTCATGAATGACCTACTGCTGGCAGCTGATTCTGGACTAGTGAACATCCTTGTCCTCCTTGATCTTACTGCAGCATTCGATACTGTCTGTCATGACACATTGCTCCACAGACTGGAATCCTGGACTGGGATCACTGACATGGCAATGGCCTGGTTCCGGTCATACCTCACGGACAGGCAGCAGTTCGTTTCACTGGATGGTTTTAGATCAGACACTTTGTCTCACTCCTACGGTGTCCCTCAGGGTTCAGTTCTAGGCCCCCTTCTTTTTATCATCTACATGCTTCCACTTGGTAATATTATCCGACAACATGGTCTTCAGTTCCATTGCTATGCAGATGACACACAAATATACATCAGCACGAAGCCTTCCGACCCATTGCCTCCTGATGCATTGGTTAGCTGTTTAACTGACATTAAAAAATGGATGAATAACAACTTCCTGAAACTGAACAGTAATAAATCTGAAGCCATTCTTGTGGCATCACCCTCCACACTCATGAAGATTGGCCAACCAACTATATCTCTTCCCGGTTTCGTCACATCCTCGGTGGCACAGGTTCGCAATTTGGGTGTTATTTTAGACTCCACACTCTCTCTGGATGCACACATAAAGAACGTCACCAAAATAGCCTTTTTCCATCTTCAAAACATCGCCAGACTGCGCCCCTCCCTTACTGACTCAGTGGCGGAGACACTTATACATGATTTTATTACTTCTAGACTTGACTACTGTAACTCTGTTTTAATTGGGCTCCCTATGAGTAGCCTCAAGAAGTTGCAGTATGCCCAGAATTCGGCAGCTAGACTACTCACGCACACCAGGACATGGGAACACATTACCCCCATATTAAAAGACCTGCACTGGCTACCGGTTCATTACCGTATCCAGTATAAAATACTACTTTTGGTTTTTAAATCCCTGCATGGTTTGGCTCCTTGTTACCTTTCTGGCTTACTCTCTACATATACACCATCACGCTCACTTCGGTCTGCAGATGCTCACCTTCTATCCGTACGCACTGCAAAACTCAACACGTATGGTAGAAGAGCATTTAGTGTTGTTGGTCCTAAGTTATGGAACTCTGTCCCCCTCTATCTCCGCACATGTACATCCCTAACTACTTTTAAGAAGCTCTTAAAAACTTACCTTTTTAGTATTGCCTTCTTGAATATGTAGGTTCACATGTGTCCGTGTTTATGTATATGTGTGTCCCTTTTCTCATCTGCTGCTTCTTTCTAATGTTTTTAGTTATTTAATGATTTATTTTAAATTGTTGTGACTTATTCTAATCCTTTTTAGTTTATTTAATCTCTTGTTGCCTATTCCCTTGTAAAGTGTCCTTGTGTGTCTTGAAAGGCGCTTATAAATAAAATTCTATTATTATTATTATTATTATTATTATATATTATTACATAAGTGCACACAAAACCTAAACCCAAGTCTATGTCTGTCCACAACACTAGTGATGAGATTTTCGGCTCTATTTTCAGATGCGGCTCTAATGGCTCTTCTTACTGTGGAGAGCTGGCTTTTTTCGGCTCCAAAACGGCTCCCCATATATATTTTTTACATTATTTATTAATTATTAGCTTAAACCTAATTTTATAACATTTTGTTTCATTATTGACATTGTTAAGCACTTGTGATGAGTAAAAATGCTGCAAATATAAATAAAACATTTTATTTATATAAAATATAAAGAGGCATGCTTTATAAATAAAACTTTTATTATAACCAATTATTAAATTATCACAAACTAGCACCAAAATAGAACGCAATACAGCTTGGCCAATTGCCTGCCGTTTCCACAAAAAAAGTGGAGATAACTTTTTTTTCCAATGTTTTCCCACCACATTATTAACTGAAAGCTGCGTGTGATTGGTCAGATGTGTGGAGCACAGGCTTGATATGCAGGCAGTCGAGACATTCTTTGCAGTGTTGTCTGAAACGATATGTGGTAGTATAAAGAAACACCCCTCAAAAACAGGGGAAGGAACATTTACCTGACGAAAATTAATGTTGCATTGTGTTCCAGGTTTGAAAAGTGCTAAAGTAGGCTACTTGAAAATGTAACTGTATTTTGTTTCACAACAAATAGCTGACTGAATCGATGTGATAAAGCTAAATATTTCGAATAATTTCGAGTATATGTATAAATATTTAAGTTTAAGATGCTGGGAAATATTGAAAAATGGCCTTTTTCAATATTGAAAAGTGACGTACAAGTGCTTGAATTCCACCTTGTAAAGGTGTATGAACCCGGCATACATAACTTTGTTCATTGCGCTGAAGAGGGGCACGACCTCGCTTCGCGCGGCGGTCCTCACGCAGGGGCAGAGCCACCGCGATTGTGTCATTTTCGGCACACGGACCCTCGCGCTGGTCACGACACGCCAAGTATAAACTTGGTTTAGGCACCGACTGAGGAAATAAACTCTCCGCTCTCTACCACTGGCAGAAGCAGAGCAATATGTGCAAGGAGAGGGAGAGACAGCGAGGCACCGTAGGAAAATGATGTTGGAAAAAAACTGTGGCACTTGCAGAGCACAAGCGACTCCCAAATAGGATCCTAAAACGGCTCCCATTGTGGAGCTGGTTCCAATCGCTCAATTCAAAGAGCCAGCTCTTAGAGCTGGATCGTTCGCGAACAACACATCACTACACAACACCACTGGGGGCTATTCCACGAAGCGAGCTAACGCAGTAAGCCGGGCTTTTTAAGACAAGCCTGGCTCATTTTGCTCAAATTCGGTTCCACGGAGGAGGCTAGACTTAAGCCTCGCTCAGTTACTACAGCAACATATAGGCCTACGTTTGTACAAACCTGGGGGCTATTCCACGAAGCGAGCTTATGAAAGCGGCGCTTATTAGAGTGAGCCTCGCTTAAGTTAGCCAAACAGTTCACTTCCGTCTAGTTCCGTTCCACTAACGAAATTCAGACGCAACGTAATTCAAGCCAGGCTTTTGTAATCGGCGATCATGCACGTGCACACAGTATTTAAACAGCCTCACTAATTGATATTCGAAAAGGCAAGAAAATGTCGAAAGAGCTGAAAGAACGAGCAGCTTTTTTTTCTTCTGCTGAACATGAGCTACTCATATGTCTTTATCAGGAATATAAAGACGTTATTATGAAGAAAGGCAACACATCCTGTAATAATAAAGCCAGAGAAGCTGCTTGGCAGAATATTGCAAACAGATAAAATGGGTGAGCATATAATTTAATCCATTCATTGGCATTTTAAAAGTGTTATAGTAAATTAATAATGTTAATAATTTCCTGATTTAGAAGTAACATGAGCGGGGTTAAGAGAACATGGCAGCAGGTCAAGGTGAAATATAAAAATATACTCCAGAATGGTAAGTACAGTTGATTAGTCCAATGTGCTGTGACAGAAATGATTGATTATTGATTAATTATCATTGATTAGATTATGTTTAGAGATTATTATAATACTTATGAGTTAGTATTTGTCCATTTTGGTTAAGCAGAAGGACTACACACTGACTTAGTGTGATTCAGTGTAACCAGGTTTAGCTCATGTGTTCCATACTATGGCCAAGGTCAGGCAAAGTGCAGAAGGTCAGAGCACTTTGTCAACTGAGTGTCACTAGTCCACTATCCTGGGATTCAGCTGTCTTTGCATTCTATTGATACACCAGTTTCTTCCACTAACTCTAGGAGAGTCCATATTAGGAGATACACACACGTTAGGTAAAAGTAGCCTGCTGGATACCTGTGTTTTGGTACATGCTGTGCTAATAATAACTTGCCTGTTAGAACTGTTGAACTGTGTATAAAAGGGAAGAGGACTGCCCTCTTCCTTCAGAGTGTCATGCTTGAATGAGACTCTCATGTCTGCGTGATTTTTGTCTTATTAAATCAATCATTTTAACCACGTCTGAGTCCTCATCCATTTATTAGAAAATTTCCACGACAGTGCAGGAAAAGGTAAAACACCATATTAAATAACTATAAAATATTTTAGCAACCAGAAAGAAAACTGCTACTGCTGCTACTGGTGGTGGGCCTCCTGTAGCAGCCCTCACTCCTGCAGAAGACCTTGCTTTAGAGCAAAACAGCGGACACCCCATCATTGTGGGAATTGAAGGAGGAACATCATCTGATCCTGTCTGTCCTCATGATACACAGCCTTATGTTAAAGGTAGGTTCAGTTGTTTCTCAGATTTTACATTTTTGTTCTTACAGGCTACATCGTAGTATTATTGTATACTTGATGACTAAAATTTTACAGTGGTGGGGGGTGTGCTGACTCTTTTGGACCCTCCTGTATTTGACAATGATGTGAGTACCATAAATCAGTCTATTTCTTATGACGGAACCCTGAGGACTGTTAATATTTACGTGTCTTAATTTGTTGTTTGCAGGGGGAGATTGCCAGACCATCCAGGATGGTACAGGAGGATGAGGACACAGTGTCTGCCTGTTCAGAAAGGCCAGCTGTAAGGTGTGTGTGTCTATGTATCTGTATGTTAATCTGCCGTGTGATCTCATGATTTGTGTTGTGTTTAAAGGAAATGGAAAAACAGAGAGAAGACCCTCAGGCTTCCACGTCCAGAGCTCACACCTCTACAAGAGAACAAGTGAGTAGTAGTTATGCAGTTCAACATGAATAAATACTTCTCAATCTTGACTATACTTCTGTCTTGAAGGAATCTGAGATTAGGCAGATCTACAAAAGGTACTTGCTCAAATATATAGAATGTAAAAAGGCAGATCTGCAATACAAAAAAAACTAAAAATACAGAAGTTGGAGCTTGAAATAAAGAAAACGGAGAAAGATGTGAGTATTTGCCAAAATACTCACTTTAATATGCTTGTTTTTGCAAAATAAGAAAATCAAAGTTTCTTCTGTTCACAAGGCTCAGCAAGACAATTAATAAATTTCTCTTTCCAAAAGAAAGGTGTTTTGTTTTGTGTTAATGAACAAATGCAAACAAAATATTCCCTTAAGTAAGTGTTTGCATACATGTCCCTCACAGCTCTACAATCCATGTGGTCTGCAATTAAAATGTCATCTTCCCATTGCTCCAACTGCACTCTTGGCATTTCTTCTTTTTGCAGTATTGCCACATTGTGCAAAACTGCACAGGCTGCTATAATGTCACAGGCTCTCTCAGGGGTCACTTTGAGATGGCGCAAGCAGTTAAATCTGCTCTTTAACTGTCCAAATGCCATCTCAATGCATGCCCTTGTCTTTGAAAGTGCACGATTGAACCTCCTCTCGGCATCTGTTGTAGGGTCTGCATATGGGGTAAGGAGAAAAGATTGGCAGGGGTAACCCCTATACCCAAGCAGTAAGCCAGGAAACGCACCTACGATTATAAGGAGTAGAGTTAAACACTGAGGCCAAATCTGCACTATTTTGTATGGTTGGAGTATTCTTACCTTGGGCAAACCTCTGTGCCAGTGAGGAGGCACGAAATCTCCTGGAATTGTGCACCAAGCCGGGCCATTTTGCCTCAATGTTGGAGAATAGAAATTGGCTGGTGCAAACCATCTAGAACAATGGCAAAATTGACAAAGGGTGAAAGTTGTTCAAACCCATGGACCGACATGCTTTACAATTTCTGTTGGGTAGGCAAAACTTGCATGTACCTGCACATTGATGCTGTGAAATGATTTTCAGTTCACATAGTCTGTCTCCATGGGTCCAGATGGGTCCAGTCTGTACTGGTCTCGCCAGCGGTTGGGCTACCCAGACAGCTAAACACAGTATTCAATAAATTCCACTGAAGCTGAGGCTTGTACTTGGACTCTTTACTGAACCACAGTGTGAAACTGCAACACAATATCATAAACATAAATGTTACAGACACAAGAAATAAGGAGCTGATCTAGCTTATTCTAGATAATACACACAAGTAAGTGTATGAATTTGCTATTATCAGTAAACATCATGGCATACAGGGGGAGCATACCACCTAATTATAAACACACAACTTATGGTAACAGATCACAAATAATGTACTGTAAGCATCAATATTAACATTATAAACATATATACTTACAGACATTGCATCTTAATAGACATGCATGAAAGGATGGAGAAGGATGTGTAGCACAGAAAAACACTGTCACTGCGCATGCTTATTTCCTGAATACTAACTACTTCCTGTCTAAACCAGAAATGAGGTAAGTATTAAAAAAGATAACTTCTTCACAAATGGCCTCAAGGGGGCTTCAAACCAACAAACAAACATGGAAGTTTCTGGGTCCATAACACAGTCTATAGCACCAATGACCTTTGGGAAATCCTGGAGAATTCAATTAGTTTTGAATTGAATGAATTTTAGCATGAAATAGCTGATCAAGATGAATACAGAGCACTTTGGTAAGTGCTCTAGATAAGAGCATCTGTTAAAGTCATATAAATTTAACTCCAAGTTACTGCTGTTCTGAAAAAGGCTTCTTATATGGGAAGGATGCCTCTGTGACCAGGGAATTTAATGAGTATATTAAGGAAGCGCTTAAGCGCAAGGCAAACCTTTCGAATTTCACGTCAGACCGTCGCCTTACTAAGATATTCTGCATCCCCAACGCTGTACAGAAATGCGCCACTGGCAAAGAAGCGCAAAGCGATACAGACCGTTTGGGGTTTGGTAAGAGCTTCACTACATCTAGTGGTCTTCTCAATATATGGCCCCAGTAATTTACAAATATATATAATACTGTGTCTTCTGAACCTGTAGCGCTCAAATAAGTAGTCATACGGAAAGCCCAGTGGATCTGTCCTGTCCTGAAATGACCTTGGGGCTGGTAGCATGAATGCTCGGTGCACTACACGCGCTCCCTCATCTACTGGATTCTCTACAAATGGGCATGCCATGGTCAATCAGCCTTCAGCCTTCACTGTTAGCTGCTCTTTTTATAGCCTACATTTTTGATTATTTGTTTCACCTGTATGCAAATCTTGGTAAAGTAGTTGTCTGTATCCATTTCCTTTTTACACATTTACATTATTTATACTGAACATATGTGAATTGCGAAGTGATATGATTTGCTTGTAATTTGAACACAAAAGAGGAAGTATGGGGATAAATATATACCTAATGTGATGTTAGGCTGAGCGGCGAAGGACGAGACGTAATCCCTTGCTTTGCGCCAGGACGCCACTTTTTATTTATACAAATAACGCTTATAGCGCACACGGAACATGAAACATACACGGCAACGTGTAGACTGTAGACAACGACGAGCACAGGACACTGCGCGAGCGTACATTAAATAGACAAACCACATAAGCCCCGCGTGATTATGAGACGAGCCACAGGTGAGACGGATTTTCACAAGACATAACCGCACCCACAGATATCCACAGACGCAGACGAGTACACGTGGACAACGTAAACACACGCCCAAAAGGGAGGGGCCGGGGTCCTCAACGTGACACCTAAAAGTATCTTCACTTAAATTACTCAGTTATTATTAATACTCAGGTACAAAGAATTGTATTTTTGTGATATAGAGTTTATGCTAATGTATGTTTGTTGACCATTACTGCGATTAGGCACTGTATTTCATTTTACACGGACCTGAATTTGTTAAGATTAAACCAATACATTAAAATGTGCAGAAACCTCAATGATTAACAATGAATATGTACTCTGAAGATCGAAATATAAATTGCATTTGGAAATATAATTATTTAATTTTGATAATAATAATCTTCAATCATTCCAAACTAATAATTACAGTACTTAATTAAATGTATAAAGATATGATATGATCAAACTCCTCCATCTGGCCCTGTCCTGAGTGTCCTCCACTGACTCACCAGCCACTCTCATATCCTCTACCACTGCATCCATAAACCTCCTCATAGGTCTACCTCTCCTCCTCTTGCCTGGAAGTTCCATCCTCAAGACCCTCCTACCAATATACCTCTCCTCCCTCCTCTGTACATGTCCAAACCATCTCAATCTCGCTTCTCTAACTTTATCTCCAAAACATGCTACATGTGCTGATCCTCTAATAAACTAATTTCTGATCCTATGCTTCCTCGTCACTCCAAATGAGAATCTCAACATCTTCACCTCAGACACCTCCATCTCCCTCACCTGTCTCCAGTCCATACAACATAGGAGGTCTCACTACTGTCCTATAGATCTTTCCTTTCATTCTAGCTGACACCCTTCTATCACAGATCACCTCAGACACTTTATGCCATCCACACCACCCTGCCTGCACACTCTTCTTTACCTCTCGTTCACTTCCTCCATTACTCTGTAATGCAGCCAATCACTCTAGGAAATCCTTAAAATGTAAATGGAATGAAGTTTGTTATATATTGCTTCTCCTCTGTTTAATTTCTTTATTGTCCATGTGAATTAAAGACAAACCAACGATGCTGTAGAATTCCTCTTTGATGTCCATAACTGGCTTATGCCCAGGAAATACCGCAAAAGTGGGCACTAGTCCTTTTAATGCCACACATACTTTTCGGACAGACTGACATACAGTAGCTTTGCTGACAGGTTCCGCATCTCCTACACTTTAAAGAAAACTTCCACTAGCAAAAAACGAAGAGTGATGTATAAAAATCTGGAGAGAATTGAGGGCTGATCCGCAATGTGTAATATTTGAAATGTGACGCTTAATAATGTTTTTGATGTAAGCAGGGCTTAATTTGAGCAGGGCTTAATTTCAGTTCCCGGATCGCACCCTTCAAAATGAAAGAGTTCACGGATCCTGCCGGAACAGGATCCGGGAACTCTTTCATTTTGAAGGGTGCGTTCCGGGAACTGCCGGAACAGGATCCGGGAACTCTTTCATTTTGAAGGGTGCGTTCCGGGAACTGAAATTAAGCCCTGCTCAAATTAAGCCCTGCTTACATCAAAAACATTATCCGGTCTGCCTCGATCCGGTAACTTTCAAGCCTACTAATAAGTTATGAACCAATTAATTGCATTGAACCAATTAATTGAACAAATTTTAAACATTTTTAAACACAAACCACATTCAGGTTTCCTAAATCACATAAGAGCTCTCCTTTTTAGCGATGCCTTTCCGTGTCTCCCTTATAAAGCTAGTTATACTTTCACTAGTGACCGTAGCGCGCGACTCTGCACACCTTGCGCGCGTCTCATTCTTTGCAGTGTTGTGGAAACGATATGTGTTTAGTATAAAGAAACACCCCTCAACAACAGGGGAATGAACATTTACCTGACCAATTTTAATGTTGCAAATTGCAAAAATGTTGCAAAAATAACGATAACGTTCATTGAAAAATAATCCAGAAATGATAGTAGGACTATGGCTCTGTTCGAAATAGCCTACTACATACTGGATACTGCATACTGGACTCAGTATGTACTGGATACTGCATACTGGTCCTTGTAGTAGTATGCAGTACAGTTTCCAGTATGCGACAAAAGCAAAGCATACTACGGGGTCACGTGAACGTAGCGTTGCATGATGGGATGCAGTACACCACGAAGATAGCTCTGTTCGCGTACTGGAATATTTTGCAGAAGTAGTAGGTCATCCAGGTATGTTTCGCATACTGGAAAATTTCATTTTGGTCACATACTGCATACGGCATTTGGGGCTCGGTCAATACGCCAGTAGTATTTAGTAGGCTATTTCGAACAGAGCCTATGTCTATTCCGAGTTTTATAAGGCGTTCCCGACGAAGAGCTCGGCGAATAAACTGAGCTTTAATATCTACATGATCCTCGAGGAAAAGACACGTCATGATGACGTGTTTGTAATTCATGTTTAGGTTCCAGTTAACCTGCCAGCGAGCAGGTTAGATTCAGAGCATAAGTTGCTATAGTAACTGACTCAGGTTCTCTCTAAGCTCGGTTTCTGGAACGGAAAACCTTGAGTTTCTGTGAATTCTGAGTTAACTTACTCGGTTTTATCGCTCTATCTTATTGCATTTGTCTGTCACTTGTTTTAAGTTTCTTTTATTTTCCTTTTATTGTTTGCTTTTATTGTGCAGTGTCCTAGGGTGTATTAAAGGTGCTTATTAAATAAAGTGTTATTATTATTATTGTGTTGTCTGCGCATTTATCAAAAAGCCAGATGTCTTTTCAGCCAGCTGTGGCATCAATTTCCTGCTAGTTTCTTAAATAGGACTGCAATGGTGATTCTTGACAAACTGATTGTAACGGCTAGGCGAGGAACAGGAAGCTGAGGTGAAAGCAAGCTATACTTGCACGTTTATTAGACAGCGTTATATAGAATGCACGTGCAAACTTGTGGGACATCTAACAAGAACTGGCAAAGACACAGACTAACACCCACACTTAAATATACAGTCAGAAACAATAATAAAAACAATGCCTTTCTGGTCCAGGATGGTTTCAAGTTCTTCTCTGCCCCTTCTGAGCTCATGGTAGAGTTCTTCCATTAGGTCCAGCTGGATCTTCACATGACTGTTGGTGAGCTTCTTCATCCGCTGGAACCTCCATGGATCCTGATGCATTATTTGGATGTAAAAGGAACACTTCCTAAATATTTCCAGCTTGTTTTTGTAGGTCTGGAGGACAGTGTGATTTAATCTGGTGGACAGCAGATGCATTATGTGGTTACCAATGCTGGAGGAAGCTTGCAGTGTATTTGACTGTTGGATGTTGACGTCATTATTATCCCCTGTCTGTCCCCTAAAATGGGTCTTCATTGGATGGCAGTGTCTTTGCAAATCTGCATCCAGGGTGCTCATATTTCTTTTCATACCTGTAGGATTAACAGTTTAATCACTTTGGGACAGTTTAGGGCTGTATGTAATCTTTAGAGATACTTTTAAATAGACCTATATAAAATTAAAGATCTCAAAGATTTGAGCATTGATCACATGGGATAATTGATTTCAATATAAGAAAATATCAGGCTATAATGTGATATACAGTAGGCCTCATTGTTATGTCTGAATTAGGGAGACTACACTCCCCACACTGGTCCAATCCAGATCTCCTAAATATTGAACAACCTGTGTCTCTTTCTGCTGGAATTTGGAATTCTCATTTTGCTCTTTAAGAATTTATAGTAGGCTATATTTAACTACCCTTGCATTCGACTCCACTCTGATTACCAAATGTCACACTTATTTACAATTTAGTAGAGGCTCCACATGCACATACCATGGGGTGGGGGTGTTGGAGGGGTTCATTAATATTATAATAATTATAAATTAAAAGTATTTCCAGTAGCAGTTAACAATAACCATTGCAATTTAGGCTAAATCAAAGTCTGGGAAACTAGCCCCTTTGCTGTATTTATCTGCAAGCTTTTCAGTGAAGATGAAATGTTACACAGATGAACCACCAGATTTTTAGTATCTGGCATATACATTGAACAATTAGGCCTAGGCATTTAAGCAAGTTTGACAAATAAGGCTTCTGTATCATTACAGACCAGACCAGAACAGTGCCTTTTTCTCGTTCCTCCCCTTGGTACACTGACAAATTACAGGCAATGAAGGCAGCTGGACATGCCCTTGAGCGGCGTTACAAGGCCTCTAACGTCATGGTTCACAAACTTGCCTACCGGGAATACTCAAAATCCCTTAGAGAGGCACGGTCACATTTCTATGGGAGTGTCATTAAAAACAATGCAGGCAACTCTAAGCTTTTATTCTCAACCATAAACAATCTCCTCAAACCGCAAGCCCCCTTATTCACTAAAACTACCAAAGAGCACTGCAACAATCTCATGGACTTTTTCAAAACAAAAATTCAAAAAATCCGTTTTGGTCTCTGTAACTCCTCTCCCCTACATATACTGGACACCCACTCACAATCTGAGGTCTTGCAGCCCCTAAACCATTTTCCAGAGGTCTCGCAGCAGGAAGTTGAAGGCATCATCAGAAGGATGAAACCCTCCACCTGTGCCCTGGATCCCTTTCCTACACCCCTTTTGAAAGGAAATATCTCTGCCATTAGTCCTCTGATCACCACTGTTATAAACCTTTCTCTTCAGGCTGGGTATGTTCCATCTCCTTTGAAGACCGCCATAATCAGACCACTTCTTAAAAAACCTACACTAAGTCCTGAAGTGTTTACTAATTACAGGCCTATCTCCAACCTTCCCTTCCTCTCCAAAGTCCTGGAAAAGGTTGTAGCTGGCCATCTTCAAGACCACCTCAAACATAATGATATTTTTGAAAAGTTTCAATCTGGCTTCCGCTCCTCGCACAGCACAGAAACAGCTCTGGTTAGGGTCAGCAATGATCTTTTAATGGCAGCTGACAATGGCTCACCTTCACTACTCATCCTCCTTGACTTCTCTGCTGCATTCGACACTGTTGACCACCATATTCTCCTCCACCGCTTACATACCATCGTTGGTCTTAGGGACACTGCCCTAAACTGGTTTCAGTCCTATTTTGCTGAAAGGACAGAATATATTTCAATCAACAATGCAAGATCACATATACATACCATGACCTGCGGAGTCCCCCAGAGGTCAGTTCTTGGCCCCATCCTTTTCAATCTGTACATGCTCCCCCTTGGCCATGTCATTAGTCGCTACGGCATTTCATTTCACTGCTATGCTGATGACATATAACTTTACTTAAAAGTGGACTTTTCCTCCTCTGGATCACTACTGTCAACTACCCATCCTTCAAGACTCTCTGCCTGCTTGGAGGAGATAGAAAAGTGGATGGGACACAACTTTCTCCAGTTAAACAGCACCAAGACAGAAGCAATCCTAATTGGCACCTCTCACCAGACAAAGTCTACATCTATAACCAGCTTCACTTTCTCTGGTCAGAACATCCCACTCTCCTCTTCAGTCACTAACCTTGGTGTCCATTTTGATCCACAACTTACATTTGAAAGCTATATCAATCACCTCTGCAATGTCTCCTTCCACCACCTCAGAAATATTTACAAACTTCGTCTGACTCTGACTGTATCAGATGCAGAAACATTGGTTCATGCTTTTATCTCCTCCAGACTGGATTACTGTAATGCACTCCTCATCGGGATCCCTAACAGGAGCCTTCAGCGGCTACAGCACATCCAGAATAGTGCTGCAAGGGTCCTGATGAGAGTTCGTAAATATGAACACATCACTCTGGTCCTCTGTTCTCTTCACTGGCTTCCTATCTCTGCCAGAATAGAGTACAAGATCTCCCTCCTCACCCACCAGTGCATCTACGGCAACACACCCACCTACCTAAAAGAACTACTCAGACCACTAACCTCCTCACGATCACTCTGCTCTGAAAACACACATCGTATCATGCAACCAAGGACAAAGCTCAGCACTATGGGTGATTGGGCCTTCTGCTCTGCTGCCCCTCGGCTGTGGAATGCCCTCCCTGACCATCTAAGGTCACCACAGTCAAAGGAATGTTTTAAAAAGGGACTTAACTTTTCTCTTTAGGAAATTTTACGACTTATAATTAACATTCTTTTAAACACAGTACCTAGTGAACTATTAAAATAATGAATTATTTTATCATATATATTTTAACATATATTAGATCATTTATTTTACCATATATTTGATGATATATTTTACCATGTTGCACTTTGAGGTTTGTTTCAAATGTAAAGTGCATTACAAATAAAATATATTAGTGGTGGGCCGTTAACGGCGCCCGTTAATTTGATACTCTTATCGGGCGATATAAA
Source organism: Brachyhypopomus gauderio (assembly GCF_052324685.1). Classification (NCBI taxonomy): domain Eukaryota; kingdom Metazoa; phylum Chordata; class Actinopteri; order Gymnotiformes; family Hypopomidae; genus Brachyhypopomus; species Brachyhypopomus gauderio. Next base: position 302,439 of record NW_027506951.1, read on the forward strand.
AATTATCGCCGTTAATCTATTCTTAAAGTTGGGTTGGGAACTGGGTCAAAATGGGTAAGCAAACTATGATGACTTTCAACTTGATGGTTTAGCTCGGCTGTATTCCTAACCAAATTGCACAGTAGGGGCAAGAACGAGTTTTTAAACCTGTGAATTACAAATCGTACGTGTTTTTACATGGATGCAGCCACGAAGTCGCCAGGTCTGCTTCATGGAAAATTCATGTTTAGGAACGTGAAGTGTTACCGGAGTGGAGCTCGGAGCGGTCATTTTCTGCATGGTCCTAGCGCTAGATTCGTCGCTATTTAAATATTTCTTTTTAACCGTTAAAACTACAGAGGACCAAAACTGACTTTTGAAAATTACGTCCGTGAGGTTAAATGTACTAAATGTTGGCTTACATTTCAAATATCATGTTTAGCTGAATAAACATGTTATTTAATGTACAGTATGTAGGCTTACAAATTCATGTTTAACTGAATAAACCGTTGAACACGAGTAGCCTCCATTTTATTGAGCATGTTTTTTTTTCTTCAAGTATCAAAGTAGAACAGCTTCCTCAAGCAGTCATTGATGCATTTTATGAGCCATTTTAATATAGATTAATCTAGATTAATCTAGATTCATTTCAAGATTTCAGTGAGATTAATCTAGATTAAAAAAATTTATCTATGCCCACCCCTAAAATATATTATTATTATTATTATTATTATTATTATTATTATTATTATTATTATTACTTCGCTGGAAAGTAAAAGTAACAATGATGATTTGTAGAAGCCCTAAAGGTCTGGTTATGAAAGATGTAACTATCGTGTGTGTGTGTGTGTGTCATCCTGTCTATGTAACGCTGGGCTCAGGGAGACGGACGAGGCACGAGTCCACTGGTTTCGACAACGTTACTTTAATCACAACATATAACAAAGCGCAGACGCGCACATAAACCACGTTTACAATGAACGTGTTACATTCAGACAACGACGAGCACAGGACACCACGCGAACGCACATTAAATAGACAAACCACAGAAACCCCACGTGATGACAAGACGAGCCACAGGTGAGACGGATTATCACAGGACAGAACCGCACCCACGAAGATCCACAGACGTAGACAATCAGACGCAGACAACACAGACACACACCCAAAGGGAGGGTTCGGAGACCGTAACGTGACAGACCCCACCAAGGGCACTACCCGTCCCGGGGTGCCAACAGGACCAAGCGCCCCGAACCCACGTCGATGGGCGGATCCGACGTGCTCAGTCCTGCGTCTGGGATATGACCGCCCTCGGTGGAGAGTCCGCCACGAACAGCCTAGAACACTCTCCCTGGGAAGACCGGGGAAAAGACGGTAGACACATTTAACGGGACGGACACAAACACACAGACTGGTACATTAAAACATAGCAGCACGAAAGGGAAGAAGGGATTAGGCACACATACGGGAAGACTCACAAACACTGGGAAAGACACACACGAAACAGGCGCCAGGCTGCGCGCCAGGAGGAGAGCGATGAGGGAAGAGAGACCGGGAGCTGCTGCTGTGGGCGGTCCTCCTCCTGCCTTCGCTGCGAACCCTCCGCTGAGTGCAGCGCGGCTGGCAGACGTGCCTGGTGCAGCGCGGCTCGCGGACACTCTTGCTGCCTTCCCGGTGGGCACGCTACCGGCTTCTGTGGAAGCCCTCGGGGGGCGTGCCACGGGGTACGTCTGCCGACCCACCCTCTCTCTCTCAGGGGAACCACCTCGGTGAAATCCCTCTCTTCCTCGCTTTTCTTCTCTGGACCCGACAGCGGTAGTGACTTCCATCTCCTCCTCTTCCTCGCTGCTCAGGCTCCAGCTCATGGGCTCCTCCAGGCTGCCACCCCTGGAGTAGTCCATGGTGCTTCCCTCGGAGTGCTCGGGAGACACGCCCTCCTCGGGCTTCCTCCTCCCCCTCATGGTCTTGGACGAGCACCCCCGAGTAGAGTGAGCTCCCCTCGTCCTCTTCCTCCGTTATGAAATGTGCCATATTTTGTCAATTGAACCCCAATTGAAATTTGTCCTCCGCTTTTAACCCATCTGTGCAGTCAGAACACACACACACACACTAGTGATTACTAGGGGGCTGTGGATCACACGTGCCCAGAGCGGTGGGCAGCCCTAGCCCGGCGCCCGGAGAGCAGTTGGGGTTAGGTGCCTTGCTCAAGGGCACCTCAGTCATGGCCTGTCTGGGAATCGAACCCACGACCCTCCGGTCACAAGTCCAATTCCCTAACCGCCAGGCCATGACTGCCCCGTTAGTAGCTCGCTGTCCGAGTAGTCGGTGAAACCCGAGCACACGGAAGGGGAACGGTGTTCTTCGGTGGGGGCGGAGCATACAGAGTGAGGATTGTCCTCCTCTTCGCCCTCACCGTAATACTCGGTGGGGGCAGGGCATTCGGAGGGGGGATAGTCCTCTTCTCCCCCTTCACCCTCACCGTAGTCTACGGTGGGGGCGGAACAAACCGAGGGAACCTGGTCTTCTTCCTCCTCCTCCTCCTCTTCCTCCTCACCCTCACCGTAGTCTACGGTGGGAGCGGACCCCAGGGAGGGGGAATAGTTCTCGTCCTCCTCTTCCTCGCCCTCTGATTCCTCCCCCTCGAACTCGCTCTCGGGGGTCTTCTCCGTGAAGCAGATCATGTTGAGGGGTACGGAGGCGTTGCGGTGCTGTGCAGGGGAAGAACCATGGTGGTGCCTGCTGGGTCTCTTCCCCTTCTTTGCACGGGTGGTGTAGCCTGGCATTCTTTGGTCGGCTCGTCGTTCTGTCACGCTGGGCTCAGGGAGACGGATGAGGCATGAGTCCTCTGGTTTCGACAACGTTACTTTAATCACAACATATAACAAAGCGCAGACGCGCACATAAACCACGTTTACAATGAACGTGTTACATTCAGACAACGACGAGCACAGGACACCGTGCGAACGCACATTAAATAGACAAACCACAGAAACCTCACATGATGACGAGACGAGGTGAGACGGATTATCACAGGACAGAACCGCACCCACGGAGATCCACAGACATAGACGATCAGACGCAGACAACGTAGACACACACCCAAAGGGAGGGTTCGGGGACCGTAACGTGACAGTCTAGTGCTCAAAATCACATGTGTAGGCTATATAAGCATAAATAATCTCTTTTGTTATTCCCTTCAAATAGACTAAATATCAAATAATACAACGTTTAGATACAATTGATTAGGCATATTGATTGGATTTGAACAGTAAAAACATTAAAACACATTGACTACCTTGTCCATGAACAAGATTGTTCTGCAGAAGGTGGGTCTGTTCTCTAATGTTTTTTTCAAATGTGCTATTATCATCGCCATAGATAATGAAAATCGGCCGCGTCTTTCTGTAACGTCATAGGCAAATAATCTACATTCCCAATAACACCAAAATCACTTGTATTTTATGGTAGCATTTTATTTAATTAGGCTAATTAAATAAAGTCAGGGTTTTCTGCATTATAATATTACATATATATTGTCATTTTTCATTTAAGTCTGTTGACGGTAATTGCAAGTCTTTTTTAACTGAATGAAGTGGTATTTTCTGAGTCTGTGTCTCTCCCTGGATCCCCTCCATCACTGGCCTCCATCTATTTAAATGGAGTGCAAGCTCCTCTGCTGGGGTCAAATCCTGTCTTGGTGGGACTCCCCTTGGCCAGATTTGTGGGCTTATTTCTTTACTGCTACAATCATACAGACGTTCATCAGCAGACACCTAAATCTATTCACCTCATTTGTTCACTATCATTGTTATTTGTTCATTGTTATCTAAACTAAAGTCACTTATTTATTTGCTACATTTAATTGCACTACTACTTTCCATATTTCATCTCTTCATAAAACTCCATCAGGACTATTGTTCAGTGGCCATGAAGTAAGAAGTGCGACTGTTTTCTGTTTTCCCATTGGTGATTCTGGGTGCTATCCTGAGGTTTATTTAATAATGCCATGAACACGCACTTATTCCAGCTACTTACACCTGGCTTGACATAACCACGTCTTTTCATCCTGGCTCAGCAAGCGTGCAACCAACTAAGCCAAGATGCGCCGATCAGACTAGGTCAAGCCGTATGGAGGACGAAAGGTGACAAATAAATAAATAAATAAATGTACAGCCTAAAAGTAGAAATTTATGAACAAATACATAAATATTCGACATAAAATAGTTTTTATTTATTTATTTATGGATTAATTTATTTATGCATTAATTTTTTTTGTGGATTTATTTATGTATTTAAGAATTAATTTATTTGTGGATTTATGGATTTAAAGATTTATTTATTTATGGATTTATTCCTCAAGTCCATGTTAATGAAGTGGGCGGAGACTATTGCAGTTATAACGAGATATTGGTCGAGGGAGGTGTGGATGAGGTGCAAGGCGGACAAGACATAAAATGGCACGTGGAAAGTTGTCCCAGGTCCTGCGAGAAATCGCAGATGAGCAGGATAAGCGTAAGTTTCGCGTTTTTAATTATTTTTGCTGATTATCAAAATGTATTTATACCGAAGAACGACACCGTTATGCTCTTTAATGAAATAATGTCCTCGTGTTCTAACTGCCCCTCTCCTTGCAGCGTCAACATCTGCAGCAACCTCAGTCGCAGTCGATCTGAACCAGTGTAGGTTTAGCGTTTTCATTCTTTTCTATCGATTATTAAAATGCAGTTTTACCCAGGAACGCCATAGTTGTACTGTTGTTTAGTTAAATAATGGCCTCGTCCTTCTCCTTGCAGCAACCTCACCATCTGCAGCGGCTCAGTCAAGCACAGGTTCAGCTCAACATATACACCCTGTAGATGGTATGTGGTTTATTTGGGTCAAAGAACCCACAAGCATCCAGGAGCCGAAGTTAATGCGAAACGTGTCCCAATAGTATTCAGCTGTAGCCGCTAGTTCTTAGCCTAGCTAATTGCAGATTAAGTTAGCAACGACACCACTAGCTAGAAAGCACATTTACGTGATTGGAATGACAAAAAACCCACAAATACATTTGTTGTGCCACTATAGCGGAAGTTGCCAGACTGTTTCAGCCATATAAAGGAAGACCGCTGTCCAGGCGTCAAACGTTTGGACAATTAAGACAGCCCTGTTCGTATACTCATACATTCTGCTGTCTGTTGGACAAAAATGCAGAATCTGTTCCTACTCGTCAGACTAGAGTTAGACCAATGGTTTTGGTCTAAAAGGGGGAATGTAAGAAAAAAGAAAATTAAAGGCTAACAACTTGATGTGTCAATTTAGTGTTTTTCAGGGAGACTGTGGGAAAGCAGGAGTAAGGAGGCCTTAGTGGCCTTGAGGAGAACAGAAGGGGCCTACTCAGTGCATGATGTGTAGCAAGCAGTTTTTAGATAACCAGGCACACAGGCTGGGAGAAGAGGAGCAGGTGAATTTCCATGGAGAGCAGCCAGGATTGGGGAGTTATCGAAACTTAACAAATCGAAACTTATGGACAGAGAGTATGAAAGAAAGGACATCGCCCAGGACGGGAGGCTTTTTCGCTTGGACACTGCTGAGATCCACTTGGGTTAGGTAGATTCCTAGGCAAACTAGCACCAGTGCACTGAAGAGTTTGTACCACGTATACTTCTATTATATTGCATTCATTTCTATTCTATATAAATCATTTTAAAAGAACTTTTGTTGTCAAGACTTTGCTTGGACCACTCAGTCAAAAACCAGTCGGTTCATCGGGGCGGTGTTGGGGCCCGTCTGGGTCCAGAGAAGAAAATTCCCAACAAATTGGTAGCAGAGGATGGTTTTTGGCTGGAGTCGAACTCTGCAATTAGGACAAGAGAGGAGGTCAATCCGTCCGTGAGGTGACTGAACTAAACCGCGTGGTCTGAAAAAAGGTAAGGAGCCATTCTCTCCTATTGGCTGATGTTACTACGTCATAGGCTAAATTAAAGTTCAGTCACTAAATGGTCGAGGCGAAATACTCTCTGTAAATTTAGTATTGAAATTGTATACATGTTACAAATTCGATATATAGACAGGAGGATTGCCCTACGACTCATAAAGTCGTAGGAGGACGCCCTGTAAACTGCAGTAAATTTGGCAGGTAGCCTGATTATTCTTGGAACAATCGGAGGACGCGCCAGTTTATTATTTTAATTATGGCAGGTAGCCTGGAATTCTGTGAATTCCGGAGGACGCGCCAGTTTGTTGTTTTAATTAAGGCAGGTAGCCTGGAATTCTGTGAATTGCGGAGGACGCGCCAGTTTGTTGTTTTAATTAAGGCAGGTAGCCTGGAATCCTGTGGATTCCAGAGGACGCGCCATTTTGATTATTGGGGGCCCCGTGTGTTTTGTTAAAATTCCGTGTGTGGTTGGTGAGATTACAGCTGTGTGTGTGTGTGTGTGTGTGTGTGTGTGTGTGGGTGTGTTTGCAAATTTGCAGTGTTGGGTTAATTTTCATGTATCGTGTGGTTTTATGTTGAATAAAGACCTGTATAGATTGTTGTTTGAGTATACGTGTTGTAATAAAATTTGTGAGCCTTTCACTGGGGGACTTATAAACCCACACCCATAAATCCATGAGCCTCTTATGTGAGGACATTTAAACCCCTGAGTAAATTGCATGAGCCCCCAAGAAAGACGTTCATCAATGTGTACACAAGCACAAGAGAAACATTTCATAAGAGGTTAAAGTGTAAAACCAAAATTATTATATATTTTCATGCATGAAATTATAATTTGGTTTGTGACGCTTTGTTGACGTGCGATTTAAGTGCTGGAAGTGAAACTCGCACGAGCTGTGTTGAGCTGGAGTTGTTTGGAGTGTGGAGATATTAACTTGTGTCTGTCCGCCCTTGGGGTGCGCGCTGGCGAATTAAAGCACTTGCGAACACGACGATAAAGTGATAAAGTTTACTGAATTAATTCGGGGGTATTAAAGCGCTAGTGAATACAACGAAAAAGTTTTAAAATTTACTGAATCGAATCGAAGCAAAAGTAATTTGGAAGTAGTTTAAAAATCGGAGTTATATCATGGATAATATTAAGGGTTTGGAGGACTATTTGGTTGATACTATGGAGAAACGTGCTGTGCCGAAAATGAGGTCGGACACAGTGGTGTATGTAAAAAAATGTTTTGAGAAGATGCGATCCGAAGGGTTGTGGCCAGACCCGGACGACCATGGTGTGTATCAGGTTGATTGGGAACACATCGAGAAGCATTGGGTCACACAGGTTAATAAGGAGAAAAAGAGATTAGAGGCTAGCGGAGCCCTAACTAAGCAAAAGAGCAAAAACCAGCTGGAAGAAGCTGAAACTTATTTGTCGTATGTGAGAACATTTCGAAAAATTTGTCAAAAGATTAATGATAAAGAACGAGTTGAAACCAAAAAAACAGGACTCCCTGTGCCCCCTCCCTATGCAGAAAAAGCGTGTGAACCCAGTGCTCCTCAATGTCCGCGTGCAGCGCTGATGGCGCCTGTGTCTGTGAGTGAAATGAGTGACGTTGGTGTGGACGGAGCTTCTGCACGTCCAAAATTAGTGAGAGAGCGTGAATGTGATGAGGGGAGACAAGTGGTAATGGAGGTTGTCAGTGATGTGGCTATGGACAAAATAGAGAGTAGACTAGCGAGGCTCGAAGACTGTGCACGTGAGAAAACTGGAGAGACAGAGATAAGTGATGCATTGCAAAGAATTGAACAGCGAATGGCTGAGAGTTTGAGTCTGAGTGCCCCCACACGGTTCGAACAGACGTTGAACAGAGCAGAGAAAGTGGTCTGTGATGTGGAGAAAACCATCAGGCAAGAAGCTAAGTTGGAAAAAGAGCATGCGAGACAGCTAGAGGAATGCGCTGCGGATGATAGGAGGAGAGGTAGAGGTGCACCTGACAGTAGAGATACATTGATTGTGACTGGTGAAAATTTAGAATGGGAAGTGGAGAATGACGAGAGTGTGGCGAGCAGACGAGTGAAAACTCCCTCTTCAGAAGAGAGCGAGGTGGGAGATGAATGTATTAACCTGACTGAATCCGAGCAATGGGTGAGAGTGCCCGCCTACTATGACAGGCACGGTGTAGTCACGCGATCAAAAGCCAAGAACACGTCGACCCCTGGTGGCCATTATCCGCTAATGGCAGTACCAGGGAGCAGTTACGCACACACATACGCACTGTGGACACACAGAGATTTGCACACCATGATAGATAAATTACCCAATCCTAAAAAGGGCGTTCAGTATTTCTTGTCTAAATTTGAACAGTACACGCCTGGGGACATGTTGTGTTTGGGAGATATAAGAACATTGTTTAAAGCTATGGGAGTTGAGTATGTTGTCTACAGCCGAGAAGGCGGCTGGAACAGAGCATCTGGCCGATGAGGCCCCGTTTGGTAGAATAAGAAGTGCTTTGTGGGGACAGCTGAGATTGCAGAATCAGGACACGTTTGACACGGCAGCCTTATCAGGGGTTAAACCTAAAGAAGATGAAGACCCGATGTCGTACTTAGATTGGTGCAAAGAAATCTGGCAAGCTAAAACTGGCGTTGGGCATGATAAATCAATCCCAGTGCGGGCTATGTACAGAGCAGCGGTCGTGGCGAGTTTATCTGAGGGAGTGCAAACGAAACTGAGAGATGTGGTCGCGCTGGATCAAAAGGAAGAAGGTGAATGGGAAGCTGTAATTACACACCATATGAAGCGTGAGGCAGAGAAGGGCGAAAACACCGATAAACTAATGAAAGATGCATTACTCAAATTGTTGAGGGAGAAGGACAATTCAAAGCCTAAAAAGCAATTAGTGTCAAAGGAAGACACTTCTGTACAGGTAGCGGCCGTACAGCCACCCGCGCAACCAGTGATGCAACCCATACAACCCATGATGCAACCTCATGTTATGCCACAACAGGTCAACAGCTGGGCGGTGCCACAACAGCCCGGTTACTACGCCCAGGCAGGCCCGTACCAAGGCAGAGGCAGAGCCAAAGGTAGGTTCAGGGGAGGCAGAGCAGGGAACTTCAAAACCAACGGCTGTTTTAGTTGTGGCCAGATGGACCACTGGGCAAGAGACTGCCCGATGACGCAGCAGCAACAGCCAGCATACCAGCAACCAATGCAGTATCAGCAGCAACATCCAATACAGCAGCAACAACCAGTACAGTATCAACAGCCAGTGAACAGTGGAATTTAGCCAGCAGCAAGTGGAAGCACTCGCGGCTGAAAATACGGTTCTCAGAGAGTCGGTGAAATCGCTCACCGAGGGAATGACCCGACTCTCTGAAGAAAACAAAAAAATAAAGGAAACTGTCATTGATCTTCAGTCCCGCAGTATGAGAGACAATCTTATATTTGCAGGTATCCCGGAGAAGGCGGACGAAGACCCCGAGACTACGGTGAAAACATTCATACAGACTCACCTAAAAGTCTCAGAGGCAACCGTCAAAACCATCAGCTTTCACCGCGTTCACCGCCTGGGGGGGAAACGGCCAGATGCGCGGAGACCCAGACCGATCGTGGCAAAATTTGAACATTTCAAACAAAAGGAACTGCTGAAAAGCCGCGGCCGGGAGCTGAAGGGAACCAACTTCAGTATTAACGATCAGTTCCCCAAAGAAATCCTGGAGCGACGCAAGGTCTTGTTTCCCATCCGCAAGAGTTTCATCCAGGCAGGATCCCGGGCTGTAATATCAGTGGATAAACTCTACGTAAACGGTCAACTCTACCGCGACACCAACACAACACCATGGCTGTTCTAAACAGGTGAAATGTATCAACACCGACACCAACTCCTTACTACACATTACTTTTCGCCTAGAACAACAAGACATGTTTAATTTAAATAACTAATGCCGGTCTAATTAGCACCGTACTGTATGTTTTCCGTCATTAGTCCTAGTTGTTTATACTTTTTTTGTTGTATATGCACTTTCAGTGTACGTCTCCTTTTCCCTTCCCCTCTCTTTTTCTCTTTCTACACTCACCCAGCGATTTGTTCACCCACTTTCAAGACTGCAATGTATTGTACATGCACACACACACGCACATGCAGGCAGGTAGGCAAAACAGACACACACGTAGACATATAGCACATTCTCACACTAACACACAGGAGATACACACACATGACCGATTCATGCAGGCACAGACACATAGGCATGTAGCGCAGACGCAGACACATACACGAAACATTCAACACAGGCATACTACACAGAAGTGCAACACACACACCTTTAGCAACCATCCAACACTCAAACAAGTAGTTTTAACATTAGTTCACTGAAGTTCGTCACATGGAATGTACGTGGAACTGGTTCGAGGGAAAAGAGATTGAAAATTTTTAATCGGCTAAACGACTTACAAGCAGATATTGCCTTTCTACAGGAAACACATATGTCTAAAACACCTACATACACACTGACCTCTCCTCAGTTCCCACACTTGTACTCAGCCTGTTACAACTCAAAACAAAGGGGGGTGGCCATATTAATTAATAAAAGGATAAGCTTTTCCATTAGCAACAATATAACTGATCCAGATGGTAGATACATAATACTCAACCTATCCATTCTAAATATGCATTTATGTTTTGCTAACATATATGGACCGAATGTTGACGACCCCTCCTTTTTCCACAATATTTTCACTGCACTCTCTGATCACTCTGACACCAAACTAATAATAGGAGGAGACTTCAACTTGGTACTTGATCCAGATATCGACAGGCTCAGTACAGCAGTGAGTCAAAGGAACTGGCAGTCTATAGACACCCTAAAACAATATATGAACGATTTTGGGCTCTCTGATGCGTGGCGTTCACAACACCCCACTCTCCGGGACTACTCTTTCTTTTCGGCAGTACACCACTCACATTCTCGTTTAGACAACTTCTTAGTTAGCAATTCCATTATGACAGATGTCACAGACACTTGTATTCACCCTATCACTATCAGTGACCATGCACCGGTCTCTCTCTCTTTGACACAGAAAAGAACCACACCAGCAACGAGGAACTGGAGATTAAATACATCATTACTTAAGGAACAAGATTTCATTAATTACTTCAAAAAAGAATGGGCAACATATTTAGAATATAACGATCTACCAGGTACCTCTCCGTGTGTTCTTTGGGAAGCAGGGAAGGCAGTAATGCGGGGGAAAATAATATCCTACTGCACACATAAGAAAAAGACAGAAAAAACACAGGTATTAGAATTGGAAGAAAAAATAAAATCTTTAGAAGCTGCCCATGCTGCTTCACCACAAGAACACACACTGAACAAGCTGAGGAAACTCAAACTGGAATTGAATGAAATAATAGATAAAAAGACACAATTTTTACTGCAAAGACTGCGCTGGCAGAATTTTGAACATGGCAATAAATCTGGAAAATTCCTTGCTAATCAGTTAAAGCTTAATAAGGAAAAAACAACTATCTCCTCTATTAAGAACTCAACAGGCAGCATTATTCACGACCCACAACAAATAAATAAAGCTTTTAAAGATTTTTATAAAGCTTTATACGCATCACAGATTAATCCATCAGATTCAGCTATTGAAGAATTTATTAATAATATAAATCTCCCAAAGCTAGAAAACGAACAAATTGTTGCACTGGATTCACCACTTGCTCTGCCCGAATTACATGAAGCCTTACAGCAGCTACCAAATAACAAAGCTCCAGGACCAGATGGATTTCCTGTAGAATTCTACAAAGAATTATGGTCTGTGCTAGAACCAACCTTTTTTAGAATGGTAAATCAAATTCAAAAAGATCATGTCCTGTCTCCAGACATGAATTCTGCTAACATCAGTGTACTTCTAAAGCCAGGCAAAGACCCTACACTTCCTTCCAGCTATCGCCCCATTTCACTCATAAACGTAGATCTTAAAATTATTTGCAAAGCACTTGCCAGAAGATTAGAGGAAATCACCCCACTTATAATACATCCAGACCAGACAGGTTTTATCAAGGGTAGACAATCTGCCAACAATACACGCAGACTAATAAACATAATAGATTACTGCACAATTAACAAATTAGAGACTACCATTGTATCTTTAGATGCAGAAAAAGCATTTGACCGGGTAAACTGGAAATATTTATTAGCAGTTCTACACAAATTTGGATTTGGCCCATCCTTCATTAACTGGATCAAAGCCTTACATAGTTCTCCTAATGCACGGGTTAGGACAAACGACATCACCTCACAAAGCTTCACTCTGCAAAGGGGCACCAGGCAGGGCTGTCCACTATCACCCTCACTTTTCGTTCTCTTCATTGAGCCATTAGCAGCAGCAATTCGACAAAATGCAAATATTACAGGAATTAACACAGGAACCACAAACCATAGGATAAGTCTCTACGCAGATGATGTATTACTTTTCCTACAGAACACACAAGCTTCCCTTCCGAATACAATCAAACTTATAGACAGCTTCTCTTCTATAACAGAATATTCCATCAACTGGGGCAAATCAACAGTTTTGCCTATAAACTGTAGTTTCCAGAACACGACCACCACTCCACTACAATCAGGTAATATTAGATATTTAGGCATACATGTCTCTGCTAAACTGTTAGACTTGGTGCAGTTAAATCATATCCCTCTATTAAAAACAATAGAAGATGATCTCACACGTTGGAACGCTTTACCTATATCACTCATGGGGAGAGTGGCTACCATTAAAATGATGGTTCTACCCAAAGTTAACTATTTATTCTCATTAATCCCAAATAAACCCTCTGCTGCTTGGTTTAAATCCCTAGATTCAAACATCTCAAAATTTCTATGGAAAAACAAGCCATCAAGAATAAGTATGAAAACCTTGCAAAAGCCAAAACGCAATGGTGGCTTAGAATTACCAAATTTTTATCAATATTTCTTAGCCAATAGATTACAGTACATTTTAAAATGGGTCAAATACGACTTAATAGACAGGCCATGGTTGGACCTAGAACAAGCATTTTGCGGGAAAATAAAACTCTCAGACCTACCTTACATTAGCTCTAATATTAAGCGTCAGGACTGCTTTAAAAGCCTTAATATAAATACTTCACTGACAGCCTGGTGGGAATTCCTTAAATTAACTCGGTCCCCACTCATCCCATGCAAACTAACACCCATTTGGAACAATCCAGACATCTGTCAGAACAAGAAAGTACTACATTTTTCATCATGGCATGACAGGGGAATAAAAAATTTAGAACATGTTATTAAAGATGGAAACTTTGTCACATTCCAGGAACTTGTATCAGAATATGGAATAAACAACAGTAGATTTCTGGAATATCAACAATTAAAATCCATCATTCAACAGAGATTCAACCGCAATCAACTGAACTTAGAAATATCAGCATGGATAACTGAATTTTTTAATCTATATACTCCTAAATTATTATCAAAATTGTATAAATTATTGTTAAAATTTGATGACTCAATATCCCTTCCGATAGCCAAATGGGAACGAGATCTATTTATTAATCCAGATCAACATTTCTGGACCGACATATGTACAAATATCTTCAAAATAAGTAAAAGCCCCAACTTACAACTTATACAATACAAAGTCCTTCATAGAACACACTATACAGGACAAAGGATGTTCCAAATGGGCCTAGCACAATCAAACATATGCACCCACTGTACAGGCAATATAATTGATAACTATATGCATGCTATATGGGATTGTAGGCCTGTTAAGGAATTCTGGAAGAAGGTATGTGTAGAATTGTCCACGGGGCTTAAAAGCTGCATCCCAACTTCCCCCAGACTGTGCATCTTAGGAGACGTCAGTGAATTTGATACAGAGGCAGACATATCACACATAGTTCTCACTGCCCTATGCATCGCCAAGAAAACCATTCTTATCAATTGGAAAACGAAAAAGGACCTGCATATTACTCATTACAAAAATTTATTACTTGATCACATCTGTCTGGAGAGAATGTCTGCTTCCTCTAAAGACCAGTTGGAGGAATTTAATTCTCTTTGGTCCCCACTGATCAGTTCCATTAACTAGTCGGGGTGGTTGGCAGGGGCCTCGGCCCCCGGAGGGCCGGTTGGTGGCTGGGGGTCGACCCCGGGGAGACTGCTCGTGCCGGCCACTTTCTGGGCGGGGGGCCGGGGCTGCCGACCTGGGATGGCATGTGCTTGCCCTGGCGGGCGGTGGTTGGGGGGGGCTTGGGTGGCGCTCCCTCTGGGCTCTGGGGTGTGGGGCCGGGGCGTGGGGGGGGGCAGGTGCTGGCCCTCGGCGGGGTGGCTGGCCTCCCCTGTGAGGCCGGGTGGCGGGACCCGGGGCCTGGTGCCCCCCGACCCCGAGCTGGGGCCCTGCCCGTGCGGGGGGACCTGCGCCGCTGCGGTTGCGCCGCTGGGGGGGGTGGGTCGGTCGGCCTGGGTCGGGGGGTCGGGTTTGGGCCTTGGGGCTCCGAGGTGCCTGGGTGGTGGGAGTGGGGTGGTGGATGATGGGGATGTCTGGGGTGGGCCGGGAGGTAGGGTTCCGGACTCCGACCAGCATGTCCTCAATACTGTTGATGTCTGTCATCGTTTGTTCACTGTGCGATTGGTATGGTTGTGGGTGCATACACAGGGGTGTGGTGTATATGGGACTAGCGTGTGTGGGTGTATATGTATGTGTAGATATATATGTATATATGTATGTATGTGTATGTATATATTTATATATATGGATGGATGTATGTATGTATATGTGTATATATGTATATATTTATGGGTTAAATGTGTGTGAGTGCATACGTGTATGAAAGAAATGTGTGTCTAGGTGTATGTGGATGTGCGGACCGGCTGCTCTCTGTGGTGGGGGTGGTGTGGATCCGGGCTTGGATGTGGTGGTGGGGGGGGGTTGCCGCCCTGGTCTCCCCGGGTCGACCGCTCCCTGCCTTGAGCTGGGGGGGCAGTGAAGTTCGGTGCTCAATGAGCCAGCTAGCAAGCTGGCTCTCCTCTTCCAGAGGACCCTTTCCTCTGGACCTAAGCATTCCCACCCACACCCCCCCACACACACACACACACACACACACACACACACACACACATCCTTGCTCATTTAGGATTCTGGGGACAGGCAGGTACCCAGAGGTTGACGAGGTGGGCCTGCTGCCATGGTTCACCCGTCTCCTCACCACTGTCTGTCCCTCAGTTTTTACTGCACTTTAGACATTGAGGGCCTTTGAGGGGACGGTGTGGACATGCACTCACGTTTGTCCTAGCACCTGTCCCCTCAATTTTAACTGCACCATAGTATCACACACTACGACACATGCATATTCACCAACACCTACACACAACACTGGGGGTGGAGGGGTGGGAAGGCCTTCCTTCACCCGCTTCCTGCTCCCTGCCGGGGCGGGGGGGGGTTGCTGGCACGGGACTGGGCTGGTGGCTTCCTAGGACCGCTACTGGTCCTTGCTGGTCCAGCCATTTGCCCCTGCCGCAGAGGGTGTGCTAGTCTGGATAAGTGTGTGTCTCTGTCCTTGTTTTCTTCTTGTTTCTGAATGGGTGGATGAATGAGTGCGTGTTGGAGGGAGGGGACATATGGCCAGGTTTGGAGGTGTGAGGGTGAATTTGAGTGTATGTGTGTGTGTGTGTGGGGGTGGGTGTATACATGGTGGGGGTGTATAGGGGCGAATGTAGGGTGGGTTTGGTTATGTGGGTGAGGACAGCTGGTTCTGGGTCGGGGCTGGTCGTGCCCGGTTCACTCATGGACACTCCCCTGAGACTACTGCACCACTCCAGAGGGGGGGGCGCCTTGGAGCTCCGGAGTCCGGCTTGGCCCCCCGGCGTAGGGGCGGTTGGCCCGCTCCCCTGGGCGGTGGTGGTATGGGGCGGCCGGGTGCTCCTCGGCGGGAGGTGGGCCCTGCCGGGTGGTGGGTGGCTTTCCGGGCGCGTGGCGCCGTGGTTTTGCCGCTGGCCCCTGGGGGGGGGGGGGGGGGGGGGGGGGGGCATCCTGGGGGGGAGGCGCTCTGTTCCCTCTGGTTCCCCTGGACCTGCGCTCCTTGACTGGTGGGGCGCTGTCCGGGGTCTCTCTCTCCCGCCTGCGGGGGCGGGCGGGTGAGGGTTTCTGGGAAGTGCGGCTCTGGTACTCCGCCGCTCTGTGGGGGGCCGTGGGCGGGTGGGATTCCCGGGTCTCTCTCCGCCCGCCTCTGGCCTCTGGGGGAATGCTGTCGCAGCTACCCACCCTTGCTGGTAAGTACATTCCATACATCTATCCTATGTTGCACTTCTAGGTTGCACATAAACACACACTCACACACACCCATACATCGCACTCATCTGCACTATATGTATTTGGTTTACTTTCTGTACTTCTTTGCAGTGGTCATTTGAGCTGGTTGCGTGTTTTATTTTATTAATATTATTATTATTATTATTATTTTATTATTATTAATTTTTTTGTTTTTTTTTTCTTCTCCTTTCTTCTCCTACCTCTGTCTTTTCCCTTTTTATTATTTCTCTCCCCCTCTTTTCTTGGTCCACCTAACCCCAATAATTATCACTTTGCATATTGTTATCACTATATATTGTTATCACTACACTATATATTATACAGAATTGTTATAATTGCCATTTAAATCTGTACATAAAAACAAAGTTGTCCTCCAAAGATGGGGGGGTGGAGGTGGGCCAAAAAAAAAAAAAAAAGGATCAAGGTGCACAAGAGGAAGTGGAACGAGCCACGGTGGACAGGCCCGTGGGAGGTTGAAGGTGCCAATGAGCACTCAGTAAAAGTGAGGAAAAACAAAGGTAAGACTTGGTACCACATTTCACACTGTGTTGCAGCAAAAGAACCAACAAGAACCACAGAAGAGATCAAGACACACCTGGAGGAGACAGGAGAAGCCCCAGGGAAGGAGTTGGTGGTGAGTACCAACCCCAGTGTAGCTTTTTACAGAGAATACATCACAGCCGAGGACTGGTGGGAGGAAGGTGAAGGAGACCTGTTGGAGACTGACTGTGAGGCTATAGCACACTGTGTGAGCGCGGACCTGAACCTGGGAGCTGGAGTGGCTCTGCAGATCAGACAAGCGTTCGGCACTACAGGTATAGCCAAGGTGCCCATAGGCAAGTGTGCCACACAAACCACACAGACACACATCATATTCCATTTAGTGACCAAAAGATACTACAGGGAGAAGCCAGAATTAGGAGATCTGATTTCAAGCATACAACACCTGGCCACATTGTTAATATCATTAAACATTAACACTCTAGCCATACCGAAGCTGGGTTGTGGACTAGACGGATTAGACTGGAGGACTGTGAAACCAATCATTAAAACTTTACTTAAACCAACCGGTACCAAGGTGGTGGTGCACCATCTCCCATCCTAGGATGGAACTGTGGGAAATAAGAGACATGTTGTCGGGACGTGTCGGACGTCCAGATGAGGCTCAGTACCAACAATATGTTAGAGTAGGGAGATTAACTTTGAGAACATGGACTTGGCTATGGGGGGGAACATTTCTAGCCACGGTGATAATAGGAGCGGTGGTAATATTTAGTGTAGGAAATCAGAAACAACCCATTAACGTGAACGTAACTTTGTGTCAGTGGGACGACAATCACACTGTCTGCAAAGAAGTGAGGCCCGATGAGATCCACAGCCCTAACCCGCTAGTAAATGCGACCAAACCAGAGAAAATAGACTTTATAGTAAGAAAACCAAGAGAAGCCGGAACCAGGCCAGTAGGACAGTCCAAGGACCGGTGTGTACGGACCTACGGAGGTGTGGAGTTGAGTTATAGAGATGGTACAGCCTTGAGCTGGACTTTTGACTTATGTGAGGTAGTGGACTGCGGGGGAGCCAATGCCTCATACAGAGGATGTGATTTGTACATATGTTGGACCAATCAAGTTAATGCGGGCTGTCAAGGAAGGGGGAGTTTCTATAGTGCAGACTGGTGTCCTGGTTGGGGGTCAGTGATAAAGTACTCGGGGAAATGGAGATAAGGAGGGTAACCCGTCCACGACCTCCTTGAGCAAATGGTGGGTCGATGTGTCGTTTCAGCGAGATTATCACGTGTCCCAAAATCCAGTAACTTTTTCTGTCAAATGGAATGGGCAGATATGGGGTAATAACAGACCGTTGTACTTCACCCTGGGGGTGGAGCAATCAGGACGTGACATATGGGGAATAATTAAACTCAGCTATTTAGCCAAACCCAAGCCACTCAGCCCAGCAAAACCTGAGGCAGAAATAGAAGAGGTGGAGGATTCAGCAGACAAGTTCACTCTAACCACAGATTTCACCAAATTATTGTCCCAGCAGTTAATAGAATTAGCAACCGGTTACAGCGGTTCGAATTTGTGGTTGTCATGGCTAGAACAAAACAATAGAGAAAATGGGCTAGAGGGTTGTGTGGCCTGTGCAGCGGCCCGACCCGCGTTAATGACCTCACCAGCCCCACTGAATCCTGAAACAGATCCAGTAGGATATCAGTGTATGTTGAATTTAACTAAGGTGAAAAGTATTACGACCCCAAATTGTTCCAGCCTGGACAGTATTTTTCGGTATGTCAAAAATTTGGAAGGAGGTAACGCTCCTTTTGTGCCAGTAAAACTTACAGGGCAATACCAATGTTTTAACTTGACCGAGAAAGACACAAACATAAGTGTGGGAGAAATAGAGCCAGACTGGTGTAACGCCACAACGAAGGTCCCGGGGATAGGGAGAGTAGCCCGGGCAGGGATCTGGTGGTACTGCGGAGGACACACTCTGTTGGCATTAATACCAGGAAAAGCTAAAGGAATCTATGCTATGGTTAGACTAATCACACCAATAACAATGATAGGGCTGAGGGAAATCACACCGCAGCCTGCTACAGCCCAAGGGAGAAAGAAGCGTGATGCCTTTGATTTGTCCATAGGGTCACCAACGTACATTGACTCCATAGGAGTGCCTCGGGGGGTTCCCAATGAATACAAGCTAATTGATCAAATAGCTACGGGCTTTGAGAACATTCCAATTATATCAGCCTTGTTTCCAGTAACACCGAACAAGAATGTAGATAGGATCAACTTTGTCCATTACAATGTACTGAGATTAACCAACCTAACGAGAGACGCAATAGAGGGGCTGAGCGAACAACTGAGAGCTATCTCACTGATGGCCGTACAAAACAGAATGGCTCTAGATATGCTCCTGGCGGAAAAAGGGGGTGTATGTTTCATGTTTGGCGACAACTGTTGTACCTTCATTCCCAATAACACCGCACCGGACGGGTCGGTTACCAGAGCTCTGGACGGACTGAAGGCGTTATCTAAGGAGATGCAGGAGGCCTCAGGTATCAGTAACCCCATGGAGGAGTGGTTCACGAAGGTGTTTGGGAAATGGAAGGCACTAATTATGTCTTTGTTTATGTCAGTAGCAGTGTTTATTGCAATTGTTGTTATTTGTGGATGTTGTTGTATACCATGTATCAGATCTCTCACCCAAAGGTTGATTACAGCCGCGATTGAGAAGGGGGACGCAAAGAACCCACCACCATACACTATGCCACTGATGGCGGAGGATGATGATGACATATCATCTGAAGAAGACGATTCTGTGTAAAAAACTTGTTGTTTTTGATTAATTATGCTTGCTTTGTAGGTATTGGCAGCGTCAGCGACTGATGAAGAATGAAGACGCACCACACATTAGAGCACAACCAACAGCACATGAAAGCTGATTCACTAGTTTAAAAGTAATATGCATGACACATGGGCACATTAATAGAACGGGTCGAGGTGATCTCCCACCAGGCGGGACCTGGGTCTCGTGGACAACGTCAAGTCACGACACCGTGGAAGATGAAGGGGGGCATCTCCAAATAGTCTGAAAGGTCTCGACCCACGACTGGGGAGTGATCCAGAACCCACAAATCACATAAAAGAACACATAGATGTTGTACTAACTGACATAGTCACACTATGAATGTATACACATTTAGGGATTTTTATGATTGTCTTTCTTTTAAAAAGTGCACTGGGCTAGATAGAATTTTGTATTAGACTAGAGTTAGACCAATGTTTTGGTCTAAAAGGGGGAATGTAAGAAAAAAGAAAATTAAAGGCTAACAACTTGATGTGTCAATTTAGTGTTTTTCAGGGAGACTGTGGGAAAGCAGGAGTAAGGAGGCCTTAGTGGCCTTGAGGAGAACAGAAGGGGCCTATTCAGTGCATGATGTGTAGCAAGCAGTTTTTAGATAACCAGGCACACAGGCTGGGAGAAGAGGAGCAGGTGAATTTCCATGGAGAGCAGCCAGGATTGGGGAGTTATCGAAACTTAACAAATCGAAACATATGGACAGAGAGTATGAAAGAAAGGACATCACCCAGGACGACAGGCTTTTCGCTTGGACACTGCTGAGATCCACTTGGGTTAGGTAGATTCCTAGGCAAACTAGCACCAGTGCACTGAAGAGTTTGTACCACGTATACTTCTATTATATTGCATTCATTTATATTATGTATAAATCATTTTAAAAGAACTTTTGTTGTCAAGACTTTGCTTGGACCACTCAGTCAAAAACCAGTCGGTTCATCGGGGCGGTGTTGGGGCCCGTCTGGGTCCAGAGAAGAAAATTCCCAACAAACGGCAACTGAGCACATTTGGTTTAGGGGAGAAGCGCGTTACCTTTCGAGGTGAGTGACCTGTGTTTATGATACAGAAAATTTAAATAGTTTGTTCTTTAGTGTGTTAAGAATCTTGAATAATTATTTTTGATAACATTGCAGTTTTGAGAAACTTTCTAATTATTAATAATTGTTTTTATAAGGCAACCATAAAAGTCCAGGGGCCTCATGTACGAACGGTGCGTACGCACAAAAACATTGCGTACGCTATGTTTCACGCAAACGGTCAGATGTACGAAATGTGATTTGAACGTGAGAAAGTGCGTACACCTACGACACCTTCACCTCTGGCGTATGCATGTTTCTAATGTGTTTTCGTCAATTAGCGACACTTAGAGGTGATGCATTGAAATTACAACTATTAAGATATCCTTCACGCACACATTGTAGTAAGCCCTTACTGGGTAAAATAAAGTAAATTAATCAGAAAATTAAACAGTAAATTAATCAGACAATTTCACTGCCTTACTGAAGTAATCATTCAACGTGTTTCCACTTAGCCTAGATTTTATAAACATGCATTAAATGTTGCGCTGGAGTTCTTGGGAGATGGTAGCGTTGGCACTACTGGAAGATATTGCTAATGGCCGAATTCGCCAAGAGCGCGTTTTCCGTGACCATTATGATTCTTTAGCCCATGATGATGACTGGCTTATAAGCCGTTTCAGATTTCCAAGAACTGTCCTCTTGTGTTGAGTTGGGTCCAGTTTTGGAGAGAGAAAGGTGAGGAGTTGCGCATTGCCAGCGACAACACTCGGCTTCCGGGCAACTGGCTCATTTCAAAGCGAACTGGCAGACCGGTTGGGGATGTCCCAGTCATCTTTGAGCCGGGCCATGCCAGCTGTTTTGGATGGGATCATCTGCATGTCAGCTAGTTATATAAAGTTCCCATTAAGAAACGGCTGACCAGGCAAACATTAAAGCACAATTTGCAGCGATAATGCAACCCTAATATAATCGGAGCGATCGACTGCACACACATTTCTATGAAGGCCCCATTTGAGGAGGAATTTGCTTATGTGAATAAAAAGCACTTTAATTCCATAAACGTGCAAATAATCTGTGATGTAAGAACTTACTAATGTAGTGGCACGTTGGCCTGGATCAACCCAATGATTAGTACATCCTTACAAACTGCATGGTTGGGATAAGATTACAAGCTAGCAGTGTGTGTGATGGTTGGCTACTTGGTAAGCAACAAAATATAAGCATTTAAATAAAAGCATTTGACATTTCCAGCTTAGAATAATTCATTTTAAACATGGGTAATTATTAAACTACTTAGGAAACAGCAGCTACGTGCTTAAGACGTGGCTGATGACCCTTTGTAATCCACAGACTGACCGGGAGCGGAGATACAATTCTCTCCATTCTCACACCCAGTCAGTCGTAGAGACGGCGATTGGTCAGCTGAAAAGCCGGTGGCGCTGGCATGTGGGGTCCTGCACAATGTTGCGCACAGGTATGCCGTGCCATTGTTAGAGGTGGTGGAGCAACCAGTGGACCCAGAGCCAGGACAAATTAATGCGCAACGCAAATTTTAACCAATTCTTTTATTGAGTCGCTGATGCTAGTGAGCGCATCACTCATATTTTTAGGTGCATTATATTATTCTGCCAGTGTGCATTATTCTGACCCCACAACAATTAAAGCTTCACACACGCTATCCCACTCAGACCTTTTGCGCTTTGCCGTAATGCCACAACGTGCCAAACAAACATTTTTTCCGCACCTCTACCTCATTCAGGAGCGTCTCTACTTTCACATTCGGTGAAGTTTTTCTTTTTTTCGCGTTTAGACATGGTTTGTGATAGATCAGAGAGCAAACTTCTCTGGTGCAGGGCAAATTTAAAAGAATTTGCATATTTATAGGGGGGCGTGTCACCGTGTGCGCTCAATTCCACGTTGATTGGGATGTACAAAAGAAATGTGCGTGGATTCCGACGTACGCACAGTTTGATACATCCGGATTTTTTTATGCGTACGCCATTTTCTGGATTTGTACCCACGCCAATTTTTAGTAAGAAATCCACGCAAGTCTTTGTACATGAGGCCCCAGATGAATTCAAAAGGTTCCTTTTGGAGGCGTATCCCAAACTGAGACAGGGTGGTGGATTTGAGCTCTTGAGAATTGCTGGTACAACTAAAAGTAGGCAACTGATTATCATACCTTGTCCCAGGGAAAGATATGATGTGAATTATTTAAAGGATCCACAGACTCAAATAGGTCACGCTACAGTATTCTACACTACAGAGGAATCTTGATATGGACAATGTAAGTAACTCAGTTTGACAGAAATTTGTCTTTACTTTTTTCTATTGTTTTAAACAATGTATGTTGATCCTTAGGAACCTGAGGCAGAGATTTGTGAAGAGGTAGCTGGACCACCTCAAGAATGCATGACATGTGGTGCTGAATTTCCCTTTGCAACAATCAAGTTTCACAGTGATCAATGCCTAAGGTAAGTTACAGTGGAATTTAAAATACATTGTGAAAAGCTGAAGATACCATTTACATCTTTAGAAAATGAGACAACTGAAACCTTTTGGGTTTTAGATATTGGTTGTAGTTAGTGTGATTGGTTTGTGCTCTGGTTATTTGAAATGAACTCCACTACTTGTTATTCCTTTAGAGGAAACTTCTGCACCTTCATAGTGGCTGAATATAATTTTCTTTTTACCCTAACAGTCAATGACTAGTTTAATTTAAATACTTGCATGTAAGGAAGTCACAGGATAGTGAGCAGGTAGTGTGTGAGGGAGGCCCAGACAGTCCAGCTCCAGCACCAGTGAGGGGAGACCCAGACAGTCCAGCTCCAGCACCAGTGAGGGGAGACCCAGACAGTCCAGCTCCAGCACCAGTGAGGGGAGACCCCTGAGAAGCTCAGGACAGCCTGAAACTGACAACAGTATCAACTTAGTGCCATCTCAGGGCAATGAACTATATTCACACATTATTGATTTGGACAGCATTGAGGACATGGAACCGGATGGTCTGTACACCTGCATAATATACTTATTTTTATGTCGGTAGTTGGAGCCTGTAACAAATAATCTTTATTATTTACAGATTGGAAAAATGAGCCAAATCCAGCATATGCTGCAAAGAAATTCAGAGACAAGGGTAATGTTGACAAAGACTTCGGAATAAGTGTACTTGATGGACATAAAAATGCTTTCTTATATATCTGGTTATGTATGAAATGTTTTTTTATGCTTTTTAGGTGATCCAGCTATTGGAGATGGGGTGATGCGCCATTTCTTTGAAACCATTATGTCTAAAATTCAACATGGTTTTGAAATAAACTTTAGCAAGTCATGGTATCTTTGTATGCACTTTAAAGGGAAATGTATAGAAAGAATCAGTGCGCATTTGTTGCAACCTCTCTCCTGTCTTTTTAAATGATTTGACAATCTGAGGGCATCTCAAAAAGCAGTGTTCTTTTCGGCCAGCATATTTTGCTTCTTTGTTTTTAATTACTGTGTTGTTTAAAGGAAATGTTGTCGCTGTTTTAATGTCCCTAAAGTAAATGCTAATATATATTAATATACATAACAGGCTATCAATCAGCTTTTTGCCTTAATGCAGTGATCATTTAACAGGGAAAGAGAATGTTAGTCAAATGTTTTAAAATATGTTTTTGATTAACAAAGCAATCTTCTTTGAAGTGCCAGGAGGAACACTTCTATTTGAAGGTGAAAAAGACCATCTTTGTGTTGTATTATAGTAATTTGACAAGTAAGGTTAAAAAGGTGAAGTGCTGCCACCTACTGTCTTGTACTGTCAAAGTATTTCCGGTTTTTTTCTTGTTGTGTGAGTGAATAAAAACACGTAACACGTTCAACAGGTTATGGGCCCAGGAGCTTAGTTTAAAAACGGCTTTCTTTATTTTTACACAGTATTAGTGTGATATAAATGGTGTTGTGGGATTCACAATGGAAGACAAGCTGTTTATTGAGAAGCTGAGCGGAACGGAGAATTGGGCAACATGGAAATTTCAAATGGAGCATTTACTGAAAGCTAAAGGGCTGTGGGAGATGGTCATGGAAATGTACGACTTAGCAGAGGATGCTAATGCTCAAGCACAAGCTGAATTTACAAAGCGGAGAGAAAACGCATTTTCTGTATTGGTGCTGAATGTAAGTACGTCCCAGTTATACCTCATTACAAGCTGTCAGACTCCTAAAGAAGCGTGGGATACGCTGAGAGGACATTTTGAAAGAGATACTCTTGCGAATAAACTGTTTCTAAAGAAAAAGTACTTCAGATGTGAAATGAAGGAAGGAGAAACTATAACTGAACATTTAAAAAGAATGAAGGAGTTAACTGACAAGATAAGAGCTATAGGTGCTGTAATTGAAGACGAAGACCAGATTGTAACACTGCTAGGTAGTCTGCCGCCAAGCTATGCAACAATCGTAACTGCGCTAGAGACGAAGATGGACAATTTGACACTACAGTTCATACAGCAAGCGCTAATAAATGAAGAACAAAAGCGAGCCAACGGTGAGATCTGTAGCGCTGTATCAGGGGGTGCATCAGCCATGTCATCACAGGTTCGGGGAGATATGCAGGATATTTCTAAGGCAGTGGGAACAGACAGGTCTAAGTGGAAATGCTATAAGTGTGGAAAGGAAGGACATTTAAAGCGTAATTGTCCGAACATAAAAAGGAAAAATCAAACACACAAGGCTAAAAGAATGACGTGCGAGGATGCTGATGATTCATCTGAGAATGTATTTGTCGCTAAAGAGACAGAGAATCAGAATGAAATGCCGCAGCAGTTTCAGTGGCTTATCGACTCTGGAGCATCAAAGCACATGACCTGTCGTAAAAAAATACTCCAAGACTATCAGGAATTCTCCAAACCACAGCCAGTCAAGCTGGGTGATGGTAGAGTGGTTGACGCTCAAGGACTTGGTAATGTTAAACTAAAAATGAACATTAAAGTAAATCAAGTCAAAAGTGCCACTATACATGATGTGCTGTACGTACCAAAGTTAACTGGGAATCTATTCTCAGTCGGCGCTGCTGCCAAAAAAGGAAATATAGTACAGTTTAAGAAGTCTCAGTGCTACATTCTTAGTGAAGATGGAGATCTTCGAGGAATGGGAGCACAAAGATCTGATGGATTGTACCAGCTGGATGTCGATGAAAACTCACCTGCGTGTCATGGTGCAAGTGTATCAGTAGCAGCCAGTTTATGGCACCAACGAATGGGATACACCACCAAGTTGAAAGAATTTAAAACTCTGGTTAAAGGAATGGACTATTCTGTAGAAACAGAGGTTTCCTTCTGTGAAGCTTGTGTGGAAGGTAAGATGGCTAGAAAACCTTTCAAGCCAATGGGAGAAATCCGTTCCAGACGTAAGTTGCAATTGATACATAGTGACGTCTGTGGTCCTGTGCAGACTGAATCCATAGGTGGATCAAAGTATTTTGTGACTTTTATTGATGACTACTCAAGATGCTGTAAGGTGTACTTCATGAAACAGAAAAATGAAGTGCTCAGCAAGATCAAAGAATTCGAAAGAACACTCTCCAATGAGTGTGGACACAAAGTCTCAAGACTGAGAACAGACAATGGTGGGGAATACACCTCTAAAGAATTCAAAGAATACCTGAAAGCACAAGGCATTCAGCATGAAGTGTCTGTACCCCATACACCTCAACAAAATGGAGTAGCAGAAAGAAAAAATAGGACGTTGGTTGAAGCAGCTAGGAGTATGCTGGCTCATGCAAAGTTGTCAAATACCTATTGGGCAGAGGCAATAGCAACAGCAGCTTACACACTGAACAGGCTGCCCACATCTGTTCTGAAACAAAATACCCCATATCAGAGATGGTGTGGTAAAAAGCCAAATGTGAGTCACATGAAAGTATTTGGCTGTGTAGCATATGCACATGTTCCAGACATGGAGAGGAGAAAGCTGGACAAGAAAGCGGTGAAGCTTCGTTTTGTTGGATATGCAAACAATGCCAAAGGCTATCGTCTGTTTGATGAAGAAAAAAGTAGGATTCTCATTCGTAGGGATGTCATCTTTAATGAATCTGACTTTGACTGGAAATAGGAAGTGGAAGTTTCGTGCTCAGAAAATGAGAATATCATGGAAAAGGATGAGATAAAAACATACGTTGATGAAGAAACTGTAAAAGAAACACCAAGAGAAAGTGGAAGAATCAGGAAGCCTCCAAAAAGGTATGGATATGATGAGTTTGCTGAAATAGTGACTGTTGATCATTTTGCCAATGTCTGTTGTTTAACAGAACCAAACACACTAAAGGAAGCATTGATGAGTCCTAATGCAAAGGAATGGAAGAAAGCGGCGGACTTGGAGTAGGGCTGAACGATTAATTGCATTTGCGATAATTTCGCGATTTTTAAAAACGCGATTGTCTAATCGCACAGGCTGCGATTTAAACTGGTCACGTGACTTGGGAGCGAGCCGAGCCGAGGACGAACGGAGCAAACCCGAGCAGGAGGCAGGGAGGTGGAGAAGTGAAGTTAACACAGCGCACTTTAACTTGTTGCACAACGGCTTCAGGCTCGACAGAAGCTGACACAACTGAAAGTCTAATACCAAAGAGGGGCAGCACATAATTGTGTGAAATTACTTTGGCTTTTAAAAAGATGCTGCTCAACGTCAGGTACTGTGTAAAACATGCCTTGCTACTGTTGCTACGACGCGAGGTAACACTACAAACCTCCTTCAGCATTAAAAAAAACACCACAAAGCCTCGTATGATATTTGTAAGGCTAAAATGCCAACGACCAGTGCTGCATCTTCAAATACGCCAAAGTGTTTCTCTGCGCTTATACAGCTTTAGTATGCGGTGAGCAGCGAAATACCGTAAAATCACGCATATAGGCGCAATAAGATTTAAAGCACGGATGAATCGCGAAAGCGCGCATAGCTTGACCGGTCCAGCCGACAGGGTTCACTGACCGAACCGTTTGAAAGTGTAACTCCTTATGGATATAATTGGAAGCGGCACGCTGAAATAACTCGGGCAGTAACGGAGTTCATAGTGAAAGACATGATGTCCGTTAATATTAGTGAACAAGCCCGGCTTCATGGCTTTGTTAAACACACTGGATATGCGCTACCAAACGCCCTCACGCACATATTTTAACCAAGTTGCTATACCTGCAGGGCTGCCAACTCTCACGCATTGAGCGTCTTAGACTAAAAAATTTGTAGTTCGCTCTGGCGCCAACCACAGGCGATCGATCGATCACGATATAATAATAATACTTAAATTTAGTCCATTTTACACCCAGTGGCGGACTTAGCAATTTGGAGGCTCAAGGCGAATTTAGCTAGGGGGCCCATCAACATTAATATGCGAGAAATAAGTTCAGGTTCACACTACAAGATTTTAGGCTGGTTTTTCAGTCGCCGACTGTTTTTGTAGATCGCCGACAGAAACTGTGGTCGGACGCAAATCGGGGATCATTCGGCGCTCGCTCAGTCGTGTAGTGTGAACTGCTGAAAGACGCTCGCCGAGCCGTCGCCGAGTGGCCGCCAACTCATCGCAGACGACCGGCAGATATCTAGCATGTTTAATATCTAGCATGTTTCATATCTAGCCCAGTCGGCGACTGAGAGTCAACAGCAGCGTCTAGCTTCATACAACTTTACTACAAGACTGTGTTTAAGTTATTGTGACAGCACTGGAGAAATAGTGCGATTGATTATATCTATGTTCACTGCAACGAAGAGATGAAATAATTCTGGCAATTTGGGACTATGGAGTGGTTAAACGGTAAAAAAAAATAAAATAATAACGAAAATGTGGAGTACATGTAGGTTGTTTTTATTTTCTTCGTGGTGTTGCTGGTTCTCGCGAGTGTTTCATTTTCGTGTTCTCGTGTTTTTGGACGGCAGCCAGATGAGTCGGCGATTCCCCAGTCGTGTAATTCGTGAGCACACGTCACCGATCAGTCATGTAGTGTGAAAGCCACAACAACTGAAAGACTTGCGATTACAGCACAACCAGTCGTGTAGTGCGAACGGCACAAAAACCTGACGACTGAAAAGTCGTGTAGTGTGAACCTGGCTTTAGCTAGACAAGGGGGCCCTACAGTGGGAGGGGCCCAAGGCAATTGCCTAGCAACGCCTCTATGCAAAGACCGCCTCTCTGCAAAGACCCCCCCCCCCCCCGCAACCCTGTATCTGAGCTGTATAAAAAATGCCGAAACAGAGTTTCCTGAAGTGGAACAATGGGGAAAAAATCGCGATTTTAAATCGCAATCGCAATTTATAGATAAAAAATTGCAATTAGATTATTTTCCAAAATCGTTCAGCCCTAGTGAAGATACTAATGCATTAATTCCTGTGATTTGTAAGACATGGTTATGGCATAGAGGTCTCCGTTATGTATCAGGGCTCAAGTACAGTGTTCGTGAATGAGCAAATACTACCTTTGATTGTGGACACTTCTACCAGTAATAAATAAATTCCGGTTTTGTCCTCTGTTGGCAATCATGAAATGTGCCACATCAACATTCTCCCCTCCTTTGTCTGACCTCACACGAGATGGCACACCATAGATGCTTACAGCTTCTAAAAAGCTGGTCAAGACCGTGGAGGCTCTGTTGTTAGTAGCTGCCTTCAGGTACACTATGAGCCTGCTGTAGCCATCTACACCACCATGAACAACAATACGCCATCTAAAATAAAAAAACTGAATGTTAATACTTTGTCTTAATCCAAATGTAGTTGTATAAGCCATTATTGTTGTACACAAAATATAACCGTAACTTTTACTGTACCTTTTTTTATTAAGCTTTTCACTGAACAACTGTTTATGTACCGTCAGTCTCCACTGAGAAACCTTCATGTAATACTTCTCTATTGAATTTTCATAGCAGTTAATTGTGAAATGTATTATGACACAGACTTACCGAATCAACTTATGATTTCCATCTATATGCCATAGACTGTTAGGTCCTGGCACATTATATCTTCTGCGCGTCCGTGGATTAAGACGGAGGGGGAAAGCCACTCCGTGCTCATCTACACGTCGCATTGCATCTTGAACTCGCTGTCCTACAAAGGAAGAACAATAAAAAACAACTTTGAACAAGTGCAGTCATACCCATATCAAATCAAAATCATTTGAAATAATAAAAAAGGGTGAAGTCAGGTGAGTTAGGCCATCAGATTAGGCCATACAAGCTAGGTGATGTTAAATACTATTTCTAATACTCTGGGCCAAATTGTACTTGAGAGGTTGAAAATTATCTGACTGGTCTAAAGTTGATGTTCACTTCAGCTGAAATAAGACAGATGTTTTAAACATTTTATATTTTATAAACATTTTATATTTATATGTAACCCTTTCCTAAGGCGCCGAATAGATGTAAACATCTTTAGGTAGGGTACATCACAAATAAACATGAGATTAACGATATAGCGGTGCCTCCATTAATGTAATACTAACTGGTTATCTGGAGTATTCTCCCAAATTTATTTACCTGTTTCAAGTGAATGCTTGTTCGTCACGAAATCATGTTACGAACTTCCATTAATAATAAACCACATCAACACAATGCTCATTTATGTTAAACACACTCAATGAATTTACTGTGACGGTAAC
This sequence comes from Brachyhypopomus gauderio, assembly GCF_052324685.1. Lineage (NCBI taxonomy): Eukaryota > Metazoa > Chordata > Actinopteri > Gymnotiformes > Hypopomidae > Brachyhypopomus > Brachyhypopomus gauderio. The sequence goes on from NW_027506951.1 coordinate 332,657, forward strand.
TAACACAATACATTTATCTCAGACACTCTTAACGCGAAGTTTCGATCAGACAAAAAACACAGTAATGAAGTAGGTTCGTAACACTCGTCACTTCAAAGTTCATCTGTGGGGCCCATGTCGTTGGTGCACATTGATGACAATTTATATCCTCGATGACTGGCGGTGCAGCAATGAGTACTCACGTATCCCCAGTGTCTCGGTTCAATGGCTCGGCCGCGACGCAAACAGAAGGGCTGAATAGTTAATAATCCAACTGGCAGCTCCTTCTACAGTTAGCAACAGTCCAGCTTGTACTGTCCCACGATGAGTAGCTTCTCGAGGTAGTCACGAGGCCGCTGTAGAGCTTCAGCACAGGGACTCCACACGGTGCAACTGATGTAATAAGCTAGCTTACGGAGCTAAACCTTTCCCGTTACCTCGAGCGAACGCAGTCTCCGAGTTGAAACTACCCAGAAATGACCACAACACAGCTTGATGTCTGAATAATTCAGCTAAGGTGTACAGTAGCCCTTTAAACAACTAACGGAGTTTAGACTTTGAAAAAAAACTCAAAGGTAAACTGGATTACTTTGAAAAGCAGAACACCACTCGTCTCTCCTAGACTCACACTCTCCCTGAGGAAAAGTAAAAACCCGTCATGGGATTCCCTCCCACTCTATTACCTGATAAGCCACTGACATGTCAATCACCCGTAGCATTACCTGAATGGTCAATTTTCCCGGGAATTCACAGGAAATGCTTTTGATAAACTGGCGCGGCAAGACAGGACTATGGTACATGTAGTTTCTAACATCGTATCTGCATTTGTCATAGAAAACCATACAATAAAACAAAATAATAATGTTTAGAGGTACTACACTCCCCCCCCACTACAAAACAGCATGACCCCATGCTAAGCTAACATCACTAGGAGAAACTCTTGTTAAACATTAATGACCCATCATAACTAAGTCACAATCACTGGGCATAGCAACGTCCCAGAACTATGTACACATTTCAAACATAATGCATGTGAGTTACACCACCAGGCATGGTAACTATTGAAATCAAAAAGAAAACCAGTCTCTTCCTGTTTTGGTAACCCAACACTACATTTGTTGACTGACACTACTGCCCTCCTACTAGGCTCTCCTAATGTGTCATAAGTCAAACGCTCAGTAGGCTTTCTGTTTCTCTCTGACCTTCTGAGGCTACCTGTTGTGTCCGTGTCAGCAATATGATGATCTGTGTCACTCTCATCCTGACGTGACTCTCCCACCCTCTCTGAGGAAAAACCTTTTGGCTCAGGCATAGCACTTAGAGAATCAGACACTAGGAGGGCATCTTCTTCCAGGGAAGATATAGGAGGTAGATCACCGGTAGCCTCTCTAGCACGTACTTCAGCTCTTGGGGAGATCTCAACATCCTCAGCAAAACATCCATAAGAGGACTCACTGTCTGACGAATACTGTGCAGATGGCTGATCATCATCTCTTGGAACAGGAATAGTTAATGGCATGAAGGCAGCCCCTGTATCTTTAACCTTCCTCCGTCTTAGAGCACGTCTTGCAGGTACAGAGCTAAAGTCAACATCAGGAGTCAGCCTAACTTCTTGTCCTAAAGGCAAAAGATGATTACGATGCATGATCTTTATAGGCCCCATCCCATCTACTGCTTTCAGACGGTATACCGGCAAATCAGGAAGTTTACTTTCCACTATGTAAGGACTTGGACCCCACCGGTCAGCAAGCTTCTGCTTCCCCTTAAGACCAAGGTTTCGAATGAGCACTCTGTCCCCTGTGCCCAAGCAATGATATCTCACTTTCTGATCGTAACGCCGCTTGTTCCCTTGGTTCATTTTGTCAGCAGTAGCTTGTGCTAACTGATAGGCACCTTCCAACTCCTTTTTCATACGGGACACGTACTTCAAGTATGAGGTGTGGGAATCTCCACCAGCTGAGCCGCCAAAACATATATCAATGGGAAGTTTAGCTTCACGCCCAAACACAAGATAATAGGGGGAGAAACCAGTTGCCTCATTGGGAGTACAGTTATAAGCATGCACCAAATGGGTGATGTGTTGACTCCAGTTAGACTTCTTATCACTACCCAAAGTCCCCAAAATGTCCAGTAAGGTGCGATTGAATCTTTCTGGCTGAGGGTCACCTTGAGGGTGATACGGAGTTGTTCTGGATTTCTTTACTCCCAACATAGTCAGCATCTCATGAATTAATCTGCTTTCGAAATCCCTCCCCTGGTCAGAGTGAATTCGGTTAGGCAGACCATAATGGATGAAATACTTCTCCCACAGAGTTTTGGCTACGGATACAGCTTTCTGGTCTTTCGTAGGAAAAGCTTGCGCATATCGCGTGAAATGATCGGTTACCACTAGCACATTGCATATATTGTGAGAATCTGGTTCAATGGTGAGAAAATCAATACAGACAAGGCCCAGAGGTCCAGAACTACTCAGATGGGATAACGGGGCAGCCCTTTGAGGTAAGGTCTTTCTCTTTATGCACCTGTCACAAGTCTGACAATAGGCCTCCACCTCACGTTTCATGCGAGGCCAAAAAAATCTGTCTCGTACAAGGGCATAGGTCTTGTCAAACCCTAAATGACCACTGTCATCATGCAGAGACTTTAAAACTCAGTTACGAAACTGCTTGGGCAGCACGAGCTGTCGTCTGGTTCTCTGGTCGGACAGCATAATTGTGCGGTACAACAGACCCTTCTCAAGAGACAATTTATCCCAGTCTTTCTTCAGGACACGAAGGCCTGGATGTTTAGCCTGGATGCTCCGTGCACTTTTTCCCTCATTGAAAGCTAACCAGACTTCCCCAATACAAGAGTCACTCTTTTGAGCATTTTGAATGTCATCAGCCTTTAAGATAGTTAGCTGTTCAGCTCCCACTAGGGTACTACCACAATAAGCCGTAGGCACAACAGACACATGGGCTCCCATACAATTCACAAGACAACTAGAAAAGTTTTGTCCAGTGTTCAGGGTCACTCCCTGGCACAAGGCTCGAACTCCGGGAGCTGAGATCTCCTGCCATTCATCATCAGAGCATAGACTTGCATGAGGGCGTCGGGACAGAGAGTCGGCATCTATGTTGGCTCTCCCTGGTCTGTATTTCAGGCTGAAAGTGTACGTGGACAACGCAGACAGCCACCGGTGCCCTGTAGCATCAAGCTTGGCTGAGGTCAATATATAGGTCAAAGGGTTGTTGTCCGTTACAACCTCGAAAGGAACACCATAAAGGTAATCATGTAGTTTGTCTACTACAGCCCATTTCAAAGCTAAAAACTCAAGCTTATGAGCTGGGTAGTTTCTCTCAGAAGGAGAAAGACTTCTGCTAATGAATGCTACTGGACGCAGTTGGTTATCCTGCTCCTGATACAGAACACCCCCCAAGCCATCCAGGCTTGCGTCCACATGCAAGACATAAGGTTTCTGAGTATCAGCAAAAGCTAACACTGGAGCTTGAGTCAACCTGGCTTTAAGCTTCTCAAAAGCAACATCACAGTCGCTGGTCCATCTAGAACCAAAAGGTTCAGAAGTCTTGTAGTATTCTTTGGTTTGAGAGGATTTTCTGTCTTTGCCTTTCTGACTGGATTGAGGAGAGTAACCTTGCAACAATTCATTAAGAGGACGACAGATTTTGGAAAAATCCTTCACAAAGCGTCTGTAGTACCCACAAAAACCCAGAAAAGATCTAAGTTCGGGTAGCTTCTGAGGCTTGGGCCATGACACCACAGCCTCTATCTTGGATGGATCAGTAGCTACTCCGTCTTGAGACACAATATGCCCTATGTAGGTAACAGAAGACCTCGCAAACTGACACTTATCCAAAGACAGTTTCAGACCTTCTGCCTTCAATCGATCAAGAACTTTGAGAAGTCTCTCCTCATGTTCCTTCACAGTTTTCCCAAACACAATAAGGTCATCGAGGTACACCAAGACTTCAAGGAAGTTCATGTCTCCCACCGTCCTCTCCATGACTCTTTGGAACGTGGCTGGTGCTCCACAAATCCCCTGAGGCATGCGCTCAAATTGGTAAAAACCTAGTGGGCAAATGAAAGCAGTTTTTTCTTTGTCCGCTTCCCGCATAGGTATCTGATAGTACCCACTTCTCAAGTCCAAAATGGAGAACCACTTGCTCCCAGATAAGCTATGCAATGCATCCTCAACTCTAGGTACAGTGTACTGGTCCGGAACAGTTCTCTGGTTGAGGGTTCTGTAGTCCACACACATTCGGACTTTCCCTGATTTCTTGCGGACTACCACGATTGGGGACGCATATGGACTTTTTGACTCTGAAATTATCCCATTCTCTTGAAGTTGTTGTAGGTGCTTGCGCACATCCTCTATGTCAACAGGGGCTAGGCGGCGAGAACGTTCTCTGAAAGGTTTTGAATCTGTCAGTCTGATCTCATGCATGGTGCTTGTGGAACAACCCACATCCCACTCGTGACAAGAGAACACTTCAGCTCTCTCCATCATCTTCTCGCAAAGATGCCTTTTAGCTTCCTCTGGCATTGGAGAATCCCCAAAATCAAAGGAATCAAAAGACAAGACAGAGTGCTTCTCTGACCCGGGAGCATTTACCTGTGGAACCATGGTGACAGGAAAGATATGTGCAAGGGGTGTCCCTCGTTTCAGAATGACAGGTTTGCTGGAAACATTTCTCACAGTGACCACTACGCGTCTATGGTCTATAACAGAGGCAGAGTGCACCTCAGGTCTCACTTGCACTCCTGACAACGGTTCTTCATAATGCTGATCCACCAATAGGAGTGAATCTTTAAGTTCTCCAGGGAACTTGGGTGTGCCAATCACTCTAAGGACTTGGTTTGGGTTCACAGCAATAGGCTTATGGTGAACAAACCAGACAGTTCCCTTCTGACTTGTGTCTTCAGGAGAGTTTGCATTCTCCTCCAAGGACTCATAAGCTTTTCTGATCATGGGATGTATTGTGAGTGTGCTCAAAAACTGTTCGCCTCCTTGGGTTTTGCATGCATGTAACAGTTTCCTCACTATCTGAGTATTAGTTCCCACTAAAAGAGCTACATTAGACCCAGAGACAGGATCAGGGCACACTAAAGCTAATGTGTCTACTGTTTCCGTTACCCCTGCTATCCCTCCAGTAAACTCTAGCTTAATTGACAGATACCCATCATAAGGATATTTGTGGGAACTTAGACCCCAGATTTCTAGGTCCTCTACCGGTTCTATTGGCAAATGTGTCAGATGTGTGTCATAGAAGCTTCTGTACAAAATAGTAACTTGGGAACCACTATCTAGTAGTGCTTGAGCATAAATTCCCTCTACCTGAACTGGTACTTCCGAGGTAGGCCCCACTAAACCCTTAGGTATATGTGTGGTGCTTACTGGTGTAGGTGAGCATTTAGTGGAACGTGTTTCAACTGGAACCCTAAGCCGTTCCTTCAAAGAGCTCCGTTGGAGTTTCCCTTCTTCCGGTGCAGGTCAATCAGCTTCCTGTTAACTTTCCTCAAATCTTCAGTAGCTCTGCATTCTCTTCTAGTGTGTCCATCTTCCCCACACCGATAGCAGAAGACCCCTGGGGACTTGGATCTAGATTTGCTTTGGTCGGATATTGCACCATCAAGCACTCCGGAGTGAAACACATCTGCCCTTTCTACTGACACACTCTGCGCCGCCTTCTCAGTGTTCTCATTCAGCAACTTCGCGACACAAGTGGTCAGTTCCTTCACCTCATTCTTTAAGCTTTCCAGCTCCGAAACCTTAGGCGGCTGGGAAACGATGGCAGTGGCAACTTCGGCTCTCACTCCTTCTCTATCTCTGATCCATTCTTCCTCCTCCCTAACTTCTCTTAGTAGTTGCGAAAAGGATGGAGGATCTCGTAGCTTATGAGTGAGTCGAAACTTGAGAGCCACCATATCACTTGTAAGAGCACCCTTTACAAGCTGATCTATTCGAACTCGGTTCAGGTCTTCAGCTGCAATACCACCTTTAGACAGGGCCTGATGAAGAAGTTTATCCAGCCTGTATAAGAAAGCAGAGAGCTTTTCCCTTTTCTCCTGGTAAGTGTGTCTGAACCGGGCCATTAGGTCTGTTCCACTCTCTGTAGTACCAAAAGCAGTGTCTAAGGCAGCTAAATAGTCTGTGGCAGTAGCAGAAGGGTTGCTGACTTTTAGGAACCTAACAATATCAGCAGCTGGCCCTCTCAAACTTTCTACTAAGCGTTGCTTCTTTACAGCTTCATTACATTGCCATTCACTAACCATTTGTGTAGCTTGCTCCATCCAAACATCGTAGTCTTCCTCACCTGGGGGAACAGGTCTGGCTCCTGAGAACAATCTTAATTTTCTGTAGCTAACCCCATCAGCAGATACCTGACCACACTTGTCAACTAGTTTGCCTATAGCATTCACTAGCTCTGCACTAAGGTCAGCTTTAGGGGGCTGATTGACTCTGGCGCAAGCCACTACATCTTCTATGGATTTTCCTTCCTGCTCTAACAGTGTACGCAACTTAGTGTAAAAGACGTCATCATCTGAGCTAGGACTACTAGCTACCAAACTGCTCACCAAGTGTACATCCCAAGGCCCTATTTCTCCTTCAATACCAACCTCAGGAGGTGTGTTGTGAGAGTCTAAAACAATATTACTCTCTACTAGTATGAACTCAGATTTTCCTGAGGTGTCTCTACGACGACCACGTTGCCTGGTACGCCCAAAAACTTTGACTGTTCCTAATACTTTTGCAATAACAACGTCTGATATTCCAATCGGAACTTTTCCCAGCACAATAGCATTGAAAGGCTGAATATCTTCTTGTTTACACCACTCTACAGCATGCCCAAGCTCCATAGTAACACAGTAAACGTTCAACAATTAAATACAAAAAAATTTGGTAAATGTACAGTTCTTAGGGAGATAAACTTACAGAAATCCCAGCGGTGCCTCCATTAATGTAACCCTTTCCTAAGGCGCCGAATAGATGTAAACATCTTTAGGTAGGGTACATCACAAATAAACATGAGATTAACGATATAGTGGTGCCTCCATTAATGTAATACTAACTGGTTATCTGGAGTATTCTCCCAAATTTATTTACCTGTTTCAAGTGAATGCTTGTTCGTCACGAAATCACGTTACGAACTTCCATTAATAATAAACCACATCAACACAATGCTCATTTATGTTAAACACACTCAATGAATTTACTGTGACGGTAACTAACACAATACATTTATCTCAGACACTCTTAACGCGAAGTTTCGATCAGACAAAAAACACAGTAATGAAGTAGGTTCGTAACACTCGTCACTTCAAAGTTCATCGGTGGGGCCCATGTCGTTGGTGCACATTGATGACAATTTATATCCTCTATGACTGGCGGTGCAGCAATGAGTACTCACGTATCCCCAGTGTCTCGGTTCAATGGCTCGGCCGCGACGCAAACAGAAGGGCTGAATAGTTAGTAATCCAACTGGCAGCTCCTTCTACAGTTAGCAACAGTCCAGCTTGTACTGTCCCACGATGAGTAGCTTCTCGAGGTGGTCACGAGGTCGCTGTAGAGCTTCAGCACAGGGACTCCACACAGTGCAACTGATGTAATAAGCTAGCTTACGGAGCTAAACCTTTCCCGTTACCTCGAGCGAACGCAGTCTCCGAGTTGAAACTACCCAGAAATGACCACAACACAGCTTGATGTCTGAATAATTCAGCTAAGGTGTACAGTAGCCCTTTAAACAACTAACGGAGTTTAGACTTTGAAAAAAAACTCAAAGGTAAACTGGATTACTTTGAAAAGCAGAACACCACTCGTCTCTCCTAGACTCACACTCTCCCTGAGGAAAAGTAAAAACCCGTCATGGGATTCCCTCCCACTCTATTACCTGATAAGCCACTGACATGTCAATCACCCGTAGCATTACCTGAATGGTCAATTTTCCCGGGAATTCACAGGAAATGCTTTTGATAAACTGGCGCGGCAAGACAGGACTATGGTACATGTAGTTTCTAACATTGTATCTGCATTTGTCATAGAAAACCATACAATAAAACAAAATAATAATGTTTAGAGGTACTACATATATATTTGTCAAAACAAATCAAATAGTAGTAGTTACTTACTCTGTATGTAGATCCCTTGGGCATTAAGATGTCCAACCATGAGTTTGTATCCTGAATTTGGATGATGAAGAAGAATGTCTCTCACCATGGCATCAAGGTCATTGTCATCCACTGACGAGTACAGATCACCGACTCTGTACAAATTATAAGCACGTTTATCCTAGCATGCATCCCTAATCACGATAGTTGAATCGAAGAGCTGCTACTATGGGTGCGTTTAAAGTAGAATGCGTAGCCTAGTTATCTAGACAATGTAATAAGCTATTTAGCCAGTTACCTTAATCCATTCTGTGCCATCCTGCGACGAATGGTTCTTTCAGAGACCCCAAACACAGACGCTATTTGACCCGCTGTATATGCCTCTATTGTCTGCAATGGGAGCAAAAAGGCAGGGCGACCTGGACCACCCACGTTACCTGTCGCAGACACGGGCTCGTGTTGAATTTGGTGATCAACTTGCTGCAGGTTGTCCAAAATTGACAGGTCAATATCAATCTCTTCCCCGAGTTCCGACAACTCTAAAACTATTCCTTCAATCCTAAATGAACAATCATCAAAGTGCCCACTGTCCAACTCTTCGGCTATTAATCTTATTTCCGCAGCAACTCTTCTCCTCATAGTTAAGTACTACTCACCAGATTCAAAAACAAGGCAGGAGTAATCGAACACACAGCTTTCACCAAGATTACCCAATAGCGTATTGATTTAGTCTACTTTATTAGTATATTGGAGAAGGAAATCCATAAATAAATAAATCCTTAAATCCAGAAATAAATAAATTCTTAAATCAATAAATCCATTAAAAAATCCTTAAATCCAGAAATAAATAAATACTGTTTTAAGTCGAACATTTATGCATTTATTTATTGATTTCTACTTTTATGCTGTATATTTATTTGTCACCTTTCGTCCTCCATAAAGCCGCGCATGCTCAGATGTCCTGTGATTTCTTTATTCTACTTTTGTGCAATACATCTTAGCTTAGCTGGTTGACAAGAGGATGTGGCAGCACAGGGACCAAACGAGACGTGGTGAACTATGACACACAACAGAAAGTACAGCTATGTGGTGTACAGTACTGGCATACTGTACTGTTTGTGTAATCATTTTTATTATTATCTGATAAAATAAATTAAAAGATACTGAAAAGACTGATGCAAACGAACACTAAACATATCAAGTTTTCGAAATGTATTAAGAAGCAAAATGCATTATATCAAATTAGTTGAAATCAGTGGGCACATACAGTATTTGTGAAATTTAGATGTAAAGATATGGAAAGTAAAAGTAAATTCACAGCTTTATTATGATTATTCAAAATGTTTGTTGTGAATGTTATTGACTTGGGATGGCTAGTGTTTGAACAGAGATTACCACTGTTAGACATTTGATAATGATTTTTATCAAAAAATGATTCTCAGATGTTATTTGTGCACATGGACAAACTTCAGATAATTTTTTCTTAGCCAGAAATAAGGGTTCTAGACATACATCAGGCAGTCAGTTCAACAACACAGAAGTGTGATCAAACTTATAAAGCAAGAGACAGGAGGTGGAGACGAGGGAGGGGAACAGGCAGAGAGAGGGGTGGATGAGCCTGGGATTTATCAGTTACAGACCTTGAAGTCTGCCTCACAGAAGGCTAACAGAGATAACCTAAGACTATGTAGGATAACACCCTTTGAGAAGTTGGATCCATGTTTTTAAATATTTGCATTTTACAGTAAAAAGCTAGATTCTTTAATAAACACAGTGTGCAGCTTGTTGAACCATGAACATGCTGGGGTAGCTGGTAATATCTTTTATACTCAACCCATGACACATTCAGGCATGAAAATGGGTCAGGGGTTAAAAAGGTGAGAAGACCGGGGGGCGGGGCATGTGACGTCATGGGGATACGGCGACGGGGCGTTGACGTGGGGGGCATTGACATGTGACGTCATGGGGATACGGCGACGGGGGGGGGGGGGGGGGGGGGGGGGGCTGGCTGCTGGTGTACGGGGATACAGCGACAGGTGATGCCAAATATTACGGAGCCCGTAAGGTGACATCATGTAAAAAATATAATAACGCGTGGCCACGACTTACTAACGCGTGCAAACGAGATAATTAACGCGTGCGAACAAGATAATTAAGTATTACTTTATATAAAGCCAGGTTTACCTTCATTGGGCAGTCAGTTCGCGAACATCCCTGGGAAAAATAAACTTTGTTGCCGCGTGTGAAAGGCGACATTAGTATCTCGTTCCCACGCGTTAATAAGTCGTGGCCACGCGTTATTATTTTTTACATGATGTCACCTTACGGGCTCCGTAAAATATAGTAAAATCCATTAAAAAAATGTTTTGACTGTCTTGTCAATGGATTCAATGTATGGAGCCAGATCCTTAAACGCGAGAAGCCACTTTCGCCATTCCAGATGGCTCAGTCAAAACCATTACGTCTTAATGAACCAATAAATACATCAGCAGCGAAAATGAGTGTAAAAATACCACGGTTCACGTGTTTTTATTTTCTAACATGGGCTAAAGCACAGGGTAGACTCAAACGACAAGCGTTTACAACTTCATCTTCAACCTTTTCAGCCCTGGCGCGAATGTTATCCTTACACGTCCCTGGATTCACCAGTTACAACTACAGACACACTAGAAAAAAAATCTTGTTTCTCATTTTATGTCGCCGTTAACTACACGGGGTTGACGCGAACTTAGTATGCCCATCTACCTATTTATCACAAGAGCTTGTGGCTATTTCTGACAGTGTTCAACGCTGTAAATGTACGATCTGGTAAATGTAGTGGTAAATGTACGCTCTTCTGACTTGTCCGCGGTGTAGCACTAGGTCCTGCTTCTCGTCCTGCTTAGCAGTAAATGAATAACATGAATGAAGAATGTTCATATGATTGAAACGCTATTTGGCCTCCATGAAGGTTCTGGGCGGAAACTGCTGGAATTGCCGATTTCGGAAGTGCTCTGTTTGCTTATTAAGTCAATATGATAATTAAAATATATACATATAATCTCCCGACCCCCCCCCCCCCCCCCCCCCAAAAAAAAAAAAACTCCTCGGATCTACACGATTCACGTAGGTCACCCTTTTCGACTTCAAAACGGCGAATTTCGCCGAAAGGTGACAGATTTTCATGCCTGCATATTTGTAGTCAAACACAACATTGGTTTGTGATACCTTGAAGTGACTTTTTGTTGCTGTTGCTGATTTACCGAAAACGAGAATCCATTTTTTATCAAGAAATTCACCCTATGACTTAATAATAACTGATTTTACAGATCTATATCTCGGAGATGGTGCAAACCACAACGACATTAACTAAGCACAATTACAAATGACAAAAACACAATGACATTAACAAAAACACAACGACATTAACTAAGCAAAATTACAAATTACAAAAACACAACAACATTAACAGACCGGAAAAGACTGTTGCACAACCACTGCAATGCATCAAGGTAAGTGCATTCACTAATGTGCAGAAAAGCTTTGTGAGTAGAAATATATGAAATGTATATATATTTTTATATATATTGGTAGGTGTCTGCTGTTTGGGAGCTAATTGGGATGGACCTTACTGGGCCCAAAACGACTGATGGATTTCAGTACAATGTAATCATAACTGATTACGGTTTTACTAACTTGATAAATTCATCAAGTGTTTTAATATATATTATTTTTCATTCAGTTTGCAGAAGCTTTCCTTTTGACAGGAGACATCAGCAAACTGCAGACGACACAAGTAGCTATGAAGAGTGCACGCATGGAGATAGCATGTTCTTTGCTTGAATGTCGAGGTGAATTTTATAGTAATTCAATTTACTGTTTTTTACTGCATTTACTGTTGCTGAGTGATTTATTAAAAACTTCATGAGGAAGATTAGACATTGAGATGGTGGTCCATGTTGAAATGGTTGCATCATGCAATTCCCACAAATTTCCCACCTGGCACCACCACCACTTTTCCACTTTGTGATATTTGATTTAAACATTACCTGAAGCTGCAGAACAATATCTGCTGTCACGTAGGGCTACGCCCCCTCCCTTGGCTGTCACTCCGGATTCCCTTGTGTCTGTGTTCCCTGCCTGTTCATCCCGCCCTGCTCGTTTGTCTCCGTGTTTCCTTGTTAGTTACCACGCCCCTGTGTCATTGCCGTCACCTGTCCCTTGTTTAGTTCATGTTCATATAGTCCCTGATTTCCCCAGTCTGGTCATCGGTCTTTTTGTTTTCTCTGTGTTTTGCCTGTTCGCCATATTGCTGCTGTTCCGTGAGTCTTCCTTGATGTGTTTGCCATGTCTGTCCGTATTTCGTGTTCTGACTGCCTGCCCGATATGACCCATGCCCGTGACTACAACTCTGCCTTTGGTATTTCCTTTAATAAATCTCGCTCTCCTCAGCGTTTGTGTCCGCCTCCCTGTTCTGCCCAGCGCAGATCGTTACATCTGCAAAATGTTATGCATCACATTGTTTTAAAAAGACCCGCTATTCTCATAGGTACATGAGTGTACTGGTCTTGATGACATATCATATTTATCCAGGCAATGCAGTGGATTACTGCATAATCTGCTCCATGTTAGAAGGTGATGCTGACGACAAGAACATAACAGAAATGGTCCAACTACCGATGCAGTACAGAAATTTTAACAGACTAACGCTGAGAGACCAAGACTGCAGTGTAGTATTTTTATTGTTCAGTTTTATTATTGAATAATTTGCAATAACTGTGTATCATAATGTATAATTTTAATTTGTTTTGCTCCAGTGCATTGTTTCAATAATGACTTGTGATTTTATTTTCAGATGCAGTGTGAGCTGTGCAATAGATGGGCACACTTTGACTGTGCGCATTACGACCAAAAAAAAAGTTATTTTTGCCAAAAATGTTCATAGAAAAATATATAGCTTCATTTAGACTCATTACACTTGTGGCAGCACAAAGGGATGTACAATGTGCTTTTTAATAAATTTTTTTTTTTTTATTTATGGTCTTTCTTGTTGTCAAATTCAGAATATTTTAATTAAATATTTTCTTTAAAAACAATTCTGATGTCTGTTTGCTTAATATTTACAATATGAAGTTTAATTTTAGTTTGATTTGTTGATTCTGTTTCTAAGACATTCCTTAAGCACAGCATTCCAGTAATCAATACATGACTTAATTAACTTTTATTGCTGGACGCACATTCTTATAAGGTAATGTAGCCTATAAAATGATCGTACGTACAGTGTTAATGGTAGAAGCACGTTCGGATAAGGTAATATAGCCTATAATATGATCATACCTACAGTATTAATGCTGTACGCACGTTCTGATAAGGTAATGTAGCCTATAAAATGATCATACCTACAGTATTAATGCTGTATGCACGTTCTGATAAGGTAATATAGCCTATAAAATGATCATACCTACAGTATTAATGATGTATGCATGTTCTGATAAGGTAATATAGCCTATAATATGATCATACCTACAATATTAATGGTACAAGCACGTTCATATAAGGTAATATAGCCTATTAAATGATCGTACATACAGTATCAATGGTAGAAGCACGTTCGGATAAGGTCATATAGCCTATAAAATGATCGTACGTACAGCTACTACTGCGGTACTACATTTTGACACGGTAGCAAGAATCGATAGATATGTCTATAATTTTGCGCTACGGGTGTGCGCTGACAGTGACGTAAACTTAGCATGCGCAGTAGCCCAAGGTAGGACAGCTTGAGGGGTAGCACAGACTTTCAGAACACCTGTTCTTTAATGTCGTTGTGTTTTTTGTAATTTGTAATTGTGCTTAGTTAATGTTGTTGTGTTTTTGTAATTTGTAATTTTGCTTAGTTAATGTCGTTGTGTTTTTATTAATGTCGTTGTGTTTTTGTAATTGTGCTTAGTTAATGTCGTTGTGGTTTGCACTTCTCGGCCACCGTAGTGATGTACACTATTGTAATTTTTGTGTAGGGTGTCAATATTTTGTTTTTTATTCCATATTTGCTTGTGTAACAGAATACCATCCCTAAGCAGCAGTCTGCGATTTCTATTTGCGGTTAGGTTCAGAGCTTCGTGTTTTATAAATAAATAGTGGTTAAAAGCATGCTTTAAGTTAAAAATACTGCTCTTTATTTAATTATAAAATATATTAAAAACTATTTTTGCAGAGAGTCGATTGTTTTAGGTCATAGTTAAAAATTAAGGACTTATTTCTTTCTTCTGTTAAATTCGGGCGAAACTAACATGAGGCTAACATGAGCAAAAATCAGCTAAATATTTCCCCATTCATATATCTTTTTTACTCGCGATGCAGTATTTTCAGCTGGAATTTCAGCAGAGGTGCTAGCAGTGTATCAGCTAATCCTTTTATTTTTCATTAATGACAGATTTTTGTTTATTTACCCAGCTTTGCACTGCAGTAGCCACTCCAGTATAAGAAAACTCAAACAAAATGCATATTGTGTTCCAGTGCTCCGTAATACCACAAGAATAAAAGATGGAAGAATGGGCGAATGTGTGCGCGTGCAAATTCCTGTTCCACTGGTGAGAGGTGTAGTTCAAAAGCCGAAACCACTGACGGATCTACCAAACTGGTGCCATGACTCCTGGGATCATCTTGGTCGGCTCAACGCTGCCCGCCGTGACTGTTGCTGCAAGTATCAAGTTCACCACCGTGGTCAGGTCAACTTCTACTTTACACTCGTGCACACTCGTTCACCATTTTACATGGACTGAGCATACACGTGATCACGTTTAAGGTAATGTAGTTAGAGTTGTTTAGGTGTTTTTACAGTGTTTCTACTGAATTTGTGATGTATTCTTTTTATTTTAATTGTTTTTTTTGTTTTTTTTTCCTCATCATGGCTGAACAGTCTGAATGCAGTGCCAACACTGACATATCTAACTTAGTTTACCCAATGCTACATAAAGGAAGGGGTGGGTGGTTTAATGATCACTATGAGGGTGATGTCACCAGTGAGAGTGTAAACGGGAGGGTTGGACACTCTTGGTCGTTTACTGACAGTGGGGGTACAGGGAGATGTCCTCAGGTAATACTCCAGTTGGCAGGTTCATGAAAGAGGGTCCTTATATTTCTACACCTGTAGTGATTCTGATGCACTCCACCACCTTACTGACATGGTAGGGCAGTTAGGTTCATAGATTGGTGAGTCAATAGTTGTTGATGTCAGCTGGTGTAGTTAACACAAGCAATCAGCCTCAAAAGGGCTCACACAGTTACTCGCAGACAGATCAACCTAGGCTAGACATGCCACAAGTGACAGTTCATCTGAAGTCAGAATGTGACACATTTCGAGGCGATACTTCAGACAAGTGTTCCATTCCAATCACCTTATCGCCACACCCCTTTAAATAACTCTTAATATCTTCTATAAAATCTGTTTATCATAGAGAAAAACACTGGGAGAGATACTAACGCAATGGGGTGTTATAGAATTGACAAAATATAATTGCTCAAAAAACTTATTTTACGTGTAATAAAAATTCAAAGTTTCTCGTCCGGTCCGTTCACTTACATGGGAATGGGCGGGGTTAAAAGTTGTACTGCAGCCAGCCACTAGAGTGCAGCTGACACACGGAGGATTCACTTTTCACTCATATATACGGTCTCTGGTTTGTGTATATATTTGTTATTGTATTGTTATTTAATTTTTCCAGCCCTGTAGGGGGAGCTAGACTCAAGGGGTGGGCGCTAGACTGTGGCTTAGATGGGCAACAGGAAATTGTTCTCAGATGAATCTGAGAACTCAAACTAAACACACTGGCTCATCGTGTTTGTTTATCCTGTTTCCCAGGTGGGTAAAAAAATGTGAAAGTGTTCAAATATAAAAGTGTACAAAGTAGTATAATAAGATTTGACGAGTATATGGATATGTGTGTAAAGATTTAACTGTGTTGAATGAGTCGCTATAGCCGCTTGCGTTGGCAGACATTCGGGCGAGCTAGCGCTAGCAACTTCAGCCTGCTTGTCACTATCTCCCGTCCTCTCATTAGTATTAGTCACCCGGCAGTAACTGTGCGCCTCGCAATTGTGTTCACTCTGGTTAGTCTCTGGCTAGTCTCTTGTAGGTCCTAGCTATGTGCCTGGCTGCCACCATTACACGCACGTGTTTTTCAGCAGCACTAGTAACTCCAGCTTTGTCACCATGTGCTTGGCTATCGCCATTTTGTAATAAAACTCTTGATTCGGCAGTTATACACTTGAATATAACAAATGTGTTTAGATTAAATATGTTTAACAGAGAAAATGTGTAAATAAGGTTAGATTAAGTTGTGGTGAGTTTTTGTATTTTCTAAGTTAGTAATATTTTCTATAAAATGAGTCTATTTGGCCATGTTAATCGAAGCTAGAGCCTCTGCCAACTGAGTGGTTGTTTTATTTTATTAAATATTTGTCCTGTTGACATTCAGTTCTATTCTACTTTTATACTTTGGTCAATTTTATATGCTCAATGCAGAAACAGTGTAAGAAACTCAATTTAACCAGAGTTTAATATGGGTTATCAGTATATTTGGTACTGTGTAATCGACAAATAGAATGGTTTATAGTGAATGTGTATGTGATGGTATATATATATATATAAATATATAGGCAGGGTTGCCAACTTTTGACGTTCGCTTGGAGTGAGATTTTAACCTGGAGCCGGTGGCGAGTGTATTTTGTTGACCGGGGGGGGGGTGGCGAACGTAAAATGGACACAGATTCAGTGTTATATCGCCGGTGGATGGCGCCAGAGCTAGCGAACTAGTAACGTATTGAATCATATATGTGGATCTGAGGTAAATAAACTGGATTTTTTTTTTTCGGCGTGAGATATCGGAAGTGTGGCGTGAGAGCGTGTGAAAACGGTCAAATGCGTGTGTCTCACGCTCAATGCGTGAGAGTTGGCAACCCTGATATAGGTGTGTAATATATATCTACATTTTATACATATATACATATGTTCTTGAATACATAGTTTATTCAATTATTAATTATAGTATAATTAGCATGGTTAAATAAACTATTATTTATAGTATAATAATTAATGGTGAGGATAAGGTTTATTAGTACCTTACTGGTTTCTGTGATTTGCATCACTATTTGTAGTGTTAAGAGAAGCTAAATGTATTCTTGTGAGTAGTGTTGCACGGTATACCGATACTAGAGTAGTATCGCGATACTTCGTCATTAAAAACGGTACTATACCCAGTTTGCTTAGTATCGGTGCTATAGGACTAAGTGCGTTTTTTTTTTTTAAGAGCAGTATTTCCAAAGAGTGCCACACGGGGGCAGTGTGCGCGTACAGCAGTGCAGCGCTTGCCTCCTCTCTGCAGAATAAGAAGAAACCGTGTACGATGGCTGATAATACAAGCAATATTGCGGACCGTCCTCAGCTTGTTGAAAAACTACACGCACAAAGCGAAATATGGAATTAGTTGCATACATTTCAGACAGTCATGGCAACCCCGTGGACACATCAAAACCGGTCTGCAAACGGTGCTTTAAAGCTGTACCAACCAAAGGAGCCAATCGATTCTTTTTACATAAAATGCGCTTTCGTTTGACACACCCAAGGTGCCGTAATGCACAGAACAGTTGGTAATGCTGAAATGGCAGCTAAAACAAACGCAGTGTGTTCACAGCTCGTCTTAATTAAACAAGGAAAGCAGCAGAAGTGCTGTGTGGAAATACTTTGGATTCGAAGCAGATACAGATGGAAAACCGAAGGACATGAACAAGCCAGTTTGCAGGCGGTGCTTTCGGAACATTTCAACGAAGGGCGCTAAAGCCTGGTTTATACTTGATGCGCCGTGAGCAGTGCAAGGGTCCACGCGGTGAAAATGATGTAATCGCGGTAGCCTTGCGCGCTGTCAATTCGCGAGGTCGTGCACCTCTAGAATTTTGTAACTTAGCGCGCGCCGCAGCGCAATGAACAGTCATGTTTGTAGGGTTCATACACCAACAAGGTGGAATTAAAGCACTTGTACGTCACTTTCAAGGTCCATTTCAATATTTCCCAGCACGTTAAACTTTAGTTAAATATTTATACATATACTCGAAATTATTTGCTTTTTTATCACATTATTTAATGGTTGTTTATTTTCAAAACGCCCAATTTTAACGTCTTCACGTTCTCTCATGTTTCATCCTGGAATTACATAACGTAATACAAGAGAACGGTTCAGTCAGACAGCTATTTGTTTCAAGCATTTTCAAGCACGCGGACAAGGTGTGCGGACTCGCGCACTACGGTCACTCGCGAAAGTTTAAACCTAGCTTAACACAACGAATCTGGCCAAACACCTGAAGGCACGCATATTTGTACAAAACATTCCAAGAGGTTGGTGATTATTCCCATTTCTAGTATTATAGCATACAAAATTATGTGTCCGATTATGGTATCCTAGCAAATGTCATATTCTTGGTTTAAGAGCCGTAAGTGCGACAGCATACAGGGAGAAAAAAAGAGTGATCGTACTACAATGGATCAATCATCTATGAATACTGAACTCTAATACTGAAGTTTTAGTTACTTAAAGAGTTAAAAGTTGTTTAAAGTATACTTAAAATACACCTTTTGCACTAGCCTTTTTTAACTTCTAAATGTGAATTCCAGAGTGCACTACTATTATTTATGTTAATTTATATTAATGTGCAATTATTTATTTTTCTGTTTTAATGTGGTAGGGACTACACCTTTTATTTATTTGACATTTGTGAAACAAAGTACAATAATCATTTGTTTGTTTATAAAAAATAAATAAAAAGCCTTTAAAACGGAAATGAGCACAGTATCTGACTTTGGTATCGAAAATCGTATTGAATTTCAATACTTTTTAAAGTATCGTATCAAAGTTGTAATTCTTAGTATCGTGACAACACTACTTGTGAGTGTATGTGACATGCAGATGTTATTATGCAGCGTTGTGTTAGACTGCAAAAAGGAGAAAATAACAGGCCAAAGGTAAAGAGAAGAGAATGTTTTGTATGTTTAATAAAGAAAAAAGGAGATGAATCTGAGAACTCAAACTAAACACACTGGCTCATCGTGTTGTTTGTTTATCCTGTTTCCCAGAGTTGTGTTAGACTGCAAAAAGGAGACAATAACAGACCAAAGATCTCATCCATAACTGCTACTACCCTACCCACACACCTGGGGGGTGTAACACATAACTTAAGGCCTCAGCGAAGTCTCAGTGGAAGTATCTGTCGGGTCTGCAGTGACAACAATCACACTACGGTCACACATTGTATGTCAGATTGGCTATGTTTTGCCTGTTTCTCTCCTGGACATACAAAGCAGAATTATCCGAACTGTTCCTCTGCGCAGCCAAAGCCTGAGTGAAACTGACTGAGCTGTATTTGGAGGGAGGCAGTACAGGTCACTCTTGCAACTCCCAAGTTATTGTGAATCAGTCCGATTCTGAGAAAACCTATGACTCAGTCAAAACTCACTATGATGATACTACAGTTGTCATCTATCAAAACACGCATATTGTTGGAGGAAGTGATAGCCTATTTTACACTACTGTGACAGTTAATAATGCAGTAATGTTGAATGCCATGTTGGACAGTGGATCAATGGCTTGTACCATTAGTGAAGCTGCTGAGCTGAAGCTAAAGACTGCTGGTGTGGTTGATTACCTCTGCAAGTTCACCACAGATGTCGTGCTTGTGGGTTGTGTGGGACGTCAAGTTAAGCCAACGTCGGCTCTTAACTTAGTCATGGAAGTATTATGGCTTTAAAATGTCTGTACCTACTTTGGTGGTCCCAGGACAGCACGACGAGATAATACTTGGCACCAACGTCACCAAGCACATCCTTCACCACTCTAAACTATAAGACATTTTGGAAGGCCGCCTCAACCCCCATTGCGGGCAGCTCAGGGTCCGAAGAGTTCTTATCCATGCTAGCAGGCATTACCAGATGGAAAGGAGATATGGTACATGACAAAATTGGGACAGTTAGGTGCAGTTCAGCTGTATGCTTGGAAACTGGTCGTGAGTACCTAATTTGGGGCAAACTTGCAGACTGTTAAAGTTTCCCCTGGCAGTGCCATCATAGCTGAGCCAACCACGTCTCATTCTGCTCCTAGGGGTGTCATAGTGGCTAGACTTGTTATTTCCTTATGGGGAGACAGGTGAGTGCCACTTAAATTAATAACCACCATGGGCACTGAGATGCAATGCCAAATTAGCTGACTTGTTCCCATGCATAGCAGTTGAGGATTTTGAGGATGCCAACACAAGTTCACCTGCGTTGCTCTTTTCAGATCACTAGGAGCCTTGGAAGCGAACAGTTTTCTTACGTGCTGCTACAGACTCCGGCAGACATTTAGAACTTTTTTATTTAATCAGTGGATATTTTAGTTAGTTCATGTTTTGTATTGTAAGTGTTAAAAAGGTAGATTAAACTTCAATTTGGTGGAGTGGATTTGAAACAGCTACTTCGGGGTCGGAGAGATTGTCACTGTAAGAAACAGCACATTCCTAGAGGTCTCACCAAGAACAAGCCTCTACAGCAACGGTCATGCTACTACACTATTCATTCACTACTTTAGTGCTACCGTTTGAAAACTGATCATGTGGGGCCATGCAAATCTGTATTACATGTAATACTTAGGTGGAGACATTTTTCTAACAGTGGAATAGGGTACTCTTAACCACTCTACTGCAGTAATTCTTTTCGTATCAATGCAGTTAACACATCATGCATGGGGGGAAAAAACCGTTAAATACTGTGAAACCGATATAATTTTGAGAAATACAGTGATATAGAATTTTGATCATACTGCCCAGCACTAGTTACAAGATCCTATTGGTAACGCAGAGACAACTTATAATAAGTATTTTAGTATTTTATATTCTTAAAAGCTATTATATATATAACCCTACTGTAGGCAGTTTTATACGCTATTGCCGTATATGTGCTATATGTAAATGAGCAGTCTGTGATTTCTATGCTGCGGCTTGGCGTTAACTGCAGTAGCCACTCCAGAAAACTCAAACAAAATGTATATTGTCTTCCAGTGCTGCGTAATACCACAAGAATAAAAGATGGATGAATGGGCAAATGTGGCAAATTCCTGTTACACCGATGATGTCAGGGCTGGCTCGGATGCCGTGCCATCTACGTCCACAAGGGGCACCCGAGTCAGGGCTGGCTCGGATGCCGTGCCATCTACATCCACAAGGGGCACCCGAGCCAGTCCTAGACTCCAGCAGCGCAATCAGCAATGATCTGTCTCACCTGTTGCCATGGCTTCTTAAGGAAGCCAGTGGAGACGGACCATTGCTGATTCGTTGTGGTTATGCCGTTACGCTCTCAGTCTCTCTCTTTCTCTGTTGCAGCATTTGCAGCATTTGCCTCTTTAGGTGTCTCGTCACCTATCTCTCTTATCTATCTTCTCTGTCTTGTTTCGAGTCCTCTCCTGCGTCGCTTACTGACCTCCCTCAAGTTTTCCTCAACCTGTTTACCTTCCTATCCCGTTGCTGTTTGTATGGGAAGGGTTTTTTGTTTGAATAGCCTTTTTCTATTAGTCAGCTACTTCCCCTGACGTCCTTGTTTTTGCTTTATTTCTTTTTACGCGTTGAGCAGTCCGCGTTTATTCAGGCGCTCCTTTTAGTTCTGTTATTTATTGTGGCACTCTCTCGCTCTCTCTAACGCGGTGTGTGCGTCCCTACCACCGTCGTTACAGATGAGAGGTGTAGTTCAAAAGCCAAGACCGCTGACGGCTCTACCACACTGGTGCCGTGAATCAGTTACACTTGGAAACAAATGATACACTGTAGACTTTCAGCAGTTACAATTACTTTGTACATTGTACATTGGTACTTGTGTTATCAGTCCTGGCTAGAATTCTAATACCATTGATTGGTTGATTCAGTGGATAATTTGCTACAGCATAAATAATGAAATCCTCCATCAGTTAGCCTAATCACTGTTCCTACACTTTAAAGTGTTGGAGTAGTCTGAAATGTAGTTGTTTTATAATGGAATTCTTAAGATTTTAGTATAAGCATAGTCCACTATGCAGGTTTTAGTCACATAGTTTGACTTGTCCTTAATAATTTAACAGGTTTTTGGGCAGTTGTAGTGCACTATGCTGGTTCTTGTTCTGATTATGGAATTTTTTGCAGTGTGAACTCTGACATATATAAGTAAATAAATAAATAATTGGTTTAAAAAAAATAAGCCCATTATAACTATATCTGAGTCAGGGTCCATTAGCAGTGTTGGGAAAGTTACTTTAAAAAGTTATTATAGTTACTCACTACTTGTTAAAAAAAGTAACTGAGTTAGTAACTGAATTACTCTATAATAAACGTAACTCGTTACCAGGGAAATTAACTATTTGCATTACAGTTAAAAAAAGTTATATGCCAATGATTAAGGATTTTTTGAGTCAGTTGAAATGAGTAGATGTTTAACAGAAAGGTGTTTAACTTTTGATATTTATTGCACATCCACAGACCAGTGCAGGATAAAATCCTTTAAAATCCCAAAACAGGTACACTATATAAAGTGCATTTATATCTATCAAATTTAATTAAATTCTCTCAACCTGAGACAACTGGTTTGTTCACAACAGAAGTAAACTTAACAATAAAACCTCTATTCTTAATTAAATAAATCAAATACCCTGTCTGGTAGACATTCAGGAACTTCAAGTATTTTTTTAAATAACGTTAATATCGGCACCTTGAAAATGTAAATTTTTCTTCGTCTTGCTCCTGACTCGCCAATTCTGCCTCTTCTCCGTTTGTGTCAGTCACTGGTGTGCTTTGGCACGCGATTATCCCGTTACTGACAAAATTACGCCGTTACCTAACGCCATTATTTTTAACTGCGTTGTTACCGCCCGGTCTAGGTCAGACGGTAACAGCGAATGAATGATGGAGTGATTGAGGAGTGAAATAATAAAGGGGAACCGACAACACTTTAACTGATCCAATAATGTGTATTTGGACAACATGAAAATGCAAGATGTAACAAGCATTAGCTTAGCACCACTGACTTCAGGTAGGCCACGCTGAAAACGGGAAAAGAAAACTAAACAACAAAACAAACAGCGGCCTACCCTACCTGGTGCTAAGCGACTTCTTTTAAATGTTAACAACAACAACCAAGAAAATAAGAGAACACTACATAACAAACACAACTACGCAAAAACAGAGACACAGTCCACCACACACACACAAGAACAAGGGGCAGTCTAACAAGTCTCGAGTACGGTTAGCAGATGTGTATATATATATGTCCAAAATCAACCCCAAAACAGGGAGATCAAACGAGGAGAGCCTGCCACTCTCTCCTGCCGTCTTCACTTCCAGGAAGCCTTTTATAGGAAGCTGTGGATTGACTTGTCAGGCACCACCCAGAGCCATGTGACCCCATCATCCCGGGTGCACCTGAAAGAAATTACAACACAACACACATTCCACAGCACACCACGCTCCCTCGGGAGAGCAGCACAATCATACAGTAATATCTCATCACGCTCCCGCAAGAGATTAGTACAATGTGTACAGTAATAACTCATCTCGCTCCCGCAAGAGAATAGTACATACCAGGACCTAACAGGCGTTATTCGCAACACTGTCCATTAGTAAGTAAGAAAGTAAGACTTTATTTATATAGCACTTTTCCAGAGTAACTCACAAAGTGCTTTACAGAAATATATACAAATAAAATACAATTTAAAAACAGTTTAAGATCATTATAAACAAATATTCAAATAGAAACAATTAATTTAGAATTTAAAAATTAAAAAGTACTTATTAAAAACTCGAAATGCACATCGCTCATGAAAAATCAAAGGCACAAGAATAAAAATAAGTCTTCAAACGTTTTTTAAAAAATCTCAGTTGAATCTGAGAGTCTGATATCAATAGGAAGATTATTCCATAGTTTTGGGGCATATACTGCAAAAGCACAGTCCCCTTTCGACTTTAAATTTGTGCGAGGGACAGCTAATAACCCCTAATTGGAAGATCTCAAATTCTTGCACTATGAAGAAGACAAAGTAGCTCAGTAATATAAGATTAAGCCTCGTTATGAACAGCTTGATACGTAAGCATTAAAATTTTAAAATCTATTCTGTAACTCACAGCCAGCCAAGGTAGGGAAGCCAAAACTGGCGTGATATGTTCCTTACGTTTTGTCCTAGTGAGAAGACGAGCTGCTGAATTCTGAACAAGCTGTAGACGAGCCATCTCTCTCTTGCTCACACAAGTAAATAAGCCATTGCAGTAGTCTAAGCGGGAGGTAACAAATGCGTGAATGATTTTTTCAATGTCAGAGAAAGGCAGGAAATTTCTAACTTTACTTATATTCCTGAGTTGAAAATAGTAGGATTGAAGAAGCCTCTTAATGTGTAGGGAGAAGTTGAGGTGGGAGTCAAAGGATTTCGCCTTTAAACCAACACAATCAATGGCTGACTGCACCTTTTTAGACATTTCCTCAGAGCCAACGATTAAAAATTCAGTCTTTCCCTCATTCAATTTAAGAAAATTAAGGGACATCCAGCTTTTTACGGCTGTCAGATAGTTGGTAAGATTAGCCAATCTACCAACGTCATTTCGTTTGACCGATATATATAGCTGCGTATCATCGGCATAACAATGAAAAGAAACATTAAATTTTTGAATAAGGTCACCTAAAGGGAGCATATATAAAGAGAATAAAATAGGACCCAAAATAGACCCTTGAGGCACCCCACCGCTAAAATAAGCAGGGGCTGACATTTTGTCACCCACCGACACCACGGCTGACCTATTTGATAAATAAGAATCAAACCATTTTAATGCTGTCCCAGAAATTCCAGCCCACTGACTCAACCTTTCCAATAAAATAGCATGATCAATAGTATCAAAAGCTGCAGTAATATCCAACAAAATTAAAATTGATACTTCACCAGCATCAGCATGCATTAAAAAATCATTTAAGACTCTCAGGAGCGCTGTCTCAGTACTATGTTTTGAGCAAAAGCCAGACTGAAATTTTCCAGAATGGCATTATCTTTAAGAAATTGCATAAGCTGAACGGAGACAGTCTTTTCTAAAATCTTTGAGATAAAAGGTAATTTTGAGATAGGCCTAAAATTTTCACAATTTGATGAATCAAGATTTGATTTCTTCAAACACAAGCTTAAAACACAAGCTTGCTTAAAATGGTCCGGAAAACAACCTAAAGTGAGAGATGCATTTGTAATATGAAGTAAGCACGGGGCAACAGGCAGCAAAACCTTCTTCAGGAAATTTGATGGCACTATATCTAAAGGGGAAGAGGAAGGACGCAAACTATGCACAACAGAGACTAAAACTTCCAAAGAAATTGGTTCAAATTGATCAAAAAGAACCATATTACACAGAGGAAGAGAAACTATTGAGCTGCCGAGAGGTAAAACAATACTAGCTCTCAAGTCACTAACCTTTTTTACAAAAAATTTTAAAAACTTTCCACAATGGATACTGGGAGCTAAACTAGCAGATGTCCCATTTGTAAGCTGATCAATAGTAGAGAATAAAAATCTAGGATTATGCTTATTAGTAGCAATCAAATTCTTAACATAATCTGTTCTTGCATCTCTAACACGTACATTAAAAGCGGTTAAAAGGTCTTTTAAATAACAATAATGAACTTGTAATTTCGACTGCTTCCATCTACGCTCAGCTTGTCTACGTTTTTTCTTTAGTGCTATGATTTCTTCATTTAGCCATGGGGAAGCCATTGCCCTAGACTTAACTTTAGTTCTAATAGGTGCAATCTCGTCTAACACAGTAGTACATAAAACA
Organism: Brachyhypopomus gauderio; assembly: GCF_052324685.1. Classification (NCBI taxonomy): domain Eukaryota; kingdom Metazoa; phylum Chordata; class Actinopteri; order Gymnotiformes; family Hypopomidae; genus Brachyhypopomus; species Brachyhypopomus gauderio. Next base: position 358,568 of record NW_027506951.1, read on the forward strand.
TTAAGGGGCGGTTTCCAAGACAGAGATTAAGCCTAGTCCTAGACTAAATTGGCCTTTTAACTCAGAGTAACAGAAATATGCTTTCTCAGTCATGGCTCAAAATAGTCCTACATTTAGTCTAATTCTGAATTATCTAATCTCATTTCTTGAAGGAAGATTAGTGCTAATGCAGGACTAAATTGAGGTTTAAATTAAACCTGACAGGAAGCATGTTTAACTTCAGATTAATGTTGTTTGTCAAAGAAGACACATGGATTACTTGGACTATGTCAATGAAGACCAAAGAGTACCACCAGCTAGATATGTTCTTGCTGACAGAAGTGACCCATTTCAACATTTTGATGACATTAGTTTTAGAGATCATTTTAGAATGCATAAAATAGATGCCATGGAGATTATCTCACTGTTGGAACACAAGCTTTCATCTGTGACTCAGTGAGGACGGCCTTTACCTGTTCGTCTCCAAGTGCTCTTGATTTTAAGGTTCTTGGCATGTGGCACCTTTCATCGAGAAACTGGGGATTTAGTTGGTGTTAGTGAACCAACAGTATGTAAAGTCATTCACAGAGTATGCAGAGCCATTTGTGACCTAAGAGGACAGTACATAAATTTCCCTGATGCTACAACCCAGGTAAGCCACAAAGTACATTTCTATGAATATGGGACTTTCCAGGAGTCATAGGCGGCATAGATGGAACCCACATTCCCATAAAATGCCCATCTACTCCAGATGCTGAGGAATACAAGAACTGCAAGAATTGGTTTTCCATAAATGTCCAAGTAGTATGTGCTCCCCAATTACTGTTTTCAAACATTGTTGCACGTTGGAAAGGTGCTACTCATGATTCTCGTATTTTTCTTAACTCATCTCTGTATGCTCAATTTGAAAGAGGAGTACACAACGGAATATTGCTTGGTGACAGTGGGTACGCCCAGAAGAATTTTTTGTTTACGCCATACTTGCATCCAGCAACAGCTAAGCAGTGGCACTACAACCAGGCTCATATGCGCACTAGGGGTCTAATAGAGCGCATGTTTGGGATTTGGAAGAGTCGTTTTCAGTACCTTCGAAAAACACTCAGGTTCAAGCCAAGAAGATGCTGCATTGTCATCATTGCAACAGCTGTTCTACACAACTACCTGAAACAGCGTGGATGCCCTGATCCTCCAATTGAAGAGGATGACAATCCAGATGTACCACCATTTCCAGCAGACGCCAGAGAAGGACTTGCATACAGAGATGCATTTGCACTGTGCCACTTTAAGTAGATATTCTCAACATTATCCATTTTTTAAAACTTCTGCTCAAATTATATACATTTCACATGTAATGAGTTAATACATTTTTATTTCAAAGTAAATGTGTACATTTTGTTTGGTGCATTACAGAAATAACCATTACATCCAACATATCATTTATTTTATAGATTTATGTACTACTGTGGCATTTGAGACACTTGCATGTCTCTCTCCTTCATCTTCGTTTCCAGTTCTACTTGTAGGATCTTCATTTTCATTTCATGCTCCTCCTTAAGATAATTTAACTTATGTTCATGAAATTCATTTGCCAGCCTTTCATGGATAGTGAGTCTTTTGTTGTACTGACCAGTAGGCCTACTGGCAGACGCTGCCACACATGTTGTTGAGGATGTGGAGGGTAAACTACTTTGCAACTCCAGTTCTGTCCATGTGACCTTCTCCTTGAAACCAGAACAGTTCAGATAAATGCACATTACATGACACTGACACAAATACAGTTTTAAATGTTAGAAATAAAAGACAAGATGAACTGAATTAATTTACCCAAAGTAGGTGCCTGAGATCCTTCATCTGAACTGTCTATATGGTCATCATCTGGTATGTTCTCCAAAGGTTGCTGACTCTCCATTATTCCTGACAGTAACTCATCTACCTGGTCAGAATCTTTATGTGCAGGCCCCCCACCAGTCTTAAACCTCCCTCTTTGGGCTTCAGCAGCAGTCTTTTTGAGGCTTATTTTTATATTCTTCCACAACACCTGTATAAAGTAACTTATGTAAACTCACTAATTTCACAAAAGAGAAACCTAATAAAGCCAATTATTCTTACTTGGAGTTGTTGTAATGTTCTTGTAGATGTGTGTTCATTTGCATTAAATTCATTGTAAATAGATTTCCAGGCATTCCTTTTTTTTGATTCCGCAGCTGATGTGTGTTGTTTATCTTCAATAACCGGGTGTCTTGAAACTATTTGCTTTAACAGAGTTTTCTCATGCTCAGTAAAGTTTTTTGATCAGAGTCTCTTCTCTGCAGCCATGGTTTTACTTGTATCTGACTCTCCAGTTCAATGTTATTTTACACTAGGTCCATTCCATGTTTTATAGGCAACTTTGCTCCAGCTAATTCAGACTATTTATTCTGCCCTTGCTGTACTTGGATGTCCAGTTATGCAGATAGATAACAGTTCTTCAAAATAAGAGGCAGAGGTTTTCCACAATCGTAGTAGGGTTTATTTGACTCTCTAATGAAGGCACTGTAAAACTACAAACATAAAAGAGAACATAGTATAATATGCATATAGTCACACAATATATACATTTCATAATCTAAATTAAAGCTCCACTGTCTTAAACTACAACTGGCATAGCTCCCATAAAGGATAAACAATAGGTAGCATGCATCCCGCTAGCTCGATGCTAACATATAATGGGTTTTCCCATAGATAAGCTAACGCGATTAGCATTGATGAGCGCGACTGCGTAATAACATAAACAAGACTACAAACTACATTACATCACTCTACATGAACTTAAAATGTACTCGTACTTACAGGCATATATTTCCCATGCTCTGTGTAAAACTAACTTTGAGAACAACAACCTGTTCAGCCTGTGAACCTGGACGCTACCAGTTCAGACTCTTTCAACTTCTTATTCAATTGCAGAAACTTAGGTTGACCTGTCCACCTGCTCCCCTAGTGGGCTGGTGGCGCTACTGCACTCCAGCAGTGGCAGCACACTATCACAGGTGGTTTTAAATTAAGCTCGATAACTTTAATTCAGGACTCCAAACTTCTGTGTTTCAGAAAGCCCTTTTTAAAGACATGATTAACTACTCCAGATTAAGGCCTAGTCCTGGCTTAAGTTAAACCCTGTCTGGGAAACCGCCTCTAAAACAACTGACCAAGTCATTCACCTGATTATTGTGAGTCATAGAATTACTTACTTTAGAAAAAAGACTAGTAAAAGTATGCACAGATTCGTTATTTAAAAAACGTGAGCAGATAACATGTTTTGGTTTTGTGACTGGGGCCCGAAATTCAGCATCAAACAGAATACTGCTATGATCCGACACAATAGAATTTTCCACCCGAATAGAGTGGACATTTAAACCCAGGGTAAAAACCAAATCTAGTATATGCCCTTTAACGTGGGATGGGGTTAACAACATACTGGCAAAAATTAAAAGATTCTGTTAAACTTAATAAATTAGAAGCAAACACATTTGCATTATTGTCTACATGTGCATTAAAATCTCCAACAATTAAAGCTCAATCATAATTAAAAGCAGCCTCTGTGTCACGTTGAGGACCCCGGCCCCTCCCTTTTGGGCGTGTGTATACGTAGTCCACGTGCTTTGTCTGCGGCTGTGAAACTCCGTGGTGAGGGCTATGTCGCGTGATAATCTGTCTCACCTGTGAATCGTCTCGTAATCACATGGGGCTAATGTGGTCTGTCTATTTAATGTGCGCTCGCGCAGTGTCCTGTGCTCGTCGTTGTCTATGTCTGCACCTTGTGCTGAATGTGTTAGTGTTAGTCCAGGTCTTGTGAGGATATAAAGTCATTAATCACGAAGGAATTATTAGACAAAGACCTTATATTTAATAAGGCCATTTTAGAAAGTTTATCCTCCTTTTTATTCGAATGTGGGAACATTCGAACATTAACCTATAGTCCAACAGATGGCAGTATTAGCCAACAATTGTGCTGGAAATACTTTAGTTTCAGAGAAATAATGTATATTTGAAAATTATTTTATTATTATTATTTTAAAGAGCTAGGGAATAAAATATCAAAGAACAAACAGGATCTCTGTATCACCTGATTACAAATGCATACATACACGGGATCTTTCATCTCTCCATTCTATTGCATTAAATATTATTAGATGTCAGCTAATATTTTGTCATTCAAATGTACCAAAATGTAAGAAGCAGTTATTTTTTTTTACAATTAAATTGCCATTTATTTGCATTGATACGTAAATAAAAGGCATAATTGACACATTTATACAGTATGTGCCTCATCTTTGCAGTCTCACTACTGAACTACTGACAGTCTGTTGACAGTCTCACTTTTGAAACAATATCAGTAACATCAAACCTAGGACTATGCACTGATCTAAAGATGGTCCATTCTGCTGACACACCCTGGCACTTCTAAGTGACATTATTGATTTCATGTGTTGGGGTCTATTTTTGTAAGCTGGATGATGCTAATACTGGAAACACACTTCTGTCCCAGGGCATCTCCCATGGTGTGCGAAGATAAAACATGAACCCACCAAGGAACAGGGTGTACACATATTAGGGTCTGTCACTAGGGTCCTTCTGACCTCAAGATCTTGTCACCTGAGGTGTCCTGGCATAACCTCAGATGTTTACATTTTTGTTCTGTTTTCTTTTGTTTTTACAAGACATTCTCAAGATCTCAATGCTTTACTTCATAAGGGGGAATATAGGTATGTTGTGTTTAAGTCTTGTTTCTGATATCATCTGAACTGCAATCAATAGAACTAAACCCATTTGTTCATAAAAAAGAGCCATAAGACTTTTAATCAGACCCACTAGACTTTTAATCAGTTTATCAGAGTGTACTGCTCTGCCAAGGATCTAATTTACAATTGTATTTTGTCTGGGTGTGTTTCTTATTGTTTGGTTACATAGACATTTTGGAGTCTTTGTTTTGATTTCTAGGCTTTGCATGTATGCATTCATAAATCTATACGTCCTCGTAGTTCAATTTTAGTAATACATAATAATCACAGATTGTGTTTTACAAATGATATTCTTCAAGCTAAATTCACAGTTCAAACTCTTTGAGCTATGGACTCCACAAGACCTCTAAAGCAGTTCTGTGATATTTTCTGTGATGTGTTTTTGTTATATACCTCAAACCTTTTGCAGAGGGGTGCATTATCTTGATGAAAGAGGCAACTGCCATTAGAGAATACCTTTACCATGTGGGGGTGTTTGGCAACAATGTTTAGGTAGGTTATACTTGTCAAAGTGACATCAACATGGCAGAAACCATCAGAAAATGTCCCAGAGCATCATTCAGTTTCTGCCAGCTTTTCTTCTCATAGTGTATCTTGGTGCCATCTCTTCCCCAGTTAAACACCAAGCCATCCACTTGGCTTAAAGGAAAACATGATTAATCACATTTGGAGATATTACTCCATTGCTCCATGGTCCAATTCTGATGATCTGACTTTAAGTTGATAGCCATTAAGTTCATTAAGTTGATAGCATTATTGGTGAATTTGGTGGTGAACAGGAGTCAGCATGGGCAGTCTGACACGTCTGCAGCTATGCAACCCCATACATATTAATCTGTGATGCTAGAGTAGCTCTTCTGTGTGATCAAACCAGACAGGTTAGCATTTGTTCCCTACATGCATCAGTGAGCCTTGGGCCTGACTCTGTCGTCAGATCATTGGTTGGCCTTCCTTGGACCACTTTTGGTAGGTACTAACCACCAGGACCACCCAAAGACAAGCCTTTATGGAGACTGATAATCTTCATATCTTCTCACACACACACAAGCATGCACGCACACACACACACACACACACACAAATATTTAATAATATTCAAATATTTTCAGAGAAGGGGTGACAAAATTTGATAGAACAAATAATATCAACATATTTAAATATCAAAGTATTATAAAAACACAAATCTATTCATATTGTCTACTTTATTGTTGGTTACTGTAGGAAACTGAAGTCTTTGTCAAGTCTCCACTTCAGTCAAAATCTCACAATTGGCCAGCCAACTCCATCAATATTTTTTCCCAAAAGAAAAAAAATAAGGATGAAGTTTCCTAAGTTTGAAACACCTAGTCTGCAGTATACACTTTTGTCAATTATAGTTACATTTAAAACAATATTTTAATATCAGGTGTGCTGGGGGGAGGGGGGGTATATGTAGGTATATGGCCTAGGCATTCGAGTTTGCTTGGGGCGTGGTATGGAGTCATATGTTTTCTTGAAGGCAGTGCAGGCCATGCTCAGATCGTTCTGTATGGTCTTGTCAGAAGCTTGTGCTTTGAGCCTCTGGTTCTTTTTCCAGTCGTCTTCTGGTTATTTACATGCACATAAGGTTTTACTGCTTCATGGTTAGCATTCTAGCATTCATAACAACATGTTTCCATTATCTGAATAGGCTGGCTATTGGGATACACACACACACACAGAGAGAGAGAGAGAGAGAAATAAATGTTCAAATACTTTGAGTTTCCTACTTTGAGTTCCTCTTTTCACTGGAAAAGACACATCCTTAATTTTGATTGAAGGTGTTCAGCACAGTGCGGTGGGTAGACAAGGGGGAAGAGGACATGTGGTGTCTGCAACTGGCCAGAGAAAGACAGGGAGAAGGGAGAGCATGACTAGGTTTCCCAGGTTGCTATGTGCCAAACCACAGCCAGTAATGTGTATGAATTAATGATGCATCTCTCTGTGTCAATTTGTGTATTTGTTATATATATATATATATATATATATATATATATATATATATATATATATATATATATATATATATCTAAATTTACACACACACACACACACACACACACACATATACATATTCACTGCTCAGCTTGGTGCACAGCCATACTGGTGGGGGCCTGTGAAGACTTTTGGGACAGTGGCTAGAGCCTGCCTGGCTGGTTAGTGAAACCTAAGCTGGTCCATCATTTGTTTAATAAATGTAACAATCTCAAATGTTCTGTCTGGAAGCGAGGGAAGTTTCAAATACAATAGTGTGTGTGCACCTGTGTGTGTTCAAGTATTTGTACATACATGTGTATGGGTGTGTGTGTGTATGTGTGTGTGTGAGAGAGAGAGACACCACAGTTCTATGGGCAAGGGTGTAGTGTGTGGGGGAGGGTGTTGGTGAGGGTAACATTACCTCTTTGAAGATTGCACAACTGCTGTATGTCATGTGATTTGGCTTGAATGAATGGTCCAATAGGCATTGACACAACATTGCAGCACAAACTGTACACAAGTAGATAAAGGTTCATGCTTTAAATCTAATATTTAATATTTTATTTTTACTCCTACTATATATCTACATGCAGTCTGAAGCAGCTATTATGAAGCTGCACTATATCTATACGCGATATATTTGACCTGACACATGTCAGACAAAACAACTGCTCACGTCTCTTGACAAGGTGACTCTTGAGTAGTATGTCTTGCCACTTCGAGTTTGCTCCCCTGGCTTAAGAAAGCATAAGAAAAAGGATAGCCCATTCGGCATACAGTGCATCTATGGGTCAGGCAGCTGGTATGGAGGCAGGTGTGTGCCAACTCATTTATCAACGTGTCTGTGGGAGGGCTGGTCAGATTACAGAGGTTTCCAGGCCGCGACAATGGCCAGGTCTAAAAATATCCATCCAGCCAGAGGGTTTTCCACTCGCCTTCTCTCCTGCCTCCTACAGCAAACGCTTGTATGCTCAAGCACACACACACACCGAACAGGCATGTGCACATGAAAGAGGTGCTAAAGCCAAGACCCAAACACACAAGCCTCTGAGGTCATGCATACATGGCATGTACAATAAAATACAGCAGTAAGAGCATATGATCAGTACCAATATACACCCACATAAACTGAGACTGATTAAACAACACCAGAGTACAGGATGTGCTTCCAAAATGATAAATAGAGAATTTTCAGCATTTAATACACAGGCATAAAAATCTGGCTGTGATCTACAAACACCTGCACCTACATACCAAAATCCACATGCAAATTCATGTATCTGCATTAATATGTGCTACTTATAAGGATGCTGGATGAACAACCCTTGCTAGATCAAATCATTCTGACCATTGCTGGCCATATTAGATTTAGATAGGGATGGGGAATTCTCAACACAGTGTTAACACTAACATGCTAGAGGCAAGGATGTGGGAGTTTTTATAAATTTATCACATTCAGCAGTATTGCTGAGGTTTTACCATATGTCCATGTCAGTGCTGGGTTGAAAGGGCTCCAACACCCAAAATATCCAGCAAGCAGCAAGTTTGAAAGTTATCACTGACAAAGGATTAAAATACAGCAGCACAAACTGTGCAAGGTAACAGATGGGTTACAGACTCTAATTGTACTATGATTATGTCAAAATTGGGTTTGTTTTCTAATAATGTGGTTGCTCAGTGCAGAGAAGTAACATTTTTGTGTGATGGTGAAAGCATTGATAGAGACTGTTCCAAGGCCTGGCAACTGCAAAAGCATTTTCACCTTTGAGCTTCATATGAAACCAAAGAGCCAGAATTTACTGATCTGAAGACAGCAGACATCAGACACTGAGTAAGGCTGAGAGTGGAATAAGTCAGCAATATAAGGCTAGAAAGAGATGGGACAGAGAGCAGTAAACTCAAATCAGTGATCATTTATGGGGGAAACCTTAGTGAGGCTAACATTTCCAGCAGGACATGAATGGAATTTGGATTACAAATCACATGTGACATGCATGTTAAATTTAGGCCTCAAAGCATGCAGTCTTCTTCGTCTAGCATGCCTCTGGGCACAGCTCTTTGAACTCCGGAGTGCTGCTTGGCAGGAAAGTTTTGACTGTCTGGGATTCTCTGGCCACCATGGTTACGGATTTGTCATAAAAAAGGTGTTGGGTTCCTGGGTTCACATGAAAACTGTTGCATTGGCTGCATTATGTGTGATTTCTGGACCCAAGCCAATCTGGAGAGCTGGGCTTCTTTGTGTCATTGAGAATGTGTTAAGGTATATAGTGGCTACTCTTATAATTCTTCATTCAGTCACTGATTTCAGACAGCCATTAATGAGAATCTTAATTTTACCAGAAAAGAGTGCAATAAGACAATTCAGCAACTTCATGTAAAGAAATACAACCAGCATGGAAAAGAAGACAGGATGGAGAATGTAATGACATCTACAGAGAAGGACAGATAGCTACTGTGTACAGAAGTCTGTGAGCACATTTTTCTCTTTAAAATACAAATTATTGTATTGACGGGAGAGAGCGTGGTTCAAAATATATTCTAGCTGTATTATAGAAATTGATCTCTCATGCTTAAAAATCATCTTATGATATTGAAGTTATATGCACTGGGAATACCATTCTTGTTGCTGGTAGCAGAATAGGTAATGTGCCTAGAACAGTTATGAAGACATTTGTCATAAAATAATATAGTCCCACCTACATTTGGATTAGCATGAAAACTAACCCATGTATTCTCTTTCCCTTCTATTGCAGTTACAATCTAAGGCAAAAATATATATTTTTTGGGACTATGCACCTCAATTCCTAAAATGTCTCACTATTCTGGTACATGACATGCATGCAGAGAAGGACTGAAGAGTGTCGAGAAGCTAGGCTCCCTAGAGTTATGACACCCTTACACATTTCTAACTATGTCCTGTGTGTAACGAATCAGACTCGTGCAGGACCTGACACTGTCACACAGTGCATATAGAACAAGACAAAAATCACGCAAACAAAAATACTAGAAAGCCCAGAAAGAAATATAATATATATATAAATATAATATAATTAAATCATTACAAAAAGGACAATAAAAATACATGTGGTTATTGTTCAACTTTTTACTACAAAAAATGGAATCCTCATCATGTCACAGCTGAAAGGTGGTGAGAATGAATAGCAATCATGCATAGGTGTTTTGGTTGAAGTAGATTACTGCTCTAGACCCCAGTACTCAATAGACAAAAAGAATCCTTCATGTTTGGTTAGCTAATATTATTGTGCCCTGATGCCTCTAAAATAATTTTTGTTATAATGGAAACATGCTTTCTGCGGTGATGAATGATGTTTCACTGTCAAGCAGTTTGATGGATGAATCTGGGTTTGGTAGATGCCAGGAGGGCACTATCTATTACAATGCAGAGTGTAAAGTTTGGTGCGGAGGTATAATGGTCTAGAGATGTTTTCCAGGGTTTTGATTAGGCTCCTTAGTTCCTGCAAAGTATAATGTTTGGGCTACTGCTTACAAGGACATTTAGTCAATTATATGTTTCCAGTTTCTTGCAGCAGTTTAGGGAATGTTCTTTTCTGTTCCAGCATGATTGTTCCCCTGTTCAGAAACACCTGTGGACACCTGTTTCATGGTGTCCATGAAAACAGATTGGTAAGTTTGGTGTAGAAAAACATAATGGGTCTGCTCAAAACCGCCCTCAACTGCCCTGAACACATTTGGGTTGAACTAGATCCTAGAGTGCAAGACAGGACTTCCTTTATGACACCAGTGCCTGACATCATAAATTCTATTTTGACAAACTGAATGAATGAATGAATGTTCAATTTATATAGCGCCTTTCAGGATACCCAAGGCGCTTTCAATTTTAACACAGGTACAGTGGGCATACAAAATGTACATATCTCATATTTTGTGAAAGGTAGATGCTAAGTGTAGATGCTTTCATACAAGTAGCATAGTCACCTCATGGAAAGACAGCAAACAGAACACTAGAATAGGAGGTAGAGTCACTGACAGGAAATAAAAAGCCCAGCACAATATTCGGAGATCTACTCTGATTGAGAACTTTACTACCAAAAACAAGAAGAATGTAAGCCATACATGTTCACTTCATTTATTTCACCAGAATATTCTTTGTAAAATATTGAGTTTACTTATTTTCATTAATTGGTCATCCATATACTGTATTTTTGTATCATTTACCAATGATTCCAGCACTTACATATAAACAAATTGACAAGTAAAATAATTGTAAAATTTAATACAACAAAGATATAAGGAGCTGACAGCATTTAGGTTTATAGCCACTTGTGGTCAAACCTTAGGGTCAGAGGCAAGATCAAATGTCTCTGCAACTCAAAAGAATGCAGGGATGACCTGTAGTGCTAACTTAGACTTTCAGAGGGAAAGGGCGGGGGTGGGGGAGGAGGTGTAAGAGAGGTCATTCCCAGTGGATAACATACTTTGCTGTTGAAGAGTTTCTTGTCTTTATCTGTAGCAGTATTTCACAACACTCCAAATATCACTGAATCAGAAAGTAAAGTTTAAATCCTTGATACAGTTCTGGAGTGGAAAGGCTTTCGTCATCAGGGGACAGTTGGAGATACTGTAAGCTTTTACTGAGCTCAGTAACATAAAAGGTTATGAGCATGAATGGTGATGGCTTCATTCTCAGCAGAAAAAGACCAATACATTGTCAATGTAAAACACATTTGGTCAATGGCTCTTCTGTAGCTTTCCACTGATCACAATGAAGAGAAAGGGCAAGTTTCCTAATATCATTGACATAATACTCCAAAGTTCATGAGTTGAACACTTCAATTCTTTTTACGCATCCTTACATCATACACTCTAAACAAAAGTGCAAAGGAAGGTTGAGTCATGATACAAGCCATTTAAATAGTTGCTGAAGCTTTGTGTTGGCCTTTAATCGGATTGTATACATTGCGTACTTGCAAGATACTTCTCAAGAATTGTGTATTGGTATTGGAGGAGCCACGTATTGGAATCTTTAAATGGCTGGCACTTGATTACATTCAAGTAACATAGGCTTCTTGAATGTATAATAAATTATCTTGAGTTAATTACACTGACTGAACTTTATTTATTTGAACTTTATTTACTTTATTTATTGCCTGACATTTTCAAAACCTCACTGGATCTAGCCTAAGTCCCAGAATGTTTCAAGTCCACTGTTATCATTCCTGTGCCAAAAAACCCCCAGATCTCATCTCTAAACGACTACCGGCCTGTTGCACTGACTCCAATCATGATGAAGTGCTTTGAGAGGTTGGTCAAGAAGCACATCACCTCCAGACTATCCACATTTGACCCCTTCCAGTTTGCCCACAGGCCAAACCGCTCCACGGAGGACGCCATCTCCTCTGCTCTTCACCTGAGGCTTGAACATCTGGAGGAGAAGAATACGCATGTGCGGATGCTGTTTCTAGACTTCAGTTCGCCGTTTAATACCATAATTCCGTAACATCTGGTGAACAAACTGGAATGCCTGGGATTCAGCACTCCCCTGAGGAACTGGCTGCTAGACTTCCTCACTGAACAACCACAGTCAGTAAGGGTTGGTCAGAACATGTCTGGTGTCATCACCCTCAGCACAGGATCCCCTCGAGGATGCGTACCTACTGTTCACCTTGTTGACGAACGACTGTGTCCCCAGTTCTAACACAAATCACATTGTGAAGTTCGCGGACGACACTACAGTGGTGGGCCTCATCAAGGATGATGATGACCTGGCCTACAGAGAGGAAGTCAAGCAGTTAGTGGGTTGATGCAGGGCCAACAATTTGATCCTCAACTTGGACAAAACCAAGGAGATCATCATCGACTTCAGGAAGAACCAGCCCAGCCACGCTCCACTTTGCACCGATTCCAAGGCTGTGGAAGTGGTCAGCAGCATGAAGTTCCTGGGGGTGCACATAACAGACAACCTCACCTGGTCTGCCAACACCACGTCTCTGGTAAAGAGAGCACAGCAGCGTCTGCACTTCCTGCGCAGACTGAGGAGGGTCCACCTGCCCCCTCCCAGCCTTATCACATTCTACAGAAGCACAATAGAGAGCATTCTGACCAGCTGCATCTCTGTGTGGTGTGGAGGCTGCAGTGCCTCTGACTGGAAGAATGTGAGGAGAGTGGTGAGGACAGCGGAGAAGATCATCGGGTCTTCTCTTCCACCTATCCAGGACCTCGCACCAGTGCACTGGATATTCCGAGCACTCAACATTATCGTGACCCCTCACATCCTCACTGTGGACTGTTCTCGCTTCTGGCAAAAGATTCAGGAGCATTCGGTGCAGGACTACCAGGTTTTGCAACAGCTTTTTCCCCCAAGCCATCAGACTGCTGAACACAACACCCTGGACAAGGGCAGGAAATGGCTAAACTACATGCCTTCTGTGCACTACTGCCGGATTACCTGAAAGCACTGTCACTTTATTATATTTATTTGGGCTGCTATCCTGTTTAATCCGTTTTATCTGTAGATTTATATATACATATAAATATAAGCAGATGTACACTACCGTTCAAAAGTTTGGGGTCACCTAGACAATTTTGTGTTTTCCCTGAAATCTCATACTTTTATTTATCAAATGAGTTGCAAAATGAATAGAAATATAGTCCAGACATTGACAAGGTAGAAATAGTTTTTTTTTTTTTTTTTTTTTGAAATAATTTTCTACTTTAAACTTTGCTTTCGTCAAAGAATGCTCCCTTAGAAGCAATTACAGCATTGCAGACCTTTGGCATTCTAGCTGTTAATTTGCTGAGGAAATCTGGAGAAATTTCACCCCATGCTTCCAGAAGCCGCTCCCACAAGTTTGATTGGGTTGATGGGCACTTTTTTTGTACCATACGGTCAAGCTGCTCCCACAACAGCTCAATGGGGTTGAGATCTGGTGACTGCGCTGGCCAATCCATTACCAATAAAACACCAGCTGCCTGCTTCTTATCTAAATAGTTTGTGCATAATTTGGAGGTGTGCTTTGGGTCATTGTCCTGTTGCAGGATGAAATTGGCTCCAATCAAGCGCTCCACAGGGTATGGCATGGTGTTGCAAAATGGAGTGATAGCCTTCCTTATTCAAAATCCCTTTTACTTTGTTCAAATCTCCCACTTTACCAGCACCAAAGCAACCCCAGACCATTACATTACCTTCACCATGTTTGACAGATGGTGTCAGGCACTCTTCCAGCATCTTTTCAGTTGTTCTGCGTCTCACAAATGTTCGTCTGTGTGATCCAAACATCTCAAACTTTGATTCATCTGTCCATAACACTTTTTTCCAATCTTCCAATGTCCAATCCCGTAGTCGCCTCTTCACTGTAGACGTTGACACTGGCGTTTTGTGGGTACTATTTAATGAAGCTGCCAGTTGAGGACCTGTGAGGCGTTGATTTCTCAAACTGGAGACTCTAATGTACTTGTCTTCTTGCTCAGTTGTGCAGCGGGGCCTTCCACTTCTCCTTCTACTCTGGTTAGAGCCTGTCTGTGCTCTCCTCTGAAGGGAGTAGTACACACCATTGTAGGAAATCTTCAGTTTCTTGGCAATGTCTCGCATGGAATAGACTTCATTTCTCAGAACAAGAATAGACTATCGAGTTTCAATTGAAAGTTGTTTTTTTCTGGCCATTTTGTGAGTTTAATCGAACCAACAATTGTAATGCTACAGATTCTCAACTAGCTCAAAGGAAGGTCAGTTTTATAGCTTCTCTAATCAGCAAAACTGTTTTCAGCTGTGCTAACCTACTTGTACAGGGGTTTTCAAGGGTTTTCTAAATATCCAATAGCCTCCTTACAGAGTTAGCAAACACAATGTACCATTAGAACACTGGAATGATGGTTGTTGGAAATGGGTCTCCATACATCTATGTAGATATTGCATTAAAAACCAGATGTTTACAGCTAGAATAGTCATTTACCACATTAATAATGTATAGAGTGTATTTTTGATGCATTTAATGTTAGCTAAATTGAAAAAAAACTGATTTTCTTTCAAAAATAAGAACATTTCTAAGTGACCCCAAACTTTTGAACGATAGTGTACATATATATTCATTCCACATACATATATTTAAATTATCCCAGCTGCTACATTTCTGCAAATCTACATTCAGTATCCCAGCTGTACATTCTACATCTTTGTTGGACACTCTCACCATGTATTTTGGTATATCCTGAAATGCCATCTGTTATATTCTTGCAATCTTCTCTCAATCCTGGTTACTGGAAAACTATTGATACATTTAAGTTCATCTAATTTATTTTTCTTATATATACAAAACTCTGTTGTACACTGTGCGAGCCTAAATGCAACGAAATTTCATTCTGCATACACCCGTGTACAATGAATGACAATAAAGAATGTCTAAATCTAAGTTATTTCGCTGTACTGAAAACCTATGGAGTGCACTTTAAGGAAATTTCAGGCAATAATGGATTTAATGGATTTCACCCAACCATTGCACATCCTTAAGGAACAGGGCTTCCCATGGATGTTTCATTAGGATGCAGCAGTCTCTTTCTCTTCTTGATTCACCTTTCAAATGTGGCAATTGCCTGTGCAGTTTTTTTCTAATTTCTCATGTGCTACATGGGAGATAGGATATACTCTTTGGCTTTTCTAGACACAAAGCAATGGTGGCAAAACAAAATGTGCCTGTTTAGATAGAGATCCGGAGTTTGCTAATTATTTCTGCATCTTGTGCAGATGTTTAATACAGAAAGTATCCATCAAAAGTGTCTACAGTTTTTTGAGTATTTAAGTATCACTCAAGCTTCCCAGCCCCTGGCTTTGTAGGCAAGTCTCCAGCATCTCTGAGCATCTGTGGATCTGTATTGCTCACTTTGGAAAAATGTCATTTTTACAAATTTAGCATAGTCATATCCAGAACAACTATGTCAAGCATGTCACAGAGGTAGACACATGTAGTCTTAAACATCTTGTTCATGGACTCTTACAGTATAGAGCACCTCAGTCCCCCACAGGGGAGGCAGTATTGTTACCCACTACACTGGGTACAATACATGTTTCCTTCTAGTCACTGCCGTCTCAACCACAAAAAGTATGGGTACTTGATTAGTGTATGAAGCTCCCAGGAGGCATAGAGGTATCACCTTGTGGTCTTCTTGCAACATGGTGAGTGCTCATTAGCCTGATATGCAGCCTTTTCGAACATGGTGATTTGGTGTACAGTGGTGCATGTTCAGTGCAGAGGTTTTAGTTAACATTATTATATCCTGAGGCTCTGCAGCAGTGTGGTTCACAATGGCTTCACAGGTCACTATAACACCTGCTTTATCTGGATATATCTGGATTCTAGTCACAGTATATAGGGTTTTCATAATCTTTGAAACTCATGTGCCTGAACTGCATCAGATCAATCCAGTTTACAGATCCAATTCACAGACTTACTTCTTTTCTCTTGTCATATGATGATGATCCTGCTGTGTGACTAACGAGATACAGGTTTCAGTGCAGAACATGTGACTTGAACCAGTCTGTCTCTGAGACCACTTTATATGCTGCATTGCCAATAATAAACTCTTTTTTGCATTACCTTTTAGTGTATTGGATTCCACTTTCATTGCTAATCCAATTAATAGGTCTGTGTGCAAGTATCAACCGTACAGTGTTAAGATTAGTAAATCTTTTGTCACTTTAAGATGTATTACTGTAACATGCAATGACACATTGCAGAATGTACATCCTCAATGAAACTTATTTTCTTTTACAGTTTTTCTGAAAAAAAGTTTTTTTTGTCTATTTGGTACATTTCTCACATCATGGTTTACATTGGCAAAACAGTTAGTGCAAACAGCAAAACTAAATTATAAATACTACATACAAAAGCACACACTCCACTCAAAATTGTTTGTTTTTGCCTCAAAGACAAATATTTAGGTCAATCAATTTGTTGGTGCCATCAGAATATCTAGTCTAGTGCCATCGCCTATGAACAAGGCAGTCAAAATACTTAGTCATGTTGTCAGTGCAACTATAAGTCACAGTCAGTGCAGACTGTATATTCTGATGGAAACTAGCTAAGCTTTTGATTTCAAGAACGCTGCACATTCTGTGGTATATCAAATACATGTTACACACATACAAACTTACACGGAACACAAAGTTACACATGACTGTATGTGGGAGACTGATAGTAAGAAATTGGACTGGAATTAAATTTGTACAGCAATATTGTTTGACTGTATTGTTTGCACTGCAATTTGTTGACAAAAACAAATCTGATTGAAATTCAGAAAAGACAGACAACTGACTGGAAAAACTGCAAAATTAGAAACTTACTCTACACATTCAAAACAACCTCAGCACATACAGCCTTCTCTTGTTGAGGTGTGAAAATGGAACCTCTGCTACTCCTATGAGCTGGTCTTCATGTCTTATATGGTATAAGAATGCAAAAATGCAAAACAAAAAATTGAATGTAACATGTCAGAATTTATGTCAGTGTGCAGCATTAGAGCAGAAAGCACATTTCTAAATTACATACATGTTTTCTCTATGAAATGTTTGAACAATTGAAGACATAGTTGGTCTTCCAATATTCGACTGCACCCAACGACCAGCTTCAGCCATTGTAGGACCATGACATACATGTAAAACATGGTCCACAATTGTTGTCCTTATTTCACTGTTTTGTCCCCTCAGCCTTACACCACACAGTCTTACTCCTCTTCTTGGCTGTTTACCCTGTAAATGGCCTTGTCTTTCCATTATGATACTTTGTGATACTACAGTGTTTAGTGTCTATAAATGTTTGCCAATTACAGTAAAGGTTCATGAGACGCACCTCTGACCTATGGTTGAGACCATTAGAGATATCTTGACTATGGGAAAATAATAATTATTCTATATGAAACTACACCAAAACCAGTGACATGTGAAAAGCATAACTCACCACTTAGCTAACAACATTTGATTACCTGCATAAAACATCAGCAAATGAATTACAGCAAGACTAGATGCCAAGATTTTGTTACCTGAAAAATATGCCATTCCGCTTTACTTGAGGGAGTTCATTATCTAGGTGTTGATGCAATTTTGCCAGATAATCAAATTGGTTGCCAAAATGTGATACCAGCAACTCAAAATGATGTAATGTTCCAATTGCACTAAATGTAATTTCTGGCACTTTAAGATTTTTAGGACTAATCTTACCAGTAATGGAGTCTTCTGTGAGTTTTCTGGCCAGAGGGCCAATAGCTGGCATGAGGTACATGCAGATCTGGAAGCAGACAACCAAAAAGGGTTAACAAAAGGAAACTGCAAAATGCATAAAGAAATTGGTATGCTAGATGCAAAAAAGAAGATGGAGACAAAATGAAAATCAGAAGAGATCCGAAAATGCTAAATCAGGCAGAAGTTATATATGGTAAGACAAAATAGATAAACAACAGCTAAGTTACACAGACAAACGTTCATGCAATAATGTAAAGAGAACGCAAACAAACAGGGTTTAAATTGACGGGAGTTAATAAACAAACAGGAGACAATGAAAGAGGAAAGTATTGTTGGAAACAAGGGATCAGGATTCTGAAGCACCGAGGAGCAAGCATGCCATTCAATGTGCAATGTAGTCTCAGAGACAAACAGATTGAGTTCAGCATTGAATCTCACTGGATCTTGTCAGTGAAACACTAACAGAATAATGACTCAAGAGAAGAAAAAGTCCATGAATTGTATTGATGAAGATACAGGTACTGAGCAGGGGGCTGGTATTTGAGAATGATGAACATGTATGTATATATGTCACGGTGAGGCGGCCCCCTACCGGCCGCCTCCGTCCATAGCGGCTGTTGTTGTTGTTGTTGTTTGGTGACGTCATGTGCGTCCCTCAGGTGGGCGGAGCCCGTGATCCGTCTCACCTGAGGGTCGTTTGTTTGCCTATATATGTCTTGTCTTTGTACCAGTTGACCGCTGGTCATTATATCCTTAATTTGGATCTTTTGCATGGGTTTTGGTTTGCACACTTTCTATTAAACCATCCTTTTTCCCTGAGACTTGGCATGATCACTTCCTTTTCAGTTGCTCACACTACCCGTCACAGAATGACCAGCCACCTTTCGGAAGTTGCCAGTCTCTTTTTTTTCTCCTTCATTCGTGGTCATGTCTCGTGGTAAGTGTTTGTCTGCGTGGTGTTTTGTGAAGAGTTCCGCCGTGCCTTTGTGTTGTGTTTGTGGCACGGCGAGGACCAGGGCTGTCTGCCCTGGGAAAAACTCTTCGTGTTTGTCGTTTGTTTGTTGGAAGAGCTCCGCCATGCTCGTGTTGTATGTGTGGCACGGCGAGGAACAGGGCAGTGTCCATGGGTAAGCTCTTCGTCTTGTCTGGTGTAAATGTGTACGTATGAATGGTAACGTTGGTCAGTGTGCGTCGCTCGTTTGTGTTTGTGTTGAATGTTTCATGTGTGACACGGGTACCACTCGTCACCGTCGACTCGCTCCCCTGTCGTCTTGTGTTTAATAAGGGGGAGCGACTGCGAACCTGAGCGGCGTGTCACTGTCTACCGAGCGTGCACGTATGGGTCCCGTTCCGTTCGTTGTTTGTACACAGTTTTGTTTGTCTAGTCTTTGCGTGTGTGTTGTGTCCAAGCGTGTTGTCATCTGTTTGCGTGTAATTCCACACATGCTCCTCCCCTTGAATGTGTGTTTGGGGGGGGACCGGCTGTGGTCCTGTGCCATGGGGTGTGGCACGGAGGGCGTCGCTCCCGAGGGAGGCCCTGAATAGGGTAGGGTGCGTTTGTGTTGTGTGTGTGTGTGTGTGTGTGTGTGTGTGTGTGTGTGTGTGTGCTGTTCTCTGTGCAGGTGCTTCTCCTTGGCGGTGTTCCTGGACCTTGTGGGGGTCTCCACCTGCCAGGAGCCCCCTTGTGTTGTGGGGTGATGAAGAGCCCCTCCCCAGAGGGCTGAGGCCCCCGGATGTTTGGGGACCATGGGGCTCCGGTCTGAAAAGCTCCTGCTGAGATAGGAGATCCTCCCTCCTGCCCGGGGTGACCAGGAGGCCCCTGGGGCTGCTCCCTAGCCCGCGTCGGGGGTGCTCTGGGCCTCGGTCTCTGGCGCTCCTGGGTTGGGTGGAGGAGTCCACCTTGCGATGAGAGGCCCCGGGAGGGGTTGGCTCCCCAGGAGGCTGGGGTGACCCCTAGCAGAAGGCAGGGGTCAGCTATGGGAGGAGGTAGGTCCAGGAGGTGAAGTAGCCACGCCTTGGAGAGGTAGCCTCCACACACACACGAGGGACGAGAGAGGAGTCGTAGCCCCTCGTCCTCACACCTGTGGGGCTCACCGGCTGAAGGCCGGGTGTGACCGACTGGGGCGTGGTTTTGTGGTGTTAACGGCCCGGTCGGTCCAGGGTCCCGCCCGGGGAGGCGAGCTGAGTAATGTGTGTTTTTGTGTTCCAGCTCCCGGACTCAGGAGGTGTGTCCATGCCTGTCCCTGCCTTGCTGCCCCTTCGTGTTTTGTGTGCAGCCGCTGTGTGCCACACACCCAGTGGAGGGGAGTGCGGCTTGGTGGGGGGGTCTGTCACGGTGAGGCGGCCCCCTACCGGCCGCCTTCATCCACAGCGGCTGTTGTTGTTGTTGTTGTTTGGTGACGTCATGTGCGTCCCTCAGGTGGGCGGAGCCCGTGATCCGTCTCACCTGAGGGTCGTTTGTTTGCCTATATATGTCTTGTCTTTGTACCAGTTGACCGCTGGTCATTATATCCTTAATTTGGATCTTTTGCACGGGTTTTGGTTTGCACACTTTCTATTAAACCATCCTTTTTCCCTGAGACTTGGCATGATCGCCTCCTTTTCAGTTGCTCACACCGCCCGTCACAATATGTATATATATATTAAGGATATTCATGTTTTAGTATTTCAAGGGATTTTGTAGAGTAAATGTATTGTTTCAAATAGGTGGCTAGATATTTAACTAGCTCTAGGCTATTGTTGAGCATAGGGTTATCTAATCATTCTTATTAATGAACTTTATCTTGAATAATGACGTTTACCTAGAATGCTTGAATGTGTTTGTATCTACCACAACTAGCAAGTTTATACAGCAATGATAATAAACAGGTTATATCCTTTGTTATGGATTAAACTTTTTTTGATCTTGTCATGGTACAGCCCCTGACCCCTCCCCTTTGGGCATGTGTTTATGTCGTCAGCATCTGTGGATCTTCGTGGGTGTGGATGTGTCTTAATATGTGTATTCGTCTCACCTGTGGCTCGTCTCGTCATCACTCGATGATTATGTGGTCTGTCTATTTAATGTGCGTTCGCGCAGTGTCCTGTGCTCGTCTTTGTTTGAGTCAGTCCAAAATTTATGTTTAAGTGTTGTACGTGCGCTGTCTGCGCTATTTGTATTGTAAATAAAATAACTTGTGCGAACTGCTGGACTCGTGCCTCGTCCGTCGCCCTGCGCGCATCGTTACAGATCTGGCCCATCCCAATAATTAATAATTATTCATTCAAGAGGCATGACTTATAAACATATGGAAAAAAGAAAAAATAATTATATTATGTTATAAAAACATTTCCAAGCATTTTCACTTTTCTAGCTTCTAACTAGAGTGTCTAAATAACCTGACTTATAATATTGCTGTCATGTTACGTTATGTCTTGTGCTCGTCGTTGTCTGAGTCATACACGTGTCTGTGTGTTTCCATGTTTTGTGTGCGCTGTCTGCGCTATTTTTGTTCAAATAAACGTAACGTGTGGAATTGAGAAGGATTCTGTCTCGTCCGTCGCTGTGTGCCCACACATCACAGAGCGACAAGCCGACCAGAGACAGGATGCCAGGTTACGCCACCCGGGCCAAGAAGGGCCGGAGACCCAGCCGGCGCCACCATGCCTCTTCTCCTGCCCAACACTGCAAGGCCACCGTAGCCCCTGAGATGATGGAGCAGGACCCGTTATGCAACGTCATGCTACTTCGGGCTCGGGAAGCCTCTTCCGCGGAGATGGCAGACTGTTTCCGCGAAGCCGCGGATCAGATGTGGCGGGAGTGACACCCCTCTCCTTCCCGAGACCTCTCACTGATAAGGTTAGGCGTCCTTGAGCTCTGCTCTACCGCAAAGACCCCGGAGAGCGAGTTCGGGGACGAGGAGTCTGGAGATGAAGAGGAGGAAGAGGGCGAGGACTATCCCCCCTCCATATGCTCCGCCCCTACCGTGGATTACGGTGAGGGTGAGGAGGAAGAGGAGGGCGAAGAGGAAGACCAGGCTCCCTCGGTTTGTTCCGCCCCCACCGTATACTACGGTGAGGGTGAAGAGGGAGAAAAGGAAGACTATCCCCCCTCCGTATGCTCCGCCCCCACCGAGTATTACGGTGAGGGCAAGGAGGAAGACCATCCTCACTCCGTATGCTACGCCCCCACCAAATACTACGTATAGTTCCCCTGAGAGAGAGAGACCTACCCCAGACCTACCCCCGAGGGCTTCCACAGAAGCCGGTAGTGTGCCCACCGGGAGGGTTACAGGAGCATCCGCCAGCCGCGCCGCACCCGGTGGAGGGTTTGTGGCGAGGGCGGGGAGAGGACCACCCACCGTAGCGCCTGCAGCTCCCGCAGCTCCCGGGTTCTCCCCGCTGGCCGCTCTCCTCCTGGCCCGAAGCCTGGTGCCATTTACATGTTTGTCCGTGCCGGTGTTCGTGTGTTCATGTTCGGGTCCCCGACCACTCCCTTTTGGGCGTGTGTTTACGTCGTCTGCGTCTACTCGTCTGTGTCGGTGGATCTCCGTGGGTGCGGTTACGTCTTGTGATTATCCTTCTCACCTGTAGCTCGTCTCGTCCTCACGTGGGGTTTATGTGGTTTGTCTATTTAATGTGTGTTCGTGCAGTGTCCTGTGTTCGTCGTTGTCTGAGTCATACACATGTCTGTGTGTTTCCATGTTTTGTGTGTGCTATTTTTGTTCAAATAAACGTAACGTGTGGAATTGAGAAGGATTCTGTCTCGTCCGTCGCCGTGCGCCCACACGTCACAATTGCATTTTGGTTCATGTGCTGTACACCTAGATATCGTGTGGCAAAAGGCTGCTCGCAAGGCAACGAGACACAGCTTTTGTCTTGTCAGATTCACTGTATGACTTCAAATCAGTGTTGCAAGAATGTGTTATCTTTTGTTGAAAGCAGAAATCTAATCAGTAATCCTTTGTCTCTCACTCTTTTCAGTGGATTTCAGGTTCACCTCCCTCAGTAGCAAACCATCAGACCCTGAACAGTCAGACAAAAGCAGTTTAAGCTCCTCAAGGGTATCACTGTACTTGGTGAGAAAGCCCTGAGAGACTGTCCTCAGTAACATGTTCTAGATAGCTTATATTCTGTATCTGTGTTGCTCTGGCTTGACACCAGCATTAGGCTTTGACTTTAGTTTTATGTTCCTATTCAAAAATATCTGGGAGGCAGCCTTCATGTATATATTATTTAGCATTCAGGAGCTCTGAGTAGTTACAGAAGTGGATCACAGCTACTTCCATAGGTCACGTTTGCAAGTTTACTTAAATTATACTTAATTAGGTAATGACCTTGCATCCAGACCTAGAGAGAGGCTCCACACACAGTGAGTAAGGCTGTCCACTATGGAACAAAGCATGGCGCCGGACATTAGTGGCAACCTTAGACTGTTAGCCAATAGGAGATTCTCTAGGATAGTCATACATGTAGGGGCCAACAATATATGTCTGCGGCAGTCAGAAGTGACTAAGTGTAATATTAAAGAGGTGATTAAACTGGCTCAGACGATGTCTGATGCCATAATCTGCTCTGGCCCCATCCCAATGCGGCACGACGATGAGCAATACAGCAGGCTCACGTCGCTAAACCGCTGGATGTCCAAGTGGTGCTCCGAAAATCAAGTGGGCTTTATTAATAATTGAAAAGAGTTCGAGGGCAAGCCTGGTCTTTTAGGCAGGGACGGTGTCCACCCCACCCGGGATGGCGCCGCCTTGTTATATTGCAGCATAGCCCATAGCCTGTTAGTTAGTGGGCAGTGTAGTACTAGGAGCTGCTGACTAACCAGAGTCGCGACCAGGCCGCAGACTAACGGGCTAAACCTGTCTGCGAGCTGCTTAGAGGCGTCACCAAGTTCCCATAGGATTGAGACTGTCTGTGCCCCGGGTTAAACTAAATCATAAGAAAATGGTCCGCCCTAAGTTTTTAACTAATATTCAGACTTCACATCCAATTATTACCTATATGACCGATCTGAAAATCAGATTAATCAATATTCGATCGCTCAATTCTAAAGCAGTTTTTGTGAATGAAGTTATAACTGACCAAAAAATTGATATTCTTTGTCTAACTGAAACGTGGATTCAATCTGTTTATATCTAAGATCATAGAAAAAGCTGTTGCACAGCAATTATGCCTATATCTGCATAGGAATCACATATTTGAAAAGTTCCAATCTGGCTTTAGGCCCCATCACAGTACTGAAATAGCATTAGTTAAAGTAACAAATAATCTCCTCCTTGCTTCAGATCAAGGCTATATATCACTTTCATGGTTTAACTCTTACTTGACAAATCGCCATCAGTTTGTAGAGCTCAATAATATTCCATCCAAATGTACAATAGTTAAATATGGGGTCCCGCAAGGCTCCATTTTAGGACCACGATTATTTACATTATATATGCTACCATTGGGCACAGTTATAAACAAACATGGTATAAAATTTCACTGCTATGCAGATGACACTCAACTTTACGTATCAGCCAAACCTGATGACAAACTCAGTTTAGGAAAAATTGAGGCCTGTGTAAGAGATATTAAATGCTGGATGTCTCTAAACTTCCTCCAACTAAATGAGGACAAAACAGAAGTTCTCCTCCTGGGCCCTAAGGCCTCAAGACAGAAAATGCAGACTACCCCATTACACCTGGCACAGTAGCCAAAAACCTAGGCGTCATACTCGACTCCGACCTATCATTTGATAAATACATAGATAATACTACCAGAATAGCTTTTCTACATCTCCGCAACATTGCCAAGTTAAGAAATGCATTATCACAGGATGATGCAGAAAAATTGGTGCATGCCTTTGTTAGCTCTAGATTAGACTACTGCAATTCACTACTGTCAGGATGTTCAAATAGGAATCTAAATAAACTTCAAATAGTTTAAAATGCCGCAGCCAGAGTTCTGACCAGAACTAGAAAATTTCAGCATATTAGACCAGTCCTATCAGCCCTGCATTGGCTCCCAGTTAAATTTCGTATTGATTTTAAAATTCTATTATTAACATATAAAGCACTACACGGGCTTGCTCCTGAATACCTCTAGGAACTTATTTCCTACTATGAACCCCCACGTCAACTAAGATCACTGGTCTTTTATTAGTTCTGGTCTTTTATTAGTTCCACAAATTAATAAGGTAACAGCAGGGGGAAGAGCCTTTTCTTATAATGCCCCCCAGCTTTGGAACAACCTTCCAAAATGCGTACGGGACTCTGACACAGTCACAATCTTTAAGTCTAGGTTGAAAACCCACCTATTTGGTTTAGCATTTGATAATTGACATCCCCCCCTTAGATAAAGGTACAGATCCAGGGGTTCATAGATGAAGGGTTTTATGGTTGACTGGGGTGCTGGTGCTGTCGTCCTGTCACTGCTCGTGGTCAGTCAAGTTTGTTGACAGTGCAGTGGATGGATGCCATTGTCTCAGAATGCCCCCAAGCCTATGTTACCTTCTGGTTCTGCCTTTTTAGCTAGGCTGTAATAGTTTAACTTAATGCCGGAGTTGCTGCCACACTCGAGAAATGTGTTTAATTTCATCTGTCCTGTATATGTCCTCATACAGAGCTAATTTTCCCTGTTTTATTTTCTCCACATGGCTGCCCGCCTGCTTGTGGAAAAATGAGATGAGGAGAGACAAGCGATCCATCCAGTGCCAGACACCTACTGCCTGACCGGATAAGCCTACACCATGATGGGCATTATTACTTATTTTCCTTTTCTTTATTTTTTTCTGTCTAAATTGTTGTTGTTGTTGTCATGGTGACCGGTGTCAGCCAGAGGAGGATGGGTTCCCCCCCTGAGTCTTGGTTCCTCTCAAAGTTTTTTCCTTGCCACTGTCGCCCTTGGCTTGCTCACTGGGGGCTAGGACTCGGCAATTGTAAAGCTGCTTTGTGACAACAACTGTTGTAAAAAGCGCTATATAAATAAAATTTTGATTGATTGATCTCTTCCTCTGCAGTCCATGAGCTGCTGTCTGGACAGCCAGCAGGTCAGCCTAATCTGGGCTACTTACCTTGCTCCCTGGTGGCTGCACATTCCGTAAGTTCCCAGCCACATCTGCCTGACCATGCCAAAGTGCTGGTGTTCTACTACCCCAATGTAACGAATAGAAGAGACGAAGAGGGATCCTTCTGCATAAGCACAATGCTTTATATTTGACAGATCGATACAATAAGAGAATGTGAGTTGGCAATGTATGGATGAGGGTTAGCTTGTATAGTTAACTGGGAATAGTCAATCCGGTCTGAGGTTGTAATGAGATGGCAGAGTCCATAAGGCAACAGATGGCTAGGCAGGAGGCAAGGTCTAGGGAACAGGCACAGGTCGGTACACAGGAGAATCAACAGGATAGTATAATGCTCCGTACGCAACATAGTTGGCAATACTTTGCAACTAGGAAGTGAAACAGAGGTGTTTCTAACACCCAACTTCACTAAAGAGCTCAAAGCAATATTCTACTATACCTTCCTGGGAAGGATCTGTGCCTAAGCCCTGCTGTGTCCATGGCAGGGCTCTTGATCAGAAGTGAAGTATGCTATGGCGTTCCATACACTGACTACCAGGAACTGCTCGAATGAATCTGCTCTTGTGGATATCATCGTGGTAATTCTGCAAAGAGAGCTACAGGCTGAACTCTCCTCCTGAATGAGAAATGCTACTGTCTTGGCAAGAGACCTCCATTTGTGTCCATGGCACCAGTGGGACTGGCTACAGTCCATGAGCATCCCACACAGTGGGAAGAGCACAGGAAAACAGCAGTCAGGTAAGTAACACTCCTGTATCTGCAATGTTTTGTGTGTTGGTGAAAATTATGCTCTTCTCTCAGGTGATGAAGACTGAAGGCAGCCACCCTAGATGGGACTTGAACGGGGTCTCAAAGGAGGTAAACAGGAGCACATTTAACCTTCCTAAGTGACAGTCCCCATCACACCATCCTTCCCTTCAGAGAGTTACAATCTCTGTCACAGTGCCTTCACTAACAGGAAGCACTCCAGGATGTGACATTTTCCAAGTGTCCCTCTATGCACAACTGCCCTTCCTCCATCAGGGCCATACTCATTCCTCTCATCCTGGATCCTCACCGTGGGCTACACCAACCCATCACAACATGTGTTCATAGGGCAAGCTCCCAATGGCATCGCTGCCATCCCACTTCTCACAGCATGTGTGATGAATGCTGAAGGAAGCAACTCTAGCCACTCCACAGGAAGCACTATAAATGTAATGCTGAAAGTTAAAAAAAAAAAAGTATGGATTTTTACAACTGATGAGAAGAACTTGTGAACATATCACATATCAAATTTTTTGTAGATGTCTTATTTTGCGTATGTATATAGTTTTTCTTCCCTCTATATGGGGATTAAATAAACACACTGCTCCATCTCCAGGTCCTCCTCCTTTGAGTAATCCAAGTCCCCATCTTGATAGAAGACAGGGGACTCTTCTCTCTCCACAATGCCTTCCCCTGGCTACTCTGACTCTGCACGGGAGCCCCCAGGACTCTTCAGGCTCCTTAGACCCAGGAAGGGAGTAGTGCGCATCACAGAAGGGCTCCAGGGAGCTCCCTTCAAAGCACCAGGTCTCCTCAACGTCTTCCTCATACTCAGAGAGAGAGGTCAGTCCTGGTGTGGTGAGCACCCTCCTCCCACCAACATCATGGCAGAAACCCTCTCTGGGGACTCAGGAGGACTCTCTTGGTCAGTGAGGGAGGACATGGAGAAGGTCTACTAGTCAATGTACACCCCCCATAACCAGGAGAGCCATTCTTGGGGAAGAAGAGTTCCCCCCAAATCCATCCCCCTTATTGGCTGGCTCATCCATCCCTGAATGGCCCATCACCAGAGGTCTGGCAAGGTTCCAGCCAGTTGGTCATCCTCCACAAAATGAACCACTCTAGTCGTGGGTAGTCGTGGTAAAGATTATAAGTGTGAGTGATATAAGAGTGATTTCATTAAAAGTATAACTTAAAAATCCCTCCTTAATCATGCATAGCTTTTCATATGACTTACCCCTTGTGACTCATACCCCCTTTGTACTCGTTTTTTGTAGATTGTACTGACTAATGTATATGTAGCAAACAACCCATACCATCCTACCTGGTGCAACACTGTCATCAGGTACAACAATCATAATATGAGTATTGCCATGAATCTGTGAATCAGACTCCAGTCTCAGCAGTGGAGCCCAACTCCACAGAGTTGAAATACCTATTCACTAGCTGGTCTGGTTACTCAAGGCATTTGAAAGAAGTTTGGCTATTTGAGATATTTTATGGAAAGCTTCACATACAGGAGGCAAAAAGATATTCTACTCGAGATCTGGAATATCTCAGATACCCATCTTGTACACTCTGTGCTCACCCCCTTACTCTTGTATTTTTTTCCATTGTGCTTGCCAAAGATTAAAAAAGAAACAGGAATGACTCTGGCACTACCAGATAGACCACAGTCCTAGCATCTTAATTACTTCAGCAACTTGGGTTACTGAAATTGTAATAACGTTGGACTCATATAGCCCAAACATCCAATGGGTCTCTTTTAATAGATAATAAAATGTTAATGGTTACATGCAGACTTTACATGTCATATAGCATTAATGGTTTCCTGTAATTGTTTTGATAATTAGCAGCAAGTACACATATCTTTGTGAGAAGTATAAAACACTGTTTCTCCTCAGGGTCTAAATGCTTCTAGCTAGTCTAGACATTATACAAAATTAACATGTGCCAGTTCACCTGTTCCATTCATCTAGTATATATTATCGTATATACAGTATTATTGTGAAATTTTTGCAATTTTACTACTTTACATTTTTTATTGTCCAGAACATAATGGGTTAACAGTTTTGGTTAAAAAAGGACAGATGGGGGACCTGATGCTGTCTACCAGGTTTGTTTTCAGTAAGCCAGTTTAAGGATTTCTCCAAACCCCTTTGTCATTGCCTACTTTATTGAAACCTTTTTCCAAGAGAATTTAGAGTGGTAAATTACATTATATCCTATATACATACTTAAAACCAATAAGAAGAATCTGAGATTCCAGATAAATATTTGTTGATTTAGACTTTCTTTTTGTGATTTTCCTAAATGTTTTCTTGTTTTATAGAATGGAAACGCTGATCTTGACTTTAACAGTTGAATGCAGCATCACTGGCATGTCAGTGTAAAAGAGCAATGAAATCAAGCAATGAAATGAAAAACTAATGTTTCTTTTAAATATTTGTGTAAAAATGTAATATTGTAACAGTGGGTTTTATAAAATAGCTTTCCATTTCAAAAACAACATTAATAAAACTCACAAGTACAAATAACTAACATTTACATACTGGTATAACAAATGTACATTCAAGTATCATTTTCAAAAATGCTGACTCAAGTGCTCATAGCTGCTAATTTTTGACATTTGAATGTGCATTCAGTTTAGAAATAAGTAAATGCAAAAACAATCCAAAAAACAGAAGTCCAATAACAGTACCAGGATTCACTTTTTTACCTTTGAGAACAAAAAGTCATATATGTAATCAGTGTTTTATTACAGCATATAGGGTTTAGGATTGTAACATCCACTTGTATTCAAGCTGCAGAATGTCTTGCCCTTTGTATTATTCAGTTTTCATCATATTGGTACATAAGTGAATATCAAACATATAGGAATAATATATTATATTATTGTCATAATCAGCATTACATAATATATAATACTTGATCATTATTTGAAGTAATTGAATACATTAGTATTCAGATTTCCAATTACACAACTTTAAGTCATGTAACGGATTTCCACAGGTATTCCTAAACTGGAATACATAACAGTGAAAATTATTTGATTGCGATAAGCAATTAATGTGAATATTTAAAAATACTGCTGAAGGTTTCACAATAAAAATTTGTCAGTCTCTTTAAAAAGGTTGTAATGGGATGTATGACCTAAAACCATTTGTACCTACAGAAACTATACAGATCATGATCATACTTTGTAAAGGTTTACTTCAATATAGTTAATCTTCTTAAATTGGTATTATTAAATGTGTGGGCAACTTACGATCTTTCAAAGAGAAAGATTGTAGGTACTTATTAAACTTTGTTGTACCTCTGGAGTTAGGGATCACAATATGTTCCATCTTGTAGTATGTTTGTTCTACTTAGATTCTTATTCTGAACAGTGCTACTGGGCCAGTGAACACCCTAACAAATCACAGTTTTCAGATAAGTATTATGGAGTGTTATAAACATTGTCTGGGGGGTTTCTTGGAACTATGAACTCAAATGTTCTGACTGTTGGATACAATTAAGAGTCTGATTAAGAAATTTCATTAAAAAATGAAATTAAATTAGTTTGACCCTTTTAAATGTTAATGTTGCCCTATGCTAATGCTAATATGGAACTGCTTACTGGAAAGGGTTTATTCTTTGCATTAGCAATTCAATTTATGGACTTGATGTACTGAAAGAGTCACTTTTCAACATTTTTCTTTTAACTGTATGAGATTCCATACTTGCCTTGGTCTTTTTGATCTAATTAAAAAGGTTTTACTTTAGCTTTGGAATATTTAAACAACAGTACATATTTATGAAGAATAATTGGAAAAAACCTTGTCATTCTAAATCTCTAAGTTGATTGCATTGATAGATTATATAAACACATTTCCATTGCAATAAAGTCAAACCAAAAACACACATCTATCAATTAAAATGAAAGTTTAGAAATGAAATGCCCTCGGATGTTTGTGCTCCATGAAAAATGGTTCATACATGGGAGGAAATGAAGATGTATATTCTTTATATGACCAATAGTCCAATATAGACCAATAGTGACCAATAGTCCACATATATGTAGATACTTTCCCTAAACAGAGCAGTCTCTAAAGGCTAGTTGGAAAGAACAGTGTCTCAGAAAATCTCTTGTAAAGGGATTTCCTCAATTATTTGGCAAACATATTTCTCTCTTGCCGTCCAATCATGTCAGTGGTCATCTTCTCATTACTCCAATTTCATTGTGTGTGATGCATAACACATATTTCCGTTAAGTGATCTCCATTTTTGCTTCTCAGAAGGGAAGAGTATCCATGAAAATTTTCTCTACAATAGGGGGTGGAGGCACCAGGTCTTCCAACTTCAGGTAAAAGATACGCTGTAGTCCCTGTGTGCACAAAGTCCTCAGTTCTGGAAGTTTGCCTAGCAAACGAGACAGGTTTGGTGTAGGTCTGCTGTGGTCTGTGCTGCTGCTGGTGACATGATCTCTCAGGCACACGATTAAACGATTTTGGAGTTCTTCTACGTGTTTTGGTTCCTTAAGTCCATGGCGGTCTGGAGAGAAAACAAAAGTCAAGTGTTAAACCAAGCATTCAAAGGATTTTCACTGCAATTCTGATTTTAAGGGCCACAGTACATGAGAGGGAAGATCACAATTTTTTAACACTGGATCGATGTGGCCTGTTTTGATACACTTTAGAGTTGAAGTTATAAAAATATTTTTTCTCACCTGTGATAATGACCAGGGCAGACAAGCAAGAGAAGGATGTAACATCCAAGCTCATGCGATGGAGGCTCTGGGAGAAGTCCCTGATTGAATCTATCCAGTCACCAAAGCCTCGAACGCACTGCAAGCGGTGCAGTACCACACCATTGCAGAATATCAGTTTCTCCTCCTCAGGATTTGATCTGCAAGAAAATAAGAGTTTGCAGTCTGCAGTTCAAACATCCTTTCACTGCCAGCATGCATTACATAAGGATATTTACAAATAGGGTAGTGGAATTCTTTTACCTGTAAGCTAATCTCAGAATGAAAAGCTCCACAAAGGCAGACTCCAGTAGGAGCTCCTGGTCCTCATGGCAGAAAGCACTAAATCCTGGGATAGCCTCAGCCCATTTCTGTATCACCTCCATGGTCCCAGTGAGAAGATCATAGAACTGTTTGATGTCATTGGCATCCTCTTTCTCAGATATATTAGCCGCATCTTCCTGATACTGGAGATTCCAAACACAAGTAGGCCTATTGTTAAACAAGAAATCCTTACTATATATTTAAATCAGTTAATCTAGAGGTGTTTCTCAAGTTCCTGTAGATAAGGACTGTACTGCTGTATACTGTGCTGTTGCCATTATATCTATTTTTACATAATTATGTCTTCTAAAAATATACAAAATTATATAAAGACTATTGTTATTATTTCAATTATTGTTGTTGTTATGATTATAAAAAACAAGTATTTTATGAGTATCTGGTAAGTGAATTTAAGATGGTCACTCACTTTTGAGTAGTCCAGTTTTCCTATGGCAGGATTGGAATCAATATGAGCTTTAACAAGAGAAGCAGTAATATTCACAGGTGGAGCACTGTCCAGAACATTCTTAGGCTTTGAAGGCAGACGTCCTCTTCGACCTTTAAGACTGTCTGTCCGAACCACTGAAAATGCGGACGAGTAAGTATTTAACTTCTGACACATTTCACTGCTACGTCAACTAGTGCATAAATCGTTATTTAATTAAAAAGCTGATTAACTGGTATTCTCAGTTCATGTTCACCTTCTTTTACCATTCCAACTGCAAGGCACTTTTGAAAACGACAAAACTGGCAACGGTTCCGGCGTCGCTTGTCAACCGGGCATTCTTTATTGGCGAGGCATACATATTTAGCATTCTTCTGAACAGTACGCTGTAAAGGAACCCACATTAAATAGACATACATACTAAAAATGGATAAACCTAAATGCTGTTAAAACAACTTTTTGCTGATTTTTTAAGGCTTACACAACTCACCTTGAAAAACCCTTTGCAGCCTTCACAGGTTCGCACACCATAGTGCTGACAGGATGCATTGTCGCCACAGACAGCACACTGTCCCTCATTGGGACTCCGTGTTTTTGGAGATGAGTGTAAGTCAGCTATCTCCTCTTTTAGCACAGGACTTCTCAAGCCCCCATGGTCAAGCTCCAAGGCCTGGAAGTGTAACGGAGATGCATGCTGAAGCTGGGTTAGCTGGCCAAACGCATCCTCCTCGCTGAGCTGCAGCTGGTTATCCCCCATCGGCACCAGCTGCCCCAATGGGGTAGTGAACGTGAAGAATGAGGGCTGCTGGGGTAGTGTGCTTATGTCTGACACCCAACAACTAGGGCCAGGAGAGAAGGGGCTGAAGGTACTATCCCAGGCTGAAGCAGACTGGGTTTGCAAGCCTGGGGTGGAGGGTGAGGTAGCAGCAGAAAGGGGACTTCCATAGTAATCAGATCCGCAGGAGGACACTGTTTCATCCAGGTAGCTGAGAGCAAAGGTACCTGGGTAGCAGCCGTACACCTGCACATCATCCAGTTTAAAGGGAGACTGCTGGCCATGTATGGTCAAGTCTTCCGTTACAGAACCGTGGACATCACCAGGTATGCTTGTGCTCTGGGAAGCAGAGACTGATGTAGTGAACTGGCAAGAGAAGGTATCAAGCACATTAGTATGGCTCCCCACTAGAGTGTTGATGCTAGGCAGCAAAGGTGGAGATGGCTGCTCCTTCTGGTCACTGGAATCCATGCCCTGTTTTGTAGATAGTCCTGAATTGAGTAAATTGGGGCTGAAGTAGTTGTTTTCATAAGGCAGAGCTCCATATTGCATCTCAACACAAGGCATTGCTGCAGCTGCAAATATAAAATAATAATAAATAAATATAAAATAATCATGATTTTTTAAGACATTAATCTTTCAACCTCACCCCCTTTGCAGGAGCACAAGTCCACAATTGTAGCAGAAGTGTCCTTTCAAAGTCATATTAACTTCAGTTAGCAGAGATCAAAACTCTTTACTTCTGTGAATTTTCAGACCTCACTGAAATTCCACAAGAAGCTTAGAGAATCTGCCATCTGTGGAAAGTTGCTCTCGCTGAAGGAGATTTTATTACCAGTCCTTAATGCACGTTCTTCCACTATTGAAAGACTGACACCATTTAGTAGGAGATGGAGTTTGGTTTCATCTGCAGGCTGTGTGCCAATAGAGTTAGCGTGCAGAGAGAGTGAGGGGGCTGACATGGTATGTTTGAGCTAGGGCAAACATCCACAGGGAGGTGTGGTCCCATTTATCAGTCAGGATTTAGAATGTTATTAATAAACTGTAAACAATAGTCACAGTATTTTCGATTGATATCTGTGCACAAATTATCCTCTACGACTAAATTATTGAGCACCTTTTATATTTTTTACATTACAATGAAATTAGACATGCCAAATGTCAGGTTGCATATTACACAATGTTTTAATTCTGCAATCACAGTTTTATGAATATACTGTCTGTGTCCTATTTGTTGCCATTTTGTTGTTGATTTTTGTTTGATTTTTTTCATCTGACAAATGGAGTAGTGCTTCATCTGCTGCTTTGAAATGAAGGCAGCAGCTTTTTGACCTCTGATGAAGGCATTCATGGTTGTTTCATGAGCAGTGAACATGCGTAGCATGAGCACATAGTCAAATACTTAAACACATAATAAACTGTGGACAAGCCAGACATGCCACAAAGACATCTGATGCTCCTTGCTGCCATCTATAGGGTTATGATCACCAAGTCTGTGCTTAGCACCATGACTACACAAGGAAGGGGGCGTAACACTTAACTGGTAAAAAGACATATGAATTATGATCTGATGTAAATCTGAATGGCTATACATTAAATTAGCTATGCAAATTATTTAAATTATTTAGAGTCATTAGAATCTCGTCACAGGAACTTAAATGTATGCTAGTTCATTGACGTAAAAATAAAGCAGAGTCCTGAAATAAGAAAAACTAGCTAATAATGTGTTATTGACTGCACATGAGGTATTGGTAACTGAAGACAGAATAACGCTGCAAGACACTAAAACATAGCTAAACATGTTCCTGATTCCCAAAAAGATCACTGACAAATATAAGGCATAGGCTACAAAAATCTTTTGTTACAATCAAAACAATAACCACGCCATCCGATGTATAGAAGTCTCTGCACAGAACACAAAATAATAAAGCCAGCGCGGGTCAATTATTATTATTATTATTATTACTATTATTATTATTAATAATATAACCATGAACTTACCTGTGTTAATATATCCGTAAAATCTGAATGACAAAACTTTTATTTAATTCCAAATAGACTTAAAACATATAACGAGCAACAGGTTCTGTCTCATCTCCAGAAACTGAGCTACCCACACTTGAAGTCCCATGCAATATATTTTGCCGTTACGTCGTCTAGAGGCGTGACATCGACATAAATGGAAAGCTAAGAGAAGAGATTTCCGGGTAACGAACCAATGAATCTGTCTGCACTTATCCCATACGTGCTCTTGACGCACGCACAATTGGGATTCCATTGACGCAAAAGACAGTGGAACCGTCTGATCTAAAATTAGAACTCGGCGACGACACATAAGCCACATTGAGCTGTTATTGCTTGGCTAGACTGTAAATAGATGTCAAGTGATGATAATGTACATCTGAAAGCTCAGCACGAAATGTAACACTTGCTAAATGTTTTGTAGCGTGGTGCTGATAACCAGTTTACCAGTTTAGATGAGGAAGTGGCGCGGTAGTCGCAGCTATGAAACAATTAACCCTATCGTTTTAGACTAACATTTAATTAGCTTTA
This sequence comes from Brachyhypopomus gauderio, assembly GCF_052324685.1. Classification (NCBI taxonomy): domain Eukaryota; kingdom Metazoa; phylum Chordata; class Actinopteri; order Gymnotiformes; family Hypopomidae; genus Brachyhypopomus; species Brachyhypopomus gauderio. The sequence goes on from NW_027506951.1 coordinate 394,146, forward strand.
TAATAATAAATATATTTTCATAAATTTTGCATGCATTACCATTTCATTCTTGTAAATTTAATGGATCGTAAATGTCCAAGCGATTTATTTTTTTTTTCATTATTATTATTTAATTATTTTGCTGGCCAAGTGTTCTAAATATATTTCACGGTTCTTTTACCAGTTTCTCATTCCGCGCCAAAATGAAGCAAATCGTGTTTTTGAGAACATGAAGCAATTCACGTTTTGAAAACATCCGTTCAGGAAGCTATTTCAGTCATTAAAAATTGCGACGATTATTAATTTAGTTCGTTTTTTTAATAACACTCCAACTTGTTAGGTGTTAAAGTTTAAAAAGTGGAATAAGCTTCCATATTTGGTCATTGGAGTATTTCCTCATATAATTACGTAACAGCTATTGAGCCGTACATTGGGTGTGACTGAGACAAGTGTGAACACATGCATCTCGATGCATAATCATTTGTAATTTCATCATATATCATAAACATGACAAGACAGGCTAACATCTTAATAACTCAAGAACATAGTTTTTAAAAAAGTATTACTAAATTGCAATGAATTATAAAACTACCAATTTTAGTTAAAATATTAATGACCTCTTGTAATATGAATATGTCTCATTTGAGGAACAGGATGCCACTACAGTTCTTAATCAAACCACAGGCATCATCTGTTGTCTCTAGTTTGTCAGCACGGGTTGAAACCTCTTGAGCAAGTGTTTGGGGGCTCTTCTTATAAGTGCCCAGATACTATAGCCAGTTACTAATTGGCCCTTAATTCTTCAGAGGGCATTTCGATCCTAGGAAAGGGATATCATTTTATTTTTAAAGTGTGGTGGGAAAGCTCATGTGAGATTCCATGTAATCATACTTACAAACACACATACGCAGGTTTCCCTGACAGGGGGTGCTTAAGGTGAAGTTCTAAACCAAGATGGTCAGCTGCTTAGTCCCAGAGGACCTACTACGCTGAAGAGGTACAACAACGCCTGTGGATTTGATCTCATCTCCTTGTTTGCATTGGTCTGTCAGCGCTTTTCTAAGGGAGCTGGGCAAGATGAGCAACAGAGTTACAGTATATTAATGCTATCCACAGCTGCTCTAACCATACTGGCTCACTGAACTGTTTGTGTTGAGTACACACTGACTCAGACAACTGCAAAGTCCATAAAACTTTTGTAAGCAATAATCTGTCCAGCATAGCAAGCTTGACATTGATTGGTTCATATTTGTATTGCCATAAAATAGATATTCACATTATTTTGAATGTGTCTGTGTATTTGTTTAACATTGATATAGTCTAAATAAAAAGTCGGTTTACAAAGATTCATATTAACTTAACTCAAAATAAAAAGAAATTCCAATGGTGAGTCCTCATACACCCTTTGAAACCTTATGCAACTGCTGGCTTTTGTTGTTAATATATAAGACCACAGTCAGTGTTAGCTCAGGGTTAACTTTATAGCTAGTTAGCATATTAGTATCATAATTAGCATCTAACTAATGTAAATCTAATGTTTATCTCTGCTACATTAGAATAGCTAGTTTTACTGTTTGTAAGCTTGCATTGATGGATGCATAAAAATTAACAGTTACTCCTTGGTATTTAATTGTTCATCACATCATTTATGTGCTAAAATATGTACCACTATGTATTTATTTTTACAACCACACATGCTCTATCCTCTTACAACACAGTGCACTGTACCTGAATGTCAATATCTGCTCAGAATGACAGGTTTAGGAGCATAATCAAGTCAATAGTAAGTAAGCACACCTTCATTTATATAGCACTTTTCTAAGCTGGGCTAAAAAAGGTCCTTCACATGGACATAAATAAAAAAAACGTAATTAAACAGGGCAATACAGTTATCACACCAACATTAAAGGCCAAAACTAACACTTTCCAACCCCAATGCCTAAGGCATACATATAAAGATAGACTGTCTTAAGTTTTTTTCATGAGCAGACCTATTGAGTCTAATGTCGAAGGGTATACATTTCCAAAGCATGGGAGCACAGAGTCAATTATGAAAGTGTCATGGTACAGCCCTTGACTCCTTCCTTGGGCGTGTCTGTGTGTTTGTTTTTACGAGGTGTCTACCTTGTCTCTGACAAATCTTTAAAGGCTTGTTGCATTGCTCTAAGAATGCCTTGGAAAGTGTTCTGTTTTGGCTTGGCATTGGAGTAACCCCACCAAGTTCATTCAGTAATGTCTTCATATTAACTTAAGCAGCTTTAAGAACTTTTAGAAAATGTTTTTTCGTTTTTTCTATGCTTATGTACATTTCTATTTTTTGTATATTTCAAAGTTTTAAACCTGAACAGAGGTAACTAGCGCAGATTGTGAGGCTTTGTGTAATGCTGCCGGGGATGTGTGAACTATGTTTTAAACATGAAAAATGTTATTTAATTTTTTTTCAGCAATAGAAATGGTTCATCATACTCCCCAGAATGTTCAAGGTTCAGCTTAATATTTAATGTATGTTTAAAAAATCGGAGTGTCTATTTGCACCCGGGTACAAGTAGCATTTGCCACACAGCGAGGCTATTTTCACCCCTTAATTTAAAAAAAAAAGCGAACCCATCTGCGCATGTCTACCAATGAATGCGCGGGAGCGAAAAGGCGCAAATTCAAAGGAACCGAAACGGAGACAGTAGGAAACGGTAAGCAGAATTTGGTTAATAGTTATGTATAAAGGTCCATCACTCAATTTAACTTTACATTTTAAGATATATATTTAAGAAATAGTGTGAGAATTATTATCCAACGAACACTGATATATTTTTGAGCTAATAGGAGCATAATAGTGGCGAACGTAAAGTGTTACCGGGTGGGGGGTGTAAAATGGACACAGCGAGAAAAAAAGACAGATTTCAAGTGTGCAGAAACAGTCTAAATAGTCGTTTGAACTAACCTAGTGAAAACCGGGACATTAAATAATTTTTATTTTTTGCCGCGACCGAATATTAAAAAGAAGACAAACCGGGACAGCGACGTGAAAACCGGGACAGGTGGCAACACTAACTGGCGCTACAGAGCTTGGAGGCGGACACAAACGCTGAGGAGAGCGAGATTTATTAAGAGGAATGATCATGATCAAAGTCGTTCAAACAGACAGGGGTCATAACGGGCGAGCCATCCAGGTTTGACAAATAAACAGGCATGACGATACTAAGAATTAAACTAAGACACCGAACGAACACTTTAAACCAAACACGGGGTAAACGCATACAAACTAGAAAATCAGGCTACAGAAAACACAGACGACTGAGCAACGAAATGAGTAGAACTCACAGACCAGAAAGCGTAGAACACTGAACAAAGAGCATGAATAACAAGAGCACAACACGACCAAAGAGCATGAATAACAAGAGCACAACACGACCAAAGAGCATGAATAACAAGAGCACAAACTAACCAAATAGAACAAAACAACCAATAACCGATAAGTGAAACACTGGGACTATAAATACACAGAACTAAACTAGACACACACAGAACTAAACTAGACACACAGGTGAAGACACTGATGACACGGGCGTGTCAGACGAGGGGAAACCATGGAGACAGACATGCAGGGAACAACACAGACACAAGGACAGGAACAAGTGACAGAGAGGGGGGTGTAGCCCTACGTGACATTGCTATCTTACAAAAACAAATTTGTCCAGTCTATTTTTTGAGTTTTGTGTAAAATTATATAATTTTGTCTTTTTGTTCTCTATTTTTGTGTTGTTTCAGTACACACAAAGGACATGAATGTGTATAACAAAAGATGTACAGTCCTTTTGAATTAAGGTTTTTGCATGACAGAGTCAATATGCCAGACTTATAATGTAATGACTATTTTATATAAGCTAATATTTGTGTTTTCTCCCAAGAAGGAAGAAAAGCTAAAGAACATTTGTGAAGGATACTCCTTCGACAGTTGTGAGGAATTCCAGAGAGCACTGAGATTATGGAGTGAAGAGGGCTACCATCCAATGCACAAAATTAAAATTTATTTAAACATGATGTAAATAATAAAAACCCCAATTTATTTCTTTAAAAAATGTACAAACCATCCAGAAAAAATGAATTAAAAAATCAAATCTGTCTTCTGCATTCTGTGAAATTAAATAAAATTAAAGAGGCTGATAATGTACTGGCAGGAAGAATATTTGTATACATCATACTGTAACGCTGGCGACTGGGTGAAGGACGAGACACAGAATCCTGTTCGCTACAGACGTTACTTTATTTGTCTTTACACATATAGCGCAGACAGTGCACGTTTAACACTCATATAGAGACACGTAGACTCAGACAACGACGAGCACAAGACACTGCGCGAACGCACATTAAATAGACAAACTACATAAACCCCACATGATGACGAGACGAGCCACAGGTAAAACGAATTATCACAGGACGCAACCGCACCCACGGAGATCCACTGACGCAGACGACGTAAACACACGCCCAAAGGGAGGGGTCGGGGACCATAACGTGACACATACAATGTGGTGTACATATCAGGGTGCTACAGACAGATATTAACTTGTGTTACATTTTGTTTTAACATTATTTATCACTGGCAGTGTATATTACATGTAGTATTTACCATGTGATTACTGCCATTAGCGGTAAGCGACTTAGGATAATTAAATTGCTATTTAAATTCTAAGCATGGTAAAGAAAAAGACTCACAAGTGAAAAACAAAATTCAAACAGGTCTACCCCATAACCCCAAATAAAAGTATCTTCACTTCTTGTAAAATAATTTGTAAGTAAAATGGAACACAAAAGAATAGTACTAATCTTTGATAAATCAAAATGTTGGGTGCAAATAGCACACACTGCTGCATATACCCGGGTGCAAATAGCACACACTGCTATGTACACCCGGGTGCAAATAGCACACATTGCTGCATATACCCGGGTGCAAATAGCACACACTGCTATGTACACCCGGGTGCAAATAGCACACACTGCTGCATATACTCGGGTGCAAATAACACATACTGCTGCATATACCCGGGTGCAAATAGCATCTGCCTTAAAAAATTCAGTTTAAGGCAACTGGAATTGTACCATGACTAACATTGAATTTCATTCATTAATGCCTTAATATCAACTAAAGCAACTTTTAAATGTTATGCTTTCTGTTATTTATTTAGAGTTATTTGTATTTATGTACGTGGATGCCTGTTGAACAGAAGACTTGTACCTGGCAATATTTATTTATTAAAAATGTTCTAATGTACACTGTAAAAAAACCATTTTTAACAGATATTTACTGTAAATAAATACAGTATTTTTCTGTCTTTTTCATAATAAGAGAATATACCTGTAAAATACAGGAAAATGACTTTTTTTAAGAAAACTCCTTTAAATATACGGTCAAAGTCTGTAAATTTAAATTACAAGAATTTCTTATTTTATAACTTGATTGTATATATTTTTAAGGGTCTTGAGTGTTAATTTAGTAGTTATCAGTGTAAAAATGCAGTTTTCAGTGTAAAAACACAGAACAATGCCTTTTGTAACTTCACAGTAATTTTCCATTTTTAAACAGTAAATGCATGGTATATTAAAATTCCACGTTATCAAAGAAATTATATTGAACCAAAAACAGCAGCCTAACATCTTCATTTGACCAAAGCTGGAATTATAGTGAATTAAGATTTGAAGTAAAATATTGTGTAAAATTTCCCATTTCCAATTCTCTACTGCTACCAAACCAGCTGTAAATTGAATTACATACACAAAGTACTGAACAGCCTTTTATTTGAAATGACATTTAAAGCAACAAGTTTAGAACGCAATACTGCTCCACTCTGCTCAAGCAAGTGAATAATATAAAATATTTGGTCGCTCAATCCTCAATCCTGGGCAATCAAGGGCTTTTTCTGAGGAGGCGCAAAGATGTAAGGCATTAGGAGATTTTTTTCCTAATAAAACTTTGCAATATATAGCAATAAGTTTGCAGAGGGGGGTCAGAGAAATATTGTGTGTGTATGTGAGAGAGAGAGAGAGAGAGAGAGAGAGGAGATCGATACATCAATCCATTCATCTATCAGGAAACAGATCAGCAAACAGTTCTGTGTGGTGATTGAACAGAATCGTGGGTGCGTGGTCTGTTCAGCCAATGAATGCCGAGAATCACTAGTTTGAATTTGAGCGCCAGTTGCCTGGAGTACGTTCAGTTATTCAGAGTCACAGGTAGGGGTGGGCGATACTCGGAATTTTGGTATCGATACAATACCGATACGATACTGGTCAGTATCGCCGATACCGATACTTCCAAACTGTTGGGGGGGGGCGATACTTTTTACTTGAAATGTAAAAAGTGTCTATACTTTTTACTCGCGAAAGTATAATCCATTAATATAATAATTTATATTAAATCATATATATTTTTGCTGATGCTGGTCCAGCGTGTCGCGTGCCAGTGATTATGCCTCGTGCCAATGGTGGCACGCGTGCCATAGGTTGCCAACCCCTGCTGTAGACGGTCAACCAGTTTCAGCTGTGGAAAATTCAATTAAAACAGGCGAATACACCACAATTAAGCCAACTACAGGAAAGTCTGATGTATGGAAGTCATATTCCATTGTAATTAATGGAGAGGGAAATCGGCTTGTTGTGATTGATATTAGAAAGTGTTGGTGTACGTCACTGACGGCATGTGTTTGGACTGTGATAAGAAATGGGACAGCGCGATCCATCGCTATATTGCTGTTTTAATAAATACATAAGAAAATTTCAAGTACTAAATCTAATTAATTCGATTCATATTAGGATTGCGGGCGGGGCGACAGAAATGTGTATGTGGCGGGCGGGTGCGGGATTAAAACAAGCGATTTTTTGGCGGGAGCGGGATTAAAACAAGCGGGAGCAGGATTAAAAAAGTAGTCCCGCGCAGACCTCTAAACTGCAGCAAAAGAATCGATATTTTCACCATGGTATCGATCCGATACCGATCCTCACCTTTGTATCGATACTATCGATATAAATATCGATCCGCCCACCCCTAGTCACAGGTAAAAGCGAGACCGACTGAAGCGCTGAAGCACAGAAGCACCAGTTCACGCCAAGTGTCAGTGTTCAAATATCAACTGAAGGTACGTCTTAGTTTTATTTTTTCAAAAATCGCTGCTTTGCCGGGAGTGTTTAGTTATTTTATTATGAGTAGCATTCTGACGACAAGTTGATGTCTGACACGTTGTGTTATAATAGTTTTGGTTTCAAACGTGTTTTAACCAGTTTATTTTAATCTGTTCATAGTGTTATTTTTATCACATTATTTAATGGTTGTTTATTTTCAAAACGCCCAATCTTAACGTCTTCACGTTCTCTCATGTTTCGTCCTGGAATGACATTAACAAGAAAACTGTTCAGTCAGACAGATATTTGTTGTGAAACGAAGTAGTTTCAATTTCAAGCATTTTCAAGTACTTTAGCCTAAATTCCAGCACTTTTCAAACCTGAAACACATAGCAACATTAAAATTCATCAGGTAAATGTTCCTTCCCCTGTTTTTGAGGGGTGTTTCTTTACACTACCACTTGCCGCAGCAAGTATGAACGCTTCCGCCGTTCGCGGAGGTTCATGTGAGGTGTGCAGAGTCGCACTATGGTCAGTCTCGAAAGTATAAACATAGATTAGTTAAATAAATACTTTAATGTATTTTTTAGGTTGTACAGACAAGCAGCATTTTACAGAGTATACCTAACTTTTAGAAAAAACTGCAAGTTTTTGTGCTTTTATGTTGGCTATGTTGCTTCTGTGATGCTGAGCTCTAGCTATAATAAGTTTGTGCTATTATCAGAAAAGAGCTTTTGTTTGTGTTTTATTTAATCTATTTTTAACCTTATTTTTCAATCAATCAATCAATCAAATTTTATTTATATAGCGCTTTTTACAATAGTTGTTGTCACAAAGCAGCTTTACAAGTGCCGAGTCCTAGCCGCCAGTGAGCAAGCCAAGGGCGACAGTGGCAAGGAAAAACTCCCTAGTTTTTTTTGCATGAGGAAGAAACCTTGAGAGGAACCAAGACTCAGGGGGGGAACCCATCCTCCTCTGGCCGACACCGGTCACCATGACAACAACAACAATTTAGACAGAAAGAAATAAAGAAAAGGAAAAGATGTAGTATTGTCCATCATGGTGTAGGCTTATCCGGTCAGGCAGTAGATGGCTGGCACTGGATAAATCGCTTGTCTCTCCTCATCTCATTTTTCCTCGAGCAGGCGGGCAGCCATGTGGAGAAAATAAAACAGGGAAAATTAGCTCTGTATGAGGACATATACAGGACAGATGAAATTAAACACATTTCTCGAGTGTGGCAGCAACTCCGGCATTAAGTTAAACTATTACAGCCTAGCTAAAAAGGCAGAACCAGAAGGTAACATTCTGAGACAATGGCATCTATCCACTGCACTGTCAACAAACTTGACTGACCACGAGCAGTGACAGGACGACAGCACCAGCACCCCAGTCAACCATAAAACCCTTCATCTATGAACCCCTGGATCTGTACCTTTATCTAAGGGGGGGATCTTAATTATCAAATGCTAAACCAAATAGGTGGGTTTTCAACCTAGACTTAAAGATTGTGACTGTGTCAGAGTCCCGTACGCATTTTGGAAGGTTGTTCCAAAGCTGGGGGGCCTTATAAGAAAAGGCTCTTCCCCCTGCTGTTACCTTATTAATTTGTAGAACTAATAAAAGACCAGTGATCTTAGTTGACGTGGGGGTTCATAGTAGGAAATAAGTTCCTAGAGGTATTCAGGAGCAAGCCCGTGTAGTGCTTTATATGTTAATAATAGAATTTTAAAATAAATACGTAATTTAACTGGGAGCCAATGCAGGGCTGATAGGACTGGTCTAATATGCTGAAATTTTCAACAAAGGCGTGCACCAATTTTTCTGCATCATCCTGTGATAATGCATTTCTTAATTTGGCAATGTTGCAGAGATGTAGAAAAGCTATCCTAGTAGTATTATCTATGTATTTATCAAATGATAGGTCGGAGTCGAGTATGACGCCTAGGTTTTTGGCTACTGTGCCAGGTGTAATGGGATAGTCTGCAAGATTAAGCATTAAATTTGGAATTTTTTGTCTTGCGGCCTTAGGGCCCACAAGGAGAACTTCTGTTTTGTCCTCATTTAGTTGGAGGAAGTTTAGAGACATCCAGCATTTAATATCTCTTACACAGGCCTCAATTTTTCCTAAACTGAGTTTGTCATCAGGTTTGGCTGATATGTAAAGTTGAGTGTCATCTGCATAGCAGTGAAAATTGACACCATGTTTGTTTATAACTGTGCCCAATGGTAGCATATATAATGTAAATAATAGTGGTCCTAAGATGGAGCCTTGCGGGACCCCATATTTAACTATTGTACGTTTGGATGGAATATTATTGAGCTCTACAAACTGATAGCGATTTGATAAAACCATGAAAGGGCTGTGCCTGAGACTCCAACCCAGCGTTCTAACCTTTCTAGCAAGATCCTATGATAAATTGTGTTGAATGCTGCACTAAGATCCAGAAGCACTAACAGTGATACATAGCCTTGATGTGAAGCAAGGACGAGATCATTTGTTACTTTAACTAATGCTGTTTCAGTACTGTGATGGGGCCTAAAACCAGATTGGAACTTTTCAAATATGTTATTCATATGCAGATATAGGCATAATTGCTGGACAACAGCTTTTTCTATGATCTTAGATATAAATGATGTGTTTGAAATGGGTCTATAATTAGATAGCACAGTCGGATCAAGAGTTGGTTTCTTGATCAGAGGTTTAATAATTGCTAATTTACATGATTTGGGCATGTGACCTATTGTAATGGATGAGTTAACTATAGTTAGAAGAGGTTCAGTTTCAGCTGGTAATACCTCTTTTAATAACTTTGAGGGAACCGAGTCTAGTGTGCAGGTAGTACAATTTAAGGAAGAAATTATTTTCTCTAATTCTGATTGTGGGAGTGGATGAAAAGCATCAAGTTTTTCTCCCGGTATGTAATTTAAATCAATATCAACCAAACCAGATGACATACCAGTTGTATTGCTAATAAAGGGTTTTATATTTTGTCTAGTATTCTCTATTTTATTATAAAAAAAATCTATAAATACATTACTAGTGAGGTTTACTGGATTCTGAGGTTCTGTGCCTGCTTGATTTTTTGTAAGTTTAGAAATAGTATTAAAAAGAAATCTAGGGTTGTTTATATTTTTCTCTATCAGTGAGGCTAAGTATGCTGAGCGTGCTTTAGTGAGAGCCCGTTTGTACTCAATAATGCTATCCTTCCAGGCACAGTGGAATACTTCCAATTTAGTAGATCGAGATTTCCGCTCAAATTTACGTGCTATTTGTTTTAAGTTTCTAGTTTGGTCAGTGTACCACGGGGCGAGCTTTTTGGATCTAGCTTTTTTATATTTTAGTGGAGCTACTATATCTAGAGCTGATCTGCAGGTATTCTCTAAGCCAGGGATGTCAAAGTCAAATACACCAAGGGCCAAAAAACCAAATTTGCTACAAGCCGAGGGCCAGACTGGTTCTGTGACGGGTGGGGGTGAGCAACAAAAAGGAAGCGATCACGCCAAGTCTCAGGGAAAAAGGATGGTTTAATAGAAAGTGTGCAAACCTAAAACCCGTGCAATAGATCCAAATTAAGGATATAATGACCAGCGGTCAACTGGTACAAAGACAAGACATATATAGGCAAACAAACGACCCTCAGGTGAGACGGATCACGGGCTCCGCCCACCTGAGGGACGCATATGACGTCACCAGACAACAACAACAACAGCCGCTGTGGACGGAGGCGGCCGGTAGGGGGCCGCCTCACCGTGACATGATTGCACATAGCCTATTGAACCAAGACCTAACACAGTGTATATTATTTAATGCTTAAATGAATAAAGCAATATTTTCTTATGGATCTGTCAGTAATTTCAAGTGAAAACATTTTTCAACAAGCAAACAGATAAAAACAAACTTCCTTCAAAGAAAACATGTCCTGTACATTAAATGAATAAAGTAATAAAGATTTGAAAAGTGCTGGAATTTAGGCTAAAATACTTGAAATTGTAACTACTTCGTTTCACAACAAATATCTGTCTGACTGAATAGTTCTCTTGTATTACGTTAACAAATACGAGCCTCTTGTAATTCCAGAAACATGAGAGAACGTGAAGACGTTAATATTGGGCGTTTTGAAAATGAACAACCATTAAATAATGTGAATAAAAAAGCGTATTATTTCGAATCATTTCAACTCTATGTATAAATATTTAACTTAATTAAGTTTAACTGGTGCGCGCAGTTACAAAATTCAAGAGGTGCACGACCTCGCAAATCAACAGCGTGCGACGCCTTAGCCCGGAGCTACTGCGATTATGTCATTTTCGCTGCGCAGACCCTCGCCGCTTGTGTGCGCTGCAGTGACTTCGCGGGCTACCGTTGCATTGTGGGGAATGTAGTGTTTGTGTGTGCAAAACACCATCGGGCGGCTGTGGCCTGCGGGCCGGTTCTAATAGTAATTAAATATCATCCAGGGGGCCATAGATAATCAATTTGCGGGCCGGATCTGGCCCGCGGGCCTTGACTTTGACATATGTGCTCTAAGCAGTCGGTTAGACTATCTAACTCTTCTGGATCGAATGGGGAGTGGGCTAGAGCAGTTAAATCAGGGAGGGTTTCAATAAACTGTGTTGCTGTTGATGAATTTATCGAGCACTTTATACACTGCCGAGGAGACGGGCGGGTATTTATGTTAAGATGAATCTCAAATTGGACTAAAAAGTGATCGGAGATTGCTATGGTTTGCGGAAGTATATTTATATTATCTACCTCGATACCCAGCGTTAAGATTAGATCTAGGGTATGATTTCAATCATGTGTAGGTCCTACTACGTTTTGTTTAATGCCAACAGAGTTCAATATAGAAGTAAAAGCCCTTGTCAGTGGATCCTCCGCATTATCAAAGTGTATGTTAAAGTCTCCTACTATTGTTATTTTGTCACTACATACTGCTAAATTTGCTGCAAAATCGGTGAAATCGTTTAAGAAATCTGAGTAAGGCCCTGGTGGTCTGTAAACATTAGTTAGGGAAAATGTACTTTTATTTTCAGATGGACTAATTACATTAATAGACTGCATCTCAAATGAGTTTGAGATATCTAAGTATTTCTGATGAATTTCTAAACAATCACGATAGATTATACATATTCCTCCTCCTCTGCCTGACAATCTAGGTCTATGTATATAACTATATCCCACATGAGTGGCTTCGTTTAGAGTTAAATAATCACCAGATTGAATCCACGTTTCAGTTAGACATAAAATATCAATTTTCTGGTCTGTTATAAGTTCATTCATAAAAACTGCTTTTGAGTTGAGCGATCGAATATTGATTAATCCAATTTTCAGTTCGGTCATATAGGTTGTAATAATTTGATGTGAAGTCTGAATATTAGTTAAAAACTTAGGATGGACTATTTTCTTATGATTTAGTTTAACCCGGGGCACACACACACTCTAAGCAGCTCGCAGACAGGTTTAGCCCGTTAGTCTGCGGCCTGGTCGCGACTCTGGTTAGTCAGCAGCTCCTAGTACTACACTGCCCACTAACTAACAGGCTATGGGCTATGCTGCAAGATAACAGGGCAGCGCCATCCCTGCAGTAGTCTGGGTGGCAGTTCTCGCGAGGCTAGTGACAGAATTCTGTTTGGAGCGGCACATGAATGCTTTAAAAAAGTAAAAATTGAAAACTGAAAATACGGGACAAATACGGGAAAATAAAAATACGGGACGTTGCCGGGACAGAGCGGTAAAATACGGGACTGTCCCGGCCAATACGGGACACTTGACAGGTATGGTCTAGGCTAAACATGCCACACTCCGAACAAGGAAACAAACCAACACCAGCCATGAATAAATCAGAACACTTACCGTGTCTAGCCGATATATAAACTTACGCTAGCTGATTTGTGAAGGCAGAAAGTTGGTCAGCGGCCGGAATAAAACCTGTAAAATTTATCTAGGAAGGTAAAAGGTAAAGATTAGCACGTAAATAGATTATTATACTTTAGAAAACAATTTCAAAATTTGCTCCGCAACAGCGTCGGCAGGAAGCAGCGTTGGCCTGCTTCCTGCCTTCTATTATTTACTTATGTATTTATTCGTTTTATTATTATTTATTATTACTTAATGTTGAGAGAACACAGCCTTGCACTGCACAAAATGCACTATTATTACTTGTACATGTGTTATCTAATTTTAGATTTCATCTATTGTTGAATAAACCTGCAAAATATTTGGAATTATTCTGGATTCATTAGACAGTAAAAAACAAGACAAATTAACGTGCTGCTGTTCAGACAGTGTTATGGACCCAGAAACTTCCATGTGTATTTGTTGGTTTGGAGCCCCCTTGAGGCCATTTGTGAAGTTATCTTTTTTAATACTTACCTCATTTCTGGTTTAGACAGGAAGTAGTTAGTATTCAGGAAATACGCATGCGCAGTGACAGTGTTTTTCTGTGCTACACATCCTTCTCCATCCTTTCATGCATGTCTATTAAGACGCAATGTCTTTTCACACTGTGGTTCAGTAAAGAGTCCAAGTACAAGCCTCAGCTTCAGTGGGATTTATTGAATACTGTGTTTAGCTGTCTGGGTAGCCCAAACGCTGGTGAGACCAGTACAGTGAAAAGACAGCAATACAATAGGCTGCAAAGAATCAAGAGTCTCTAAGGATCTCGCACGCTACACGCTGTTGGCAGATTTACTTCTGTCACCATCTCCAGAGAATTCTCTTCCATACTCAATATCATCATGCCTTCAAGCCACCAGGATGACACATCACAGCGTGATGATAATCAGTCAACGATGTCTAAGTCATACAAGTCCAAACGGTCCTCAGCCTCCAGCTCCAGTATGGTGGTCATTCAAGCAAGGGCTAGAGTGGAAGCGGCCAAAGCCAGAGCCTCCTTTGCGAATAAAGAAATAGAGTTAAAGACTGAAAGTGCTCGTCTTCAAGTCACCTTAGAAGCTATGCAAGAGGAAAAGCAAATGAAGGCTGCTCTGGCCGAAGTCGAAATACTGGAAGCTGGCTTATTGGAAGACGATCTTGAGTCACAGAAAAGCCCACTAAGACCCGTCCCTCTCCAACAACAGCTTCAGCGCACAGCAGACTATGTGTGTGATCAAGCCAGTGTCAAGTCCGTTCCTCAGCCACACACATTGGATGAAGAAGGCGCGGTTTTTCAACCACTTCCAGTCAGCAGGCAAATGCCACCCAAGCCTGGTGCTGGTTGTCACAGTCCGCATCTCCACACCCCACCTAGTTACCTCCCTCAGCATGCCGCCGCTCCACAACAACAGTGGCATGGCATCCAGCATTCAGGGCATGGCTTCCAGTTTGAAGGCCCGCAGACTCGCCCTGCGCAGACCCAGCAGCACTATGGACACAATCAGCAGAGCCAACAGAGGCGACAGCCCACTGCCTACCAACCGGACTACAGCCCTCTCATGCATGCTGTCCAAGATGTTCAAACCACTGCTCTCGACCTTGTCAAATGCATGGCCCGTTCCCAGCTCATAACTACCGGGCTAACCACATTTGACGATAAGCCAGAAAACTATTGGGCCTGGAAATCATCCTTCCAGAGTGCCATCTCTGGCCTAGACCTCTCACTCGGAGAAGAGCTCGACGTGCTCATCAAGTGGCTTGGGAAACAGTCGTCTGAGCATGCACGCAGGATAAAGGCCGCTAATATAAGAGATTCATCCCGTGGCTTAATAATGATATGGGAAAGGCTGGAAGAGACCTATGGCTCACCAGAAGCCATCGAACACGCCCTCTTCACCAGGTTAGAGAATTTTGGGAAGGTGTCTTTCAATGACTCACATAAACTCAGAGACCTAGCGGACCTGTTGATCGAGGTAGAAGCCACTAAGTCGGATGCCCTCCTGCCTGGGCTTTCATACCTAGACACTTCCAGAGGTGTCCGTCCGATCGTGGAGAAGCTCCCCTTCAGCATGCAGGAAAAGTGGAAATCCGTGGGTTCCAAGTATAAGCTCCAACACAACATTCCCTTCCCCCCTTTTCGTGTGTTCGTGGACTTCATCCACACCGAGGCTGGAATGCAAACAGACCCTAGTTTCAACACTACATCCTTCCAATCCACCCCCGTACGTAGAGAGAGGTCCGTTCCAACACCTGTGGCAGTTCACAAGACCCAAGCTTCACCTGCTGAGAGAAGAGACCATAAAAGAGACGTGGATCTCACCAAGCACTGCCCTATCCATGACAAACCTCATGCACTAAAGAAGTGCAAAGCCTTCAGGGAGAGGAGTTATGAGGACCGCAAACAATTTCTGAGGGAGCGTTCCATATGTTTCCGCTGCTGCTCATCTACAAGTCACTTTGCCAAAGATTGCCAAGTGGACATACAGTGCAAGGAATGCAAAAGCACTCATCACATTTCAGCACTTCATCCAAGCCAGGCTCCTTCAAGGTCAAGGTCAGATCTACCTGCTTCAGAGAACGGCGGGTAGTCGGACGAACCCAGCGCTGATGAGGTTAGCCCCAACTGCACTGAAGTGTGTGGAGATGGAGTGAGCAGGAGAGCATGCTCAAAGATATGCCTCGTCAAGGTGTTCCCTGAAGGACGTAGTGAGCAGTGGAAGCCCATGTACGCCATATTAGACAACCAGAGCAATCGGTCATTGGCCAGGACCGAATTCTTCAAGCTCTTCGACATTGTAGGAGATGCACAACCTTACACACTTAAGACATGTGCAGGACTCAAGCAGACGACCGGCAGAAGGGCTCGTGGGTTCATTGTTGAGTCAGTGGATAGCGCGATTCGTCTACCTCTTCCAACGCTTTTGGAATGCAACCAGGTCCCAAACAACCGCTCTGAAATCCCCACCTCGAACGCAGCTCTTCATCACAGACACCTGAAACGTATTGCCGGAGAGATTCCCCCCCTCAATCCACAAGCCAAAATCCTGCTGCTATTGGGAAGGGATATATTGCGAGTGCACAAGGTGCGCGAGCAGATTAACGGTCCTGACGATGCCCCCTTTGCTCAAAGACTTGACTTAGGATGGGTCATCATTGGTGATGTGTGTTTTCGCGGCGCACACAGGCCATCCCAAGTGAATGCCTTCAACACCTCTATCTTGGAAAATGGTCGTCCTACCTATCTCACGCCGTGTACCAGCAAAGTCCAGGTAAAGGAGAACATCAATCACCTACCTCACAGCGCAAACCTCACCACACGTTGCTCACTGATGGGCACGAGAGGGTCTTGGAAAATCAGTCTTCCAGCGCTCGGCCAGCGACCACCAACTTGCACCATCTATGGAAGATTTGAGTTTCCTTCAGTTAATGGATGACGAGTGCTATCAGGACAGCTCTAATAGCTGGGTTGCGCCTCTGCCTTTCTGTTCCCCCAGGCAGCGGCTACCCAACAACAGAGACTACGCCTACCGACGTCTCTCCTCACTTCTCCGAACCCTAGAAAAGCGGCCTAAGATGAAATCACAGTACCTGGATTTCATGGAAAAGCTGTTTGCCAACCAGCATGCTGAGGTCGCACCACCACTCTCCGAGGGACAAGAGTGCTGGTTTCTCCCGTCATTCGGGGTTTATCATCCTAGGAAGCAAGAGCAAATTCGCGTGGTCTTTGACTCAAGCGCGCCCTTTGAGGGAGTTTCCCTTAACGATGTGTTGCTTACAGGGCCTGACCTCAACAACAGCTTGTTGGGTGTGCTGTTAAGGTTTAGAAAGGAACCCGTGGCTGTCACCACAGATATCCAGCACATGTTTCACTGCTTCGTGGTACGAGAAGACCACAGAGACTATCTTCAATTTCTGTGGTATCGCAACAATGATCCAAGGAACGACATTATAGAATACAGAATGCGTGTGCACGTCTTCGGCAATAGCCCATCCCCAGCAGTTGCGATCTATGGCCTTAGAAGAGCAGACAAGCAAGGAGAAGCGGAGTTTGGCAGCAATACTAGGCAGTACGTAGAACGTCACTTCTACGTAGATGATGGGCTAAAGTCCTTCTCCACAGAAGCAGAAGCCATTTGCGTCATCAAACGAGCTCAAAAAATGCTTGCTGCATCCAATCTGCGTCTGCACAAAATAACGTCCAACCGACCTGCAGTTCTTGAAGCTTTCCCTCCCGAGGACCGTGCCAAAGAAATCAAAGACTTAGACCCTCTCATTGACGATCTTCCTCTACAGCAAAGTCTCGAAGTGTCTTGGAACATTGCCAAAGACACTTTCACCTTTCAGACGTCGAATGATGAGAAACCGTACACTAGAAGAGGAGTCTTATCTGTGGTCAACAGCCTGTACGACCCTCTCGGCTTCTTAGCCCCCGTCACCATTCGAGGCAGACTTTTACTCAGAGAACTGTCTGGGCAAGCCCGTGACTGGGACTTGCCGCTCCCTGACGACATAGAAGGGAAATGGACAACGTGGAAAACCTCCCTTTTAGACCTTCAGGAGCTCCAAATACCACGCCCCTACTCATCATTCCCGCTCTCCGAGGCTCGCAACAAAGAGCTATTCATCTTCTCAGATGCCTCCTTTCAGGCCATTTCAGCAGTGGCTTATTTGAGATTAACTGCTGAAGATGGAAAGAGTGAAGTCAGCTTTGTTTTCGGAAAGGCTAGATTGGCACCCAGACCAGAGATCACAATTCCCAGGCTGGAATTGTGCGGTGCAGTCCTCGCAGTGGAAATTGCGGAACTGCTAGTTGAAGAGATGGATCTGATGTTCGACCACATTACCTACTACACCGATAGTAAAGTAGTTTTGGGATATATTCACAACCAAACGAGGCGGTTCCATGTCTATGTGAACAACCGAGTCCAGCGGATTCGACAGTCTTCACATCCGGACCAGTGGCGATACATTCCCACAGAACATAACCCAGCAGACCATGGGTCCCGGTCAGTTGCTGCAACCTCTCTCAGCACCACAACTTGGTTGTCAGGACCAGCTTTCCTCCAGAACACATCTCTGTATCCTTCTGAACCACAGGAAGCCTTTTACCTTGTAAACCCTCTTAGTGACAGTGATATACGTCCACTGATCACAGCTAGTGGTGCCGACATCGCAAAGAACCTGATAAGCACCAAAAGATTTGAACGTTTCTCTGCATGGGGCACGCTCATAACATCAGTGGCACGCCTAATCCACATAGCTCGCTCCTTTGTTCAGCACTTACCTCACGATGCCTGCCGAGGGTGGCACTTCTGTCATACAGGTCCTACTGAAGAAGAGCTGGAGAAAGCCAAGATCCTTGTGATTAAGAACGTGCAGCACGAGTGTTTCTCCAAAGAATTGAACTGCATTGCTAAAGGACAAAGCCTTCCATCCCAAAGCAGTCTACGGAAGCTATGTCCCGTGGTCGACCACAGTGGGCTGCTAAGAGTGGAGGGCCGCATTATGCAGTCCAAATTGGGAATAGAGGAAACCAACCCCATCATCATACCAGGACGACATCACCTGTCAACCCTCCTCGTACGTCGATACCATGAGTCTGTGAAGCACCAAGGTAGACACTTTACGGTGGGTTCTGGATCACTGGAGCTAAAATATGCATTGCAGGATTTCTCTTCAGTTGTGTCACATGCAGAAAGCTTAGGGGTAAGACGGAACATCAGCAGATGGCTGATCTGCCGGCTGAGAGACTTCAAGCAGCGCCACCTTTCACCTATGTGGGCGTAGACATCTTCAGGCCATGGGAAGTGGTCTCACGCCGCACAAGAGGTGGACATGCCTGCAGCAGACGGTGGGCTGCACTGTTTTGCTGCATGTGTACCAGAGCTGTGCACATAGAGATCATCGAGTCCATGAGTGCCAGCAGTTTTATAAATGCCCTGAGGAGGTTCTTTGCTATTCGAGGACCAGCAAAGCAGATCCATTCCGACCGGGGCACTAACTTTGTTGGTGCCTGCCATGAGCTGAGTATGGGTGTCTCAAATAGCAGTTCAGCCAGTGTAGATAGGTATCTTCAGGAGCAACAGTGCAAATGGGTTTTCAACCCGCCCCACTCATCCCATATGGGCGGTGCATGGGAGCGTATGGTCGGTGTTGCCCGTCGCATCCTAGACTGTATGCTTCTCCAAAATCGATCATCTCATCTTACTCACGAGGTGCTGACTACATTCATGGCTGAGGTCACAGCCGTGATTAACTCAAGACCCCTCATTCCAGTGTCTTCGGACCCAGAGGCACCAGTCATCTTGTCCCCAACTGTGTTGTTGACGCAGAAAACCGGCACCCCTCCACCTCCGCCCGGAGAATTTGGGAGAGTGGAACTCCTCAAAGAAGAATGGAAACGTGTTCAGAGTCTAGCAGAGACCTTTTGGAGCAGGTGGCGTCGGGAGTACCTGAATACACTGCAGTGTCGACGAAAGTGGCAAGACAACAGGCCTAACCTCAAGGAAGGGGACATAGTACTGATGAAGGACAACCAGGCCAAAAGGAATGAGTGGCCCATGGCAATCATCACAAAGGTGTCACCGAGCCAAGATGGGAAGGTGAGAAAGGTGGACGTTAGAGTCTTCAAAGATGGAGCCAGGAAAGTCTTCTCTCGACCCATCACCGAAGTGGTTCTCCTTCTGTCTCCCGAAGACTCTGGGTGAAGAGCAAGTTAATGTGAGGTCGATTTACGACCCCAGGCGGGGAGTGTTATGGACCCAGAAACTTCCATGTGTATTTGTTGGTTTGCAGCCCCCTTGAGGCCATTTGTGAAGTTATCTTTTTTGATACTTACCTCATTTCTGATTTAGACAGGAAGTAGTTAGTATTCAGGAAATACGCATGTGCAGTGACAGTGTTTTTCTGTGCTACACATCCTTCTCCATCCTTTCATGCATGTCTATTAAGACGCAACGTCTTTTCACACTGTGGTTCAGTAAAGAGTCCAAGTACAAGCCTCAGCTTCAGTGGGATTTATTGAATACTGTGTTTAGCTGTCTGGGTAGCCCAAACGCTGGCGAGACCAGTACAGACAGACATTCTGTATTTTAATCTTAATTTATCGTGTTTCACATCGATATCGGGATATCCAACAATATTATCGCACATTGCAATTCTTGTCCATGTCGTGCACCCCTAATGGCATAGTAATAAAATGTGTGTATTGTGTTTTTAAGGAGACTGCGAATCTAATAATAAATTCAGTGCACAGTAGCATTAGCTTACAAGTCTTTAATGACCTTGTAATTTTTTATCACCTCAGGATGCAACAGACAATCTTTAGAAAAATTCTATACATCACTGAAATCATGTTGTCAATCTGCAGTCTCGGCCATGCTCTTATACCCTATATGGAACCCAGGATCTAAAAGAAATTTCTCTACGAGACAAATGAACATTTTTCTCTTGAATACCACTGTATCATCCTAATTATTAAGTGTTGAAATGTAAATTAATTAGACCAGCAGCCTCCTTAAAAATAATGCAAACCAGCATCCTTTGCCAGTGTGGTAGTGTTTTTTCCATGTACGGAATGAGGGAACATAAAAATAAGTCAGATCTTTCCCTTTTGTTCATAGCTTGCTTTGACAAGCTCTACAAGCAGACAGCACTCTGGAGTTCTTTCTGACCCTACCGGTACTTGTCCATCCTCAAAGCAAAGTTGGCATCTGTGGTGCTCTTTCTTGGCATGACACCCTGCTGCTCACAAATAGTTCCCTCTTGTCTAAGTCTAGCTTCTACAACTCTCTTCCAGATCTTCATTGTGTGGCTCATCACATCACCCTTGTTCTTAAAAATGGGTACCAGCACACCTCTCTATTCCTCTGGCATTTTCTCACTCTCAACCGTACCATTGAATAGATGAGTCAAAGACCTCATTGCTATCTCTCCTAGAGATTTCCGTACCTCCACTGGTATGTCATCAGGTCCATCCAACCCGGTCTCATTCCCCATGCGTATGAAATCATACGCAAAACTTTGCACTGAAATGCGTACTCATGTGTACGCAGAGAGCTGCATACAGATGTTACGCTGCTATCAAACGGATGTAAATACTCGCCGATTCCCGACAAAAACGTTCCCTAGGCTATAGTAGGTGTCCAAACTGTAAAATATATTAAAACAAACGCTAAAAAAGATTAAACATTTGACGTTTTGCGAGTAGAGAGAGATAGAGAGAGAGAGAGAGACGCATTTCCTGAGCGAATCCCAGTGGGATTCGGACAGAATTCTTCACTAAAAAGACCAACATAATGGCTTAATTTTAATGTATTTTTTAATTTTCTTATTTTTTAGTGCTTTTATGTTTAGGTTTGTTCTTAAACTGTTGCTTGGTCAAAACAATTGATGTTATGCCGCTATCAAATCTACATGTAAATACTCGCCAATTCCCGACAAAAATGATCCCTAGGCCAAAGTCAAGGAATTGATTATCTATGGCCCCCTGGATGATATTTAATTACTATTAGAACCGGCCCGCTGGCCACAACCGCCCGCTGGTGTTTTGCACGCACAAACAAAACATGCGTATGAAATCGTACACAAAACTATGCACTGGAATGCGTACTCATGTGTACGCAGCTCTCTGCGTACTGATACGCCGCTATCAAATACATGTAAATACTCGCCGATTCCCGACAAAAATGATCCCTAGGCCACATATGTCAAAGTCAAGGCCCGTGGGCCAGATCCGGCCCGCGAATTGATTATCTATGGCCCCCTGAATGATATTTAATTACTGTTAGAACCAGTCCCGCAGGCCACAGCCGCCCACTGGTGTTTTGCACGCACAAACACTACATTGCCCACAATGCAACGGTAGCCCGCGAAGTCACTGCAGCGCGCACAAGCGGCGAGGGTCAGCGCAGCGAAAATAACGTAATCTCAGTGGCTCAGCTCGTGCGCGAGCGTCTCGCGCGCTGTCGATTCGCGAGGTCGTGCATCTCTCGAATTTTGTACTCTGCGCGCGCCGCGCCTCAGCGCAATGAACAAAGTCACGTTTGAATGGTTCATACACCTTTATAAGGTGGAATTCAAGCACTTGTACATCACTTTCAAGGTCCATTTCAATATTTCCCAGCACGTTAAACTTAATTAAGTTAAATATTTATACATAAATTCGAAATAATTCGCTTTTTATTCACATTATTTAATGGTTGTTTATTTTCAAAACGCCCAATATTAACGTCTTCACGTTCTCTCATGTTTCGTCCTGGAATTACAATAGGCTCGTATTTGTTAACGTAATACAAGAGAACTGTTCAGTCAGACAGCTATTTGTTGTGAAACGAAGTAGTTACAATTTCAAGCATTTTCAAGTACTTTAGCTTAAATTCCAGCACTTTTCAAACCTTTATTACTTTATTCATGTTTGCTTGTTGAAAAATATTTTCACTTGAAAATACTGACAGATCCATAAGAAAGTAGGCCTATTGCTTTATTCATTTAAGCATTAAATAATATACACTGTGTTAGGTCTTGGTTCAATAGGCTATGTGCAATCATTTTAATATGTTTTAATAAACATTGAACCAGTCCGGCCCTCGGCTTGTTCGTGTTCGTTTTTTTTAACCTCACTTGTAACAGGAATTCACTCATAATTTTCCTTCCTCACGGTGAGTGTGTAAGCAGTCCGGTGCTTAAACTTGACTTCGTTTTAATAACAGACACGTGCAATTCTGAATACATTAATAGTTTTATTTCATCAATATAAACGTAAATAAAAGGCAATATTAAGTAGGAGCTTGATTTAACATCCCAAGAGTATAAGACAAATGTGCACATATCTGGTCATGCTGCTAGCTAAGCTAGTAAACTAGCATTTAATTAACCTTTAATTAACTTGAGCTTTGATTGAAACACTTTTCCTTTTGTAAGTATCACAATATCTATAAAATTATTTTGCCCTCAAAATTCTTGAACCATGCAGAAGTTTACTTTTGACATGCTAAGAATGCGTGTCGTTGTTTTAACAGGTGAAAATGTTCTTTGCTAGCTAGCATAAGAGCTGGTGCCTCTAATTATGTATACCTAAATAATACACAGGTCTAGACTAACATTACTCAAACTGTATGTCCATTAATGAATGATATAGAAATGACATTTCAGCTAGAGCTGATTGATATGTGAATTGTGAAAACATGAGTAAGACATTTTCATGATATGTGGTAGTATTTAATGAATATGTTAAAATATTATCAGAGTATAAAAGCACAATGATTTTTTTAAACATTTCACACACTGTGCTCTACCAAATCTAGTTGGAGAGGCCTAATTATACTCTGTTTTTAATCAAAGGTGCAGTTGGGAAGTGTTTTAATACTGATATTATCTGCAATATGCTCAGAAAAGTTATATGGTAACATCTTTTTTTTTCTTTTCACAGACCTTTCAGATCCCTCCTCACATCCATCTATCCCACTATCCTTTAGCGACCCAACGGCACTTTTAAAAGCCACTCGTCTGTCTGTCTGTCTATCTATCCATCCATTCATCATCTATCTGTCTGTCTATATATCTATTTGTCTATCTCTCTATCTACTTACCTACCTACCTCTCTGTCATTCTACCTTTTTGGCTTTCCATCTGTCTGTCTGTCTGACTGCCTGGATACCATGCCAGGTTCAACCCGAAAGACCTGCCAGGCATGCAAGGCCCAAATAAATGTTGGCTGTAAACACTGCAAGCTGTGTGGGGCTTCTCAGCCCCAAAAAGTGAAATTGCAGCAGGCCAAAGACAAAATTTCAAAGGAATGGGCCCAAAAAATGTTGAAGGGAAGAAACACTGCAAAGCTTATAAATTCCACCAATCTTCTAGTAAGTATTAATAAATTAGTAAACT
Organism: Brachyhypopomus gauderio; assembly: GCF_052324685.1. Lineage (NCBI taxonomy): Eukaryota > Metazoa > Chordata > Actinopteri > Gymnotiformes > Hypopomidae > Brachyhypopomus > Brachyhypopomus gauderio. Next base: position 418,000 of record NW_027506951.1, read on the forward strand.
AATAATAACTACTCACATGGACTGTTTACATACATGGATTTTGTAATACTGCTAATATGTACTTATTGTTAACTTACAGCTCCACAAGTTTCACGTTTTGGGTTATTACCCCGTTCTTCTACTTGGGAGGAGGAAGACGGGGCAGGCCACAAATTTTGGATCAGATGTTTTTTGTCCTCAGCAGTTTTCATCTGAAATGGAGAGGACAACAATTTCAACAATTCGTTTGTTATATAAGGGTCTTTTAAAAGGCATGTTGAAATTAAGTGCATTGAATATTTCACTCACTCATTTTCTGTGTCTCTCATATCTGCTTATCAAATCAGGACGAATGAATGTTAATATGTCCTTCAAAGAACTGTAATTACTATAACATTACATTATAATAGTATGGTATTATAATAACATTATAATACTGTTTTTCTTCACTTAGTGACTCTTAATCCAGAAGCCAACCCCAACATTTCAAATGCTCCTGAGACCAACCCCAGCTCTGCACATGCTCCTGAGACCAACACCAGCTCTGCCCATACTCTTGAGACCAACATCAGCTGTTCAGATGAAGCTGAACCTACATACACCTTAAATCTTACTCCTGTTACATCTGAAGAGGAAAATTCCACAGGTGAGACCCTTGCAAGCAAAGAACACAAATGGTCCTGTCAGATGATAAAGTATTCACTATTATTACTCTTTCAATTTATTACATTGAACTGTTAATTTTTTATCACTGGAATCACTATGTTCATAAACGTTTTACGTCAAAATGCACAATTTATGTATGTCTCTTAACTAAGAGAACGCAAGTACCAAAAAATAATGCTTAACATTCACTGAATGTGTTTGTGGGTCCAGACTTCTATTTCTCTCATATAACATAATTTATTAAGGTTTCTATAAAGTAACTGAGTTAGAACATTGATGTTTGTGAAGGCTACATTAACTGGACTTTTTATCTGACATACTTACTATATGAGCAATAGGCCGACACACAATAAATAAAACATTATTTATTTTTATTTTTTAAAATAAAAAAAAATAAATCATTGTTGGTCCTGTATCGTATCTTTTCTGTTAATGGAAATAGAATAGAAGTTTGCTGATAAATTGTGCAGCACAATCTACACAATGGTCAATTACTGTAAACTTGTAAAATATATTGGTGATGTACTTGATGAAATAGACCAGGGGTGGCCAACCCGTCAGAGACCAAGAGCCACTTTTTTTACTGTGTTATGGCAAAGAGCCACATCATACATGGGCGAGCGTAAATTGTTGACTGGGGGGGTGGCGAGTCTAGATTGTTGACTGTTGTTATAAGTGTTGATTGTTGTTATAGTACTTAATAATTTAATAAAATAAGTATTATATCGTGATCGATCGATCGCCAGTAGTTGGTGAATTAGTAACTCGTGTGAGGGTGCGAAGACAGTCAAATGCGTGTTTTCCACTACGCCGGTTTTAAAAGTATTAGCGGCTTGCTAGGCTTGTAAACAAACCGCGCAGCACAAAGTTGTAGCAGTGTGTCGCCCTCAGAGCTGATGAGGTAACCGGGCCACGACACAGACCGTTAGTGCAGGTGAGAGCGCTGACCGGCTGGGGAGCCGCATGAAATCAGGCAAAGAGCCGCATGCCGCATCACTCCTGAAATAGACAAAAAGCATAGATAAAAAATCAGTGCACCTAATAAACTTGAGTGTATCAGAGTGTTTAAACATATTTCATCCTTGGCACCATGAATGAAACACAAGAGGTTTGTATTATGTATTTAACGATCATGCATTCTATGGAGCTGTAGTAAATAAAATATTTTCCTCAATTTAGTGGTTCTTAATCTGGAAGTCAAGTCCAGCTCTTCAGATGCTCCTGAGACCAGCCCCTTCTCTTCAGATGGTCCTGAGGCTAACCACAGCTCTTCAGATGCTCCTACTGAGGCCCACGGCAGCTCTTCAGATGAACTCAATCAAATTCTCTCCCCTGTTACATCTGGAAATGAGAATTCCACAGACAAGCACCCCTTCAAGAAAAGAACACGAGAAGTCATGCCAAATGGTAAATTAATAGCTTCACTATACTTTTGAAGGTTATTGCACTGAACTGTAATGTCATTATGCAATAATACGACAGACAAAACAATCAAAGATTACATTTTCACTTTCAATTTGCCTATTAAGCAATTGATTCCCGCAATGTAGACCTAGCCGTGTTTAAATATCCCATAAATTAGTGAAGTAGATGAATTAAGCGTTTGTCAAATTGTTAAACAATTAGCACCCACATCAGTACAGTTAAAACTATTTTATCACTGTAAACGAATCTAACATTTATTAGATTAGAATTTGTGTAATCATAATTTTATGCAGGTAGCTGTAATGTATTTGTATAATGTATATTCAAATAATTATTCTGACCAAGAAATTATGTTCCTTAACATTCACTGAAGGAACCAGCAGGTTCAAACTTGTAGTCTTCCCTCCTTAAACTTTATAATAGCTTGGTTGTTTTGCATTGTTTTCTATGTAGCAACTGAACAACAATGCCAGTGCAAGTGAGACAGTAGTTTCTCCAGGTTGGAACCACATGGGTGACCATGTGGTTTATTTGAGACATTAATTAATTAATTAACCCTTAATAAAATGTTGAAGTATTATATCTGCTAAAAGTATATGAATGTATTTCTGTAACAGCTCTAACTTCCAGTATGTTTTCTTTCATCTAGTGTCCAGCTCCACATTTGATCCTACTTTTCCCTGCAAGAAAAGAAGAATAAATATCAACCCAAGTGGTAAAATCATATTCTCACAATCTGGGGTTTTATTGGGTTCATCTATTTCATTGAATTGATGTATAACTGAAATTATTATTTTTACCTAGACTAGTTTATTTGATTATATTACATTCATATAAGAAGAATGTGATATTTCAGGAATATTTTCTCAGGTGCCTGAATAAATAAATAATAATAATACAAAAAAAGCTCAATAAATTATAATTTCATCAAAAGTTCATTTATTTCAGTAATTCAATTTAAAAAGTGAAACTTATATATTGTATAGATATATGACAAACATAGTGATCTATTTCAAGTGTTTATTTCTTTAATGTTGTTAATTCTGGCTTACAGTCAATGAAAACCCAAAAGTCATTACCTTAAAAATTTTAATAAGACCAATATAAGACCAATAAATTAAAAAATAATGCAGAAATGTTGGCCTACTGAAAAGTATGTACAGTATATGCACTCAACACTTGGTCAGGGCTCCTTTTGCATGAATTACTGTGTCATTGGGAGGCGTGGCATGGAGGCAATCAGCCTGTGGCACTGCTGAGGTGTTAAGGAAGCCCAGGTTGCTTTGATAGCAGCCTTCAGCTCGTCTGCATTGTTGGGTCTGGTGCCTGTCATCTTGCTCTTGACAATATCCCATAGATTCTCTATGGGGTCAGATGAGTTTGCTGGCCAATCAAGCACAGTGATACTGTGGTTACTAAACCAGGTATTGGTATTTTTGGCAGTGTGGACAACTCCTGCAGCAAAATGAAATCCACATCTATAAAGTTTTTCAGCAGAGGGAAGTGCTTTAAACTTTCTTGGTAGACGGCTGCGGTGACTTTGGTCTTGATATAACACAGTGGACTAACACAAGCAGATGATATGGTTGCCTCTCCCTCTTCGTCCAGACTCTGGGACCTTGATTTACAAATTAAATGCAAAATTTACTTTTATCTGAAAACAAGACCTTGGACCATTGAGTAGCAGTCCAGTCATTTTTGTCTGTGAACAGCCAGCTTCTTTAGCAATGACCTTTTGTGGCATATCCTCCTTGTCGAGGGTGTCAATGAGTGCCTTTTGGACATCTGTCAAGTCAGCAGTCTTCCCCATGCTAGTGCAGCCTATTGAACCAGACTAAGGGACCGCTTTAAAGGCTTTGAAAACCTTAATTTTCTGAGATAATGACTTTTGGGTTTTCATTGACTGTAAGCCATGATCATCAACATTAAAAGAAATAGATAACTATGTTTCTCTTGTGTCTATACAATATATGGCGTCCACGTTTTGCATTGAATTACTGAAATAAATCAACTTTTTGATGATATTCTAATTTATTGAGATGCACCTGTACATTACAAACATTGGATGTCTGGTAGGCTTACAGCAAAAAGGTTGGCCCTGAGTACTAGAACCACTGCATTATAGGACATTGCTTTAATTAATCTAAAAATATGACTACATACATTAACAAAGCTGGTCATAACAAAATTTGTACTGTTTGTACTTTAGAATGCCCTATCCACACTATGGCTGACAACTACCCAGTCCAAAACATTTTATCACAGAGGGTATCAAAAGAGGTGAGTGATCATTATTTCAGTGTATCATCTTTTTAATGCAAACTGAGATAAAGGGTCCTATTTTCATGATGTGTGAGGATAAACAGATGCACAGTGGAAAAAAATATATATTCCAAAATGAATGACTCATTGTCACAAATCAGGTACTTATGCAATCCAGGAACACATTAAAAGTAATTCAGCTCTGACTTAAGGCTCAATTCTACCCTGGTATAAACATGTTTAAAGCTACAGGTGTTTTAATGTTTGTGTCAGGGCTGGCTCGAATGCCGTGCCATCTACATCCACAAGGGGCACCCGAGCCAGTCCTAGACTCCAGCAACGCAATCAGCAATGATCTGTCTCACCTGTTGCCATTGCTTCTTAAGGAAGCCAGTGGAGACGGATCATTGCTGATTCGTTGTGGTTATGCCGTTACGCTCTCAGCCTCTCTCTTACTCTGTTTTGCAGCGTTTGCCTCTTTAGGTGTCTCGCCACCTATCTCTCTTATCTATCTTCTCTGTCTTTTTTCGAGTCCTCTCCTGCGTCCCTTACTGACCTCCCTCAAGTTTTCCTCAACCTGTTTACCTTCCTATCCCGTTGCTGTTTGTATGGGAAGGGTTTTTTGTTTGAATAGCCTTTTTGCTATTAGTCAGCTACTTCCCCTGACGTCCTTGTTTTGCTTTATTTCTTTTTACGCGTTGAGCAGTCCGCGTTTATTCAGGCGCTCCTTTTAGTTCTGTTATTTATTGTGGCACTTGGTTCCACCTCTCTCTCGCTCTCTCTAACGCGGTGTGTGCGTCCCTACCACCGTCGTTACAGTTTGGGACACCAAACACCCTGATGAGTTAAAATATTATGACCACAAGCCTAATACGCTGTTGACCATATGCCGCATGCCACCACATTTGCTTCATCTGTGAGTGGTCATAATGTTTTTTACTCTGAGGTGTATAAATCGTGATTTTATGAGTATTATCTTGAAACTGATGCTGTTTAGTGTTCTGTCTTTGAGATAACAATATTTGTAGCCCAGTCCTAGACTGAATTAAACCACTGTCAGGGTACCCGCGGGTCCTTAAAAAGTCTTAAAATGTCTTAAATTTAGTTTTCCATATTCAAGGCCTAAAAATGTCTTAAAATTTCTGGAATTTTATGAGGGGAGGCATTAAATAATTATAAGTGTGTGTTGTTCAGTTGTTCTGGCGCGATGTGAACTTTGCCGAATCTAGCGCTAATGCAGAAAATAACCGCTCCAGGGTCCTAGTGCTAGATTCCTAGCGTTAGAGTATACGGCCTCAACAACGTCAACAATTTTCAATCGCCAACCCCCCCCCCGTCAACAATTCTCGTTCGCCACCCCCCTCCCCGTCAACGATGTGGAACACACCTGCATCCCCGGTAATAGTATTATTTTTTCTTGTGAGAGGTATTAAAAAGGTCTTAAAAGTCATTGAATTTGAGATTTAAAAATGTGCAGATACCCTGACTGTGGTATTGTGTGCTGATTCAGCATAGTGCCTCAGAAGATCTTTTGGTGCATTTGTAGCGAGACCAGGCCAGTTACTCTGTAAGTGAAGTGTAATGAATAATTTATATTTTATCATAGGGCACAAAAGAGGTCAAAGTTCGTTGGCAGCAGTGTTCTGGATGGTATGTGAACTTTGTCATTTGTGATTTAATTCTGAAATTAAAATGTGAATGTTATGTACTTACATAAGCAAGTCACTGCAGATGTTAGAGAGGATTACAAGGCTCATTTCTATTCACATATGTGAATAGAATGTATTTTACACAATGCCTTATATTTTGTTTTCTTTTTTGCAGTGGCATCAAGTGGAAAGACACATGTGAGCCTTTCAGCAAGATATTCCCCCAGTAATAATGAATTGAAATAATACTATAAATTATTCATTTTGGTTAGTACTGTTCAATAAAGATATTTTGCAAAAAAATTAAAGTATTTACCCCACACACCTTTTCTTTACCTACATATCTTTTTAAACTTCATGTTGTATTTCTAATTGGTCTTCACTTGTAGCACCACATTCTCAGAATCAATCATGTTCACAATTTCAGTGATACACTATATTGTCTATGTTTTGGCAAAAGTAACAATCAAAAACTTTTGGTCATACAATTACCTGCAGAAAGCTCTGGGGCATTGTTAGGTCATTATCACTTCTTTTATTGATTAGTCAGTCACATGTTTACACCAGCATTAGATGTGTAATGATTTTCACTTATTCTAAAACATCATTATACTTTACAATTAATGGTTGGGTTATTTTTGTACCATGACATTGCGCAGGTTTATAGACATGGCCCCATGGACGAAATTTTGATTTACTTGGGGGGGGGGGGGGGGTGGCACAAAAGGCTTGAGAACTGCGGCGGGGGTTTCCAAAACCAGCTTTTGAAAAAGTGCTGGGGACATCATGTCCGCCCCCCCCCCCCCCCCCCCCCCCCCCCCCTTCCAAATTACTTCCTTGAATGGCCCTGTTCTATACTGGCTGTGTACTTCAACATAAACGGTAAAGTTGTGTAAAAACTCCTTAGGTGAATGGTAGTACAACAGACTCATTAAAGAATACCTCTCGGACACGACAGAGAATACACAAAAGACGAATGGGTTACCACACAGACAGTAAACAAACAAACGCATTAAAAATGAAGATACAATTAACCGGACTAATGCAAAACAGACCTGGCGAATGTAACTAACCTTACTAAAGAACGATCAGGAAACAATAACGAGACGACTCAATAAAGAGCACAAAACCAAATATATGATGATCAAGGAAACGACTAGGAACAAATCTAATAGATAAGACCAAACGCTGAATATACAACGATCAAGGAGAAAAACTAAAGGCAGATCCGATAACAAACACAGGGAACAGTACATACAAACTCTCGCCGCAGTAAATTAACCAAACTGATTTACAAGGAAGGACTGCACACGGGATATAAACCAAACACATCAATGAGTTAAAACTAAACAGTTGATCAGGACTAATAATGGGCGGCGGGATCAAGGGACGTGACAGGGGAACACTACGGAGATTCAACTAAAAACGAAACTAAGGGAAACATGAAGACCACACATAGGTTGGGGCGGAGTAGACGTTACAATCTTGCTATTTGGTTTGGTGGCAACAGATCAGTAACTTGATTGGATATAAAAGAGCATTGCAGAGAATCTTTCGGAAGTAAATAAGGAAATCATGGAGGTCTCATTATCCGGGCCAGAGGAGGAGAGGGACCGTCTGGTTTGTCATCGGAACACAAAAGGCCAGCATGCATGATGGTGTGTGTAGGGGTCTAACTGGATAAGTGCAAATGGCATTTGGCATTGGGCACATTTGGCAATGACAAATGATGTTTGATGCATTGTGAAAGGAAAAATAGGACAATGGACACCCCAAACTGTTGAGTATTCTGTTTTTATTTACATTTTTAGGGTCATAAATCATGTGACATAATTCATCATCATAATAAAATATTTTTATAAACTTGATATTTCATATAAGCTTGAAAGGTGCCTCCTACTTTATTTCTTATATAAATAATCAATGCATTCACCCTTATATGTGAATTAGTTGCTGAATTAGAGTTGTTTAAAGTGTGCAAAGTTTTGTTATTCCTGGGGGTGTTGCTGGATCCACTAGGGGTCGAATACCCAAGTCCTCTGTTGCATCACTCACTGCAGAACTCCTCACTGCCACTAGAAGCATCGACAAAAGAACTGGGAGTTTCATGAAAGCATGACACCACTGGACACCACTGGCAAATGCCAGCAGAACACTACCTTCTGGAATGCAGTGTGCCAACAGTAAAGTTTGGTGGAAGAGGGATAGTGGTTCGGGGGCGGTTTTTCAAGATTTGAGCCACTTAGTGAATGTTAATGCAATGTCATACAAAGACATTTTAGACAATTATGTGTTTCCTACTTCGTGGCAGCACTTTGGGGATCACGGATAAGATAGGAGTCATATGATCATTCCAGTATTTACCCACTTCCTCCCTGATCCCACATGGTGAATGTCAAGGCTGGAAACAGGCACATGCAGATTACATAGAGAAAAAACTGATTTTGAGGTGAGAAAGTAAATTTCTGAATCAATACTATATTTTGTTTAGTACTTATACTATTGCAGATAAAACCATATGAATTATATTACATTAAACTGTAGTTTCTCAGGTAAATTGTGATGATTTGATCATTTAAAATCACCTTGCTAATACAGCTAGTTAAACAATGGCTGACAGGGGTGGTGTGGGTTGTAACACAGCTTTACAGCAATAACCTTACATACAACTAAGAAAACTTTATTGATTTTAATTATTTTACAGAATGCCTAGTCAGTGGAAGAGAGACTGACAGTGGTGTGCCTGCAAATGTTTTTTTTTTAAAAGCATCTGATGAGATCACAAAGAAGGACAAGTCAGTCAGATCAGTTGCAAAGGCACGTGATATCTGCACACACACACACATACACACACACACACACATTGACATTGTTTATTGTTTGACCTACATGTTCTTTACACAGGTACATTGTATTAGTGTTCATTAAGCATACATATTGTTAAATAAGTTTGTTCTAGTACACTAATTTACACACACACACACACACTAGTCAATTCTCAATAATGACCTGGGCTGGTCAATCCTCAATAATGTTTATGTCTGGTGACTGGGCTGGTCAATCCTGGAGCCCCTTGAACTTCTTTGCTTTCAGGAACATTGATGTGGGGGCTAAAGTATGAGAAGGAATGCCATCCTGCTGCAGAATTTGTCCTCTTGTGGCTTGGGATGTAATGGGCAGCAAGAATGTCTTGATTATATGTATACTCATTCTGGATTGACTGACCATCATGTCTTAAAGATGAACTGTGGTTTCTCTGTACTTAGTTGAGTGGTTCTTGCCATAATCAAGTAGTAGGGGAACAGGGCTGTTCACTGTATAGAACTATGTACCAACCATACCTCTGCGCAACACATGGAGTGAAACAGCAGTTCTACAAATAAACAATGACAAGGCATAAATACTATACTTCTCCTGCACAGAATGTTTACCCATTAATATTACTTGAAGATTAATGTCATTAATGTATATTGCATGTCACGGTAGCCCCGCCCCTTCCTCGGGCTCGTGGCCGTTTTGTGTGGGTGTGTCGTCTTAGTCTCACTTGTCAACTAGTCTCGTCAAAAATACTCGTCACACCTGAGTCTCGTAATAGTCTGTCTATTTAAGCCTGCTTGTTTGTCAGTCTGGTGTTCGCTGTTAAACGTCCTGCGTGCGTGTAAGTGTTGTATGTTTGAAATGCCGAATAAGACGTTGAAACCAAAATGAAAGCGCACCTCTTCGTCATCCCTCCCGAGCTTCACCATCACAGGGCATTTTCATGGTGAATAAAAAAAGACTAAGTTCTACCATAAAGATTCAGATATAGTACCATTTATTCACAATGTAAAGCATCTTTTTTTATTGACAATTTCCAATTACATCATACAACATCATACAAAAATAACACAACATACCCAGCTGGCACACGACCGACCTTCAACGTTGAAATGTGGTTGAAATATAGTTGAAATACTGTCTGTTGTTGTTTCAACGTTGAAACAACGTTGAATCAACATTTAATGTTAAATGGTTGCGCAAATTTACAAAGAGAATAAAAAAAAATAAAATTGTTCTTTTTTCATTATGGCATACAGTTGTTTTTTTCCTCTCTCCCATGCAATTTTGAGCATCATGAACGTGAGTTTTGTGGCTTATTCAAGGTTGAATGTATGACGTTGAAACGACGTTGGCATATCAACGTTGATTCACCTTTCAAAATCGACACAAAATCCAATCACATTCGACGTTGATTCAACGTTGAAATGCCTGCTGGGTAAGGAGACAACATTGGATGGGCTCGTGCCAAAATAACCAAAAACAAGCTAAACTACCCTAAACCAAAAGAAACAACCAAAACACAGATCAATCGTCCCTAACTCCCTATTCTCTCACAAAATAGGAGAAAACAGCGACTCAAATTAATAGGCACTTACCCAAACAAAAATACAAACGAAACAACAACTTAGCAAGAGAACATGGACCTACAAAGGTCTGATTATGACTGTAACAACTCATAAGGCGCATTAAAACACCTATTTATCTCTTAGCGCCTGAAGTATGGAGTAGCAATATCTCGAATTGGCGGTAAACGAACAGACACGATTCAGAAACCTACTCTGCAAGGCCTTGGCAATGTAACATCTCGTAAGGTGCGTTAAAACACCTGTCTAGTTCTCAGTGGCAGTAGTATGGAGTAATATCTCAAATCGGCGGTACCCGAACATACACAAAACCACAATTCAAAGTTTCCAGTGGACAACCTGCAAAAGAACATGCTAGCACAAAACAAGAAATCCAGGCACGTAACACCATATTAACAAGTGAATCTCTTCATGTCATCTCTTCAATGTCATTGTCATCATCAGATGTGTCCTCCACATCTGACACTTCTTCCTCTCTGTCCTCAGACACCATATCTTGGGATGTCATTTCTCCATGAAGAGCCAAGCTGAATGATGCTTTTGTGTGATGTACTTGGGCATTCACAACACTCAATCTCTTCCTCAACATGCTGTGATATCCACAGTGTGCATCATTGCCTAAGAATTGGATGAAAAAGCAGATTAACAACGCCCCCCATACCAGGTTTTGCTGAAGCACAAATAGTCCTTCAATCAAGTTGCATACTCTTGACTACATACTACAAAAATGCTATTACTAACTGCAATGGAAACTTACTTTGGTCCAGCAGTAAGGTTTTTAGACTCTCAGCAACACTCATGATGGAGTTCAAGTGCCTCCTCATCTCCTGAACTACAATTTGCTCCTCCTCTTGCATTCTCCTGATCACCATCACTTGGTCAAAGATGGCCTTTTTTGTTCTGAGATCAGCTGTTCATAGAAAGAAATAGAAATATGTAAGCTTACAGCAAGTCAGACCTGCCAATCTGGGAATTTTTTTGAGTAGCAAATCATGGCATGGTGCAGCGCGAGGTCAGGTACATTTGCATCCGGGCAACAGGTATCAGTGAATGCATGCTCATAAAAAACAAAAACACCTCAATCCAATACTTGAGCACAAACATTTCACTCGAGCACAGAAAGTAGTCGAAGGTGATTCACATGGCGAGCGAAGACAACTATTGAATGAAAAAGGCGGTTTGAGCGTCACATGATAAACATGCACGCAGGACTTCTTGCTGTGCTCACGAGTTTCACATTTACGCTCGCAGGGGGATATTTACACATGCGAATTGCTAAAACTTAAAAAAATAATAATAAAATAAATTTTTAAAAAGTATATTTTTTGCATGTTGTTTTTGAGTCACCTAGATTTTACATTGACAACTCACAATTCCCATATCCTGCCAGTTAGTTAGTTAAGCCATCGATGGCGTTTCTTGTATTTTGAAGTGACAAATCGTAGCAGCGGAGTTTGATGTCTAAATACGCATCTGCTAAGCAAAATGTGTAAAGGTTGGCAGGTCTGGCAAGTGCTGGCTCTTCCTATTAAGCAACACAAGCAGCTGTTTAGGATGTATTTAGTATACAAATTACATTTGAGCACTGTATTGTACATGTTCTTACTGGTTGCAAGATAATTCCAGGGCCACACAAAATTTTCAGTCAAGAGAAGCTCATCAAGAGCAGGCAGAATGATGTCCGTCTGTTCACATAGCTCTTCAACAGCAGAAGATAAAGGTGCCTTTTCCTCTGCAATTTTCTGTCGCAACTTATGTCGTCTCTTGTTGCTGTCTGTGAAAGACAATATCAGTCTACTTATTCAAAGATTACTTCACCAATATCACTATTCACTTTCACTTCACTAGAGAAATAGGCTGACAATATAATGACAATAACGTTGACCTGAATTGAATTTAACTGGATATAAAGACCTGAATAACATGCGCAACAATATTAACAATTTACATGATGTTATGTTTAGTACATTACAAAAGAAAGAAAATCAGTTGGCTGAAAGAAAAAATACTAAATAATGAGCAATGATACCTGTCTGACGGTAAAGGTGATGTTTCCTCTGCATGACACTAAGGTACAGGCCCTCAATTTTCTTCTTCAGAATTACCTCCCTTGAAGCTTCACCCTCCAAACTAGAATTTGCTATTAGGAAAAAGTGACTTTAGAATAAAATATTACTGAATAAGGACACAAGATCAATATTTACTTCTGTATATTACCTTCAGGCCAGTGTTGCACCTCAGTGACCCACTGTTGGAGAACGGCATCATCAATCCTTAACTGAGCTTTGAGCTCCTCCAGCTTAAGCTGATCATCTGCCATTCTCTGGACAGCCTTTAATATTACCAAATCATATCACCAAACATTTTCCAGTATTCAGTAACATTTTAAAAGCGGTAATAACAGTTCCAGTCACTTAAATGGGGTACCTTAGCATATCTTTGGGCCAATATTTTGTCCATGTTGCTCATTTTCTTTTTGTTCCACCCCATTGCCAGAACTGTGAGCATGTCTGTTCTTCCTGTAAACATTTGACTTCGTTATAATTTCAATGGCTGTGTATCACAAAAACATGTGATGGGTTTATTGTATACCAAAAAGTATTAATACTTACCACCTTTAGACATGTATTTTGTGGAGATAGCAGCCCTGGACAGGAAGCTATTTACCTAACATACATTTAAATGTCAGTAATGTTTAATTATCATGCTCAAACTATCAAGTCTACACTTAAGCAGCTACATAAATAATCTTTAACTGCTCCACTTCCTCACCAATGGTATTGCCAGCGCCAGCCCATTTCAACTGTTACAGTTTTTGAGAAATCTTGGGAATATTTTTCAAATTGATTTGAAATTCATATTTTGGTTTGTTTAGCCAACAGTTTTCACATAGCTTTTGAGAGTTTATACAACCTTTGCTTACCTCACATGTCCAGGAGTGTGCTTTGGCATGCATCACTGAAAGAAGTGGATGCATCTCCAATAGTCCCTGCAGTTCAGAGCACTTATTGGAGACCTTTTCCAAATATGGATAATACTTGCATGCCACATCTGAACAGAAAAAGGAAACATTTGAGGGGGACAGTTCCTTCTGCAGATACAGAGGGTAAGCAAAAATCTCCCCTCTGAACATATTCAGTGCTCTCAAAAGCACCCCATGCCGGCACACGGCGATTTCCAGCCCCTCCTCATCAATTTTTGAGGCAGATTTCCCAGAATTCTCTTTTGCAGCTGTCCACTGAGATGAGCCGCACATTCCTTTCCCAGGAGTCTATAATTACATAAAACAGCACAAAAATGCAAGGTTTAGAAAAGAAAACGAATGTGTTACATACAAATTTATTTAAACAGATCAATGAACACAAAATATCAATACAAAAAAAACGTTACAGTGTACATTTACATGTTTGGTTGCCTGCTGGATGTGAGCAACAAAAGTTGACACATCCTCATCTCTGGCCAGGAAGGTGCCATCAAAAAGTCCCTTTGTGGCACTTCTGCACAATAGAAAAAGCTAGATTTCTGTAACGCTACAAACATGAACAGCTTTTGAAACATGTGTTCTGTTTGAAAAAATAAGTATTCTCAGCACAACTTCATACCCTGATGCATTCTTAAATCGGTATAATTTTCGATTTCCATCCACTGATACAGCATGCATTTGTGGTGAGCCTGCTGTACACCGGAAGGGCTCAACTTTCAACAGTTTGTCCACCTCATGCTGCGCGTAGCACCACTCTAGAAACGACCGCTGAAATGTGTCACCGCAAATTTTTCCAGTCTTGCAAAATAACAGAAAAAACACAAAGTTGAAGAACTAATTGTACACATACATTTCATTACATGTAATTAAAAAATACTTCAACACATTGTGTACCACACATTATACACCACACTGACGGCCAGAGTACAGCACAGTTTGATGACTTCCCAGCTCTAGCAAGAATAGCAAGACTATCAGGGCATCCACGTCCAGAGTTCCTTACCTCAAAATATAACAAGAACCAACAACACATTTTAACCTGTAAATGGGCATGTAAAAAAACTCATGTGGGTATTTTTCACCCCAACCAAGGTTGCATACCTTCTATGCACAAATTAGAGAATACTGTAAAATGCAAGATAAATGTATTCTACAGAAATAGATTCTGCTTGATAAGACCATCTGGAGCTACAATGACCCTTTGTGGATAAGACTGGCCCTGATCTACAACAAAGAAATATGATGCATGCTTACTCTGCCAAAAGACTTTGTTCTTTCATCAAGCATTCCAATAAATGCTTGACGAGAAAGCCCAGGAGCCAGCTGCTTCAGATCCTGGAAAGACTGGAACAGGTCTACATGGAAGATGGTCTGGTGGTTGATGGTAGCAGGCCAATATCCACATTGTACTAGTTCTTCTAGTTCAGTGGTCCAGTTTTTCATGCACTGAGAACAGCTCAGTGTTGGCAAATTTAGTTGGTACCGTCCTGAAATCAAAGCGACGTGTAAGCAGTATGAATTCAGTCTTTTGCATTTAATTGAACTGAATCAAGTTCTTACCATTAATTCCAACAAGGATGACGTTTTTGCCACAGGTCAGCTTTAGCTGACTGGGAGAACAGGTACACTGTTGAGGTAGACGAAGGGGCAACAGTCGAACTAAATCATAGAAGAAAAAACATTTATGGCAACAAAATTAATCAGAGCTGAGAAAATGGATGGCAAACACATTCCACAACTATTTAAAAGAATTTAAAACCTTCATGCTTTATCTGGTATGACCCATCATTCTGAATGATCATGTTCGGGGCTAAGGGTTGATAGAATCCCTCATACATGGCTTCTCTGTTGTGGAGGATGTGCTGATGTATTTTTGTATCGCAGGAACTGCACATGAACTGTCTTGGCAAACAATCTCTGCACCTCACAACAGATGTGTTTTGCAAGCAGATGTCACAGATATAGGTGTCTGTGTGTTCTGCGATAAATATGTTTTTAACCATGGCTGATCTAGAAGCCTTCCACTTCTCTGAGCTTTGAGCTTGCCGTTCAGCCCAACTTAGTGGCACAGTGCCCTTCTCTTGTGGAGCAATGTCCCTGAGAAGGTCTTGCAGCTCATTAAATTCTTGAGCACTATCTGTAAATGTAAGACAAAAATATTACTAAATTATTAAATGTGTGACTAACAGTTATGTATGTATAATCTGTGTAACAGATTTCTACTGACCATAATGTGTTGACTCAGGCTGCTGAAATACTGGTTCAGCCACTTCAGAACTGCTCCTTTTACCTGAGTTTGGAACAAAAAGCAATGTGAGACCAAGATACATTTTCATTATTCAACTATCAGAAGTTAATTCAAATTTGGAGACCAAAAAGAACATTTATTACGTATAGTCGAGTTATGAGTCTTTGGGGGAAATTTGGCAATAATTTGTCCTGAATTATCCCTCTGTCTCCACCTAACACAACCAGATACTGTCACATCCAGCCCCTCCCTCCTCCCTGGCCCTGCCCAACTTCCCCGTTCCCAGGATTTCTCCTTCTGTCTGTCACGCCCCTGTCTTTAGTGCCCGCACCTGAGTCTCGTTAACCTCCCCTGTCTCAGTGTATTTAATCCCCGTGGTGTTTTACTCCCGTGTCGGTCTTTGTTTGTTATCAAAATGCGATTTGGTTTAAGCCTGGTTTACACTTGATGCGGCGCGTGGGTCCGGGAGGCGAAAATAACGTAATCGCGGTGGCTTCGCCCGTGTGCAATTGCCTCGCGCGCTGTCGATTCACGAGGTCGTGCACCTCTCGAATTTTGTAAGTTCGCGCGCGCCGCGTCTCGGCGCAATGAGAACAGTCATGTTTGCAGGGTTCATACACCTATACAAGGTGGAATTCAAGCACTTGTACGTCACTTTCAAGGTCTATTTCAATAATTCCCAGCACGTTATTGAATTAAATATTTATACATATACTCTAAATGATTCGAAATAATTCGCTTTTTTATCACATTATTTAATGTTATTATTTATTTAAAGTTCGCGCGCGCCGCGTCTCGGCGCAATGAGAACAGTCATGTTTGCAGGGTTCATACACCAATACAAGGTGGAGTTCAAGCACTTGTATGTCACTTTCAAGGTCCATTTCAATAATTCCCAGCACGTTATTGAATTAAATATTTATACATATACTCTAAATGATTCGAAATAATTCGCTTTTTTATCACATTATTTAATGTTATTATTTATTTAAAGTTCGCGCGCGCCGCATCTCGGCGCAATGAGAACAGTCATGTTTGCAGGGTTCATACACCTATACAAGGTGGAATTCAAGCACTTGTATGTCACTTTCAAGGTCCATTTCAATAATTCCCAGCACGTTATTGAATTAAATATTTATACATATACTCTAAATGATTCGAAATAATTCGCTTTTTTATCACATTATTTAATGTTATTATTTATTTAAAGTTCGCGCGCGCCGCGTCTCGGCGCAATGAGAACAGTCATGTTTGCAGGGTTCATACACCTATAGCTACAAGGTGGAATTCAAGCACTTGTACGTCACTTTCAAGGTCCATTTCAATAATTCCCAGCACGTTATTGAATTAAATATTTATACTCTAAATGATTCGAAATAATTCGCTTTTTTATCACATTATTTAATGGATATTTATTTTCTTCACGTTCTCTCATGTTTCGTCCTGGAATTACAAGAGGCTCGTATTTGTTAACGTAATACAAGAGAATTGTTCAGTCAGACAGATATTTGTTGTGAAACGAAGTAGTTACAATTTCAAGCCTTTTCAAATACTTTAGCCTAAATTCCAGCACTTTTCAAACCTGAAACACAAAACAACATTAAAATTGGTCAGGTAAAAGTTCATTCCCCTGTATTTGAGGGGTGTTTTTTTATACTACTAGGCCTACACATCGTTTCGGACAACACTGCAAAGAATGTGACACGGCAAGATTAAACGCTTCCGCCGTTCGCGGAGGTTAACGAGGTGTGCGGAGTCGCTCACTCGTGAAAGTATAAACCTAGATTGAATCTATTGTTGAATAAACCTGCAAAATATTTGGAATTATTCTGGATTCATTACACAGTAAAAAACAAAACAAATTAACGTGCTGCTGTTCAGAGAGACACTACATTTCTGTATTTTAATCTTAATTTATCGTGGTTCACATCGATATCGGGATATCCAACAACGTTATCGCACATCGCAATTCTAGTCCATATCGTGCACCCCTACCACATATCATGAAAATGTCTTACTCATGTTTTCACAATTCACATATCAATCAGCTCTAGCTGAAATGTCATTTCTATATCATTCATTATGTTGGGAATTTTCTTCTCTGGACCCAGACGGGCCCCAACACCGCCCCGATGAACCGACTGGTTTTTGACTGAGTGGTCCAAGCAAAGTCTTGACAACAAAAGATCTTTTAAAATGATTTATATAGAATATAATTGAATGCAATATAATAGAAGTATACGTGGTACAAACTCTTCAGTGCACTGGTGCTAGTTGCCTAGAAATCTACCTAACCCAAGTGGATCTCAGCAGTGTCCAAGCGAAAAGCCTGTCGTCCTGGGCGATGTCCTTTCTTTCATACTCTCTGTCCATAAGTTTCGATTTGTTAAGTTTCGATAACTCCCCAATCCTGGCTGCTCTCCATGGAAATTCACCTGCTCCTCTTCTCCCAGCCTGTGTGCCTGGTTATCTAAAAACTGCTTGCTACACATCATGCACTGAATAGGCCCCTTCTGTTCTCCTCAAGGCCACTAAGGCCTCCTTACTCCTGCTTTCCCACAGTCTCCCTGAAAAACACTAAATTGACACATCAAGTTATTAGCCTTTAATTTTCTTTTTTTCTTACAATTAATGAACATACAGTTTGAGTAATGTTAGTCTAGACCTGTGTATTATTTAGGTATACATAATTAGAGGCACCAGCTCTTATGCTAGCTAGCAAAGAACATTTTCACCTGTTAAAACGACACGCATTCTTAGCATGTCAAAAGTAAACTTCTACATGGTTCAAGAATTTTGAGGGCAAAATAATTTTATAGATATTGTGATACTTACAAAAGGAAAAGTGTTTAAATCAAAGCTCAAGTTAATTAAAGGTTAATTAAATGCTAGTTTAATAGCTTAGCTAGCAGCATGACCAGATCTGCGCACATTTGTCTTGGGATACTCTTGGGATGTTAAATCAAGCTCCTACTTAATATTGCCTTTTATTTAAGTTTATATTGATGAAACAAAACTGTTAATGTATTCAAAATTGCACGTGTCTGTTATTAAAACGAAGTCAAGTTTAAGCACCGGACTGCTTACACACTCACCGTGAGGAAGGAAAAGTGCGCTGATTCTGTGTCCAGTGGCTCGGGCGGAAGTGCACACAGTCCGACAGCTGGGGGGCGCTCACTTTCACTTCAATGCATTAGCTTTCATAAATGAGGCTGGATGGAATGTAGTGCCCTAAATTAGACCCTCCCCTAAACAATCTTTGCTTCAAAACCTTGATATCGTTGCGAACTATACAGTAAGAGTCTTTGTCTGAGCACATTCTTGTTAACTAAACACATAGCCTATATATGTTGGGATGTTTCCATACGTGGTCTATTATGAGTGAATTCCTGTTACAAGTGAGGTTAAAAAAACGAACATGAACAAGCCGAGGGCCAGACTGGTTCAATGTTTATTAAAACATATTAAAATGATTGCACATAGCCTATTGAACCAAGACCTAACACAGTGTATAATATTTAATGCTTAAATGAATAAAGCAATATTTTCTTATGGATCTGTCAGTAATTTCAAGTCAAAATATTTTTCAACAAGCAAACATGAATAAAGTAATAAAGGTTTGAAAAGTGCTGGAATTTAAGCTAAAGTACTTGAAAATGCTTGAAATTGTAACTACTTCGTTTCACAACAAATAGCTGTCTGACTGAACAGTTCTCTTGTATTACTGTGACGCTGGGTGCGAGGCGAAGGACGAGACACAGATCCTTGCTTTAGCAAACGTCACGTTTATTGACTACAACTATTGCGCAATACAGCGCACGTAAAACAGACACTCACACTGAAACGTGTAGACTTTAGACAACGACGAGCACAAGACACTGCGCGAACGCACATTAAATAGACAGACCACATCAACCCCACGTGATGACGAGACGAGCCACAGGTGAGACGGATAATGACAAGACGCACCCGAACCCACGGAGCTACACTGACGCAGACGAATAGACGCAGACCACATTAACACACGCCCCAAAGGAAGGGTTCGGGGACCGTAACGTGACAGACGCCCCCACCAAGGGCACTACCCGTCCCGGGGTGCCAACAGGACAGAGTGCCCCGAACCCACGTCGATGGGCGGATCCGAAGCGCCCAGTCCTGCGTCTGGGAGATGACCGCCCTCGGTGGAGAGTCCGCCACGAACAGCCTAGAACACCCTCCCTGGGAAGACCGGGGAAAACACGTTAGACACATTTAACGGGACGAACACAAACACACAAACAGGAACACTTACACACAGAGGAACAAACGGGAAAAAGGGGTTCGGTACACATACGGGCAGACTCACGAACACTGGGACAGACACACACGACACAGGCGCCAGGCTGCGTGCCAGGAGGAGGGCGATTAGAGGAGAGAGATCGGGAACTACTGGAGCTGCAGACGCTGCGGTAGGCGATGCTCCTCCTGCCCTTGCTGCAAACCCTCCACCGGGCGCAGCGCGGCTGGCCGACGCGCCAGGTGCAGCGCGGTTGGCCGACGCGCCAGGTGCAGCGCGGTTGGCCGACGCGCCAGGTGCAGCGCGGTTGGCCGACGCGCCAGGTGCAGCGCGGTTGGCCGACGCGCCAGGTGCAGCGCGACCGGTCTCTCCCCTCGGTGGACCGTAGGGCATCCCTCCTTCTCCTCTCGACCGCCCCTTGGAGCCGGCAGTGGGGTCTTCTCCCTCTGTCTCCATCGCCTCACTGCCCCGGCTCCAGCTCATGGGCTGCTCCGGGCTGCCACCCCGCGAGTAGTCCATCTCTTCTCCCTCGGAGCGATCGGAGGATGGGCCCGCCTCAGGAGTCCACCTCCCCTTTACCGTCCTGGCAGACTGCTCCGAGGGGGGAGGGCTCTCCTCCTCGTCCTCAGTGTAGGACCCCTCGTCATCTTCCTCCTCTCCGCCGTAGTCAGCGGAGAGTGCGGAGCACACCGACGGAGGGTACTCCTCTTCATCCTCCTCTCTCCCACCGTAATCTATGGTGGGCACGGAGCACACCGACGGAGGGTAGTCCTCTACATCCCCTTCTCCCCCACCATAGTCTATGGTGGAGGCGGAGCATACGGATGGAGGGTAGGCATCTTCTCCCTCACCGTAGTATATGGTGGGGGCGGAACAAACCGAGGGAGCCTGGACTTCCTCTTCGCCTTCCTCTTCCTCCTCCTCGCCCTCCGAGCCCTCATCGGCGAACTCGCCCTCTGGGGTCTTCTCGGTGGCGTAGAGCTCCACTGAGCCCACCCGTATCGGCGAGAGTTCCCTGGTGGGAGGGAGGTGTCGCTCCCTCCACATCCGCACCGCAGACTGGCGGAACATCTCTGCCCTTTCGGGATCCACGGTCTCCCGTGCCGCACACAGCATGTACGCGCACACTGGGTCTGACTTCAACTGCTCGGGAGTCGGCGTGGTGGTGTTGCGCGGGTCGGAAGAAGAGGCATGGCGTCGCTTGCTAGGGCGCTGGCCCCTCTTTGGCCGGGTGGCGTAGCCTGGCATGCTTAGGGTGTCTCTTGTCGGCTCGTCGTTCTGTGACGCTGGGTGCGAGGCGAAGGACGAGACACAGATCCTTGCTTTAGCAAACGTCACGTTTATTGACTACAACTATTGCGCAATACAGCGCACGTAAAACAGACACTCACACTGAAACGTGTAGACTTTAGACAACGACGAGCACAAGACACTGCGCGAACGCACATTAAATAGACAGACCACATCAACCCCACGTGATGACGAGACGAGCCACAGGTGAGACGGATAATGACAAGACGCACCCGAACCCACGGAGCTACACTGACGCAGACGAATAGACGCAGACCACATTAACACACGCCCCAAAGGAAGGGTTCGGGGACCGTAACGTGACAATTACGTTAATTCCAGGACGAAACATGAGAGAACGTGAAGACGTATTGGGCGTTTTGAAAATAAACAACCATTAAATAATGTGAATAAAAAGCGAATTATTTCGAATATATGTATAAATATTTAACTTAATTAAGTTTAACATGCTGGGAAATATTGAAATGGACCTTGAAAGTGACGTACAAGTGCTTGAAATCCACCTTATAAAGGTGTATGAACCATTCAAGCGTGACTTTGTTCATTGCGCTGAGGCGTGGCGCGTGCAGAGTACAAAATTCGAGAGACGCACGACCTCGCGAATCGACAGCGCGCGAGACGCTCGCGCACGAGCTGAGCCACTGCGATTACGTTATTTTCGCCGCGCTGACCCTCGCCGCTTGTGCGCACTGCAGTGACTTCGCGGGCTACCGTTGCATTGTGGGGAATGTAGCGTTTGTGCGTGCAAAACACCAGCGGGCGGCTGTGGCCTGCGGGCCGGTTCTAAAAGTAATTAAATATCATCCAGGGGGCCATAGATAATCAATTTGTGGGCCAGATCCGGGCCTTGACTTTGACATATGTGGCCTAGGGATCATTTTTGTCGGGAATCGGCGAGTATTTACATGTAGATTTGATAGCGGCATAACATCAATTGTTTTGACCAAGCAACAGTTTAAGAACAAACCTAAACATAAAAGCACTAAAAAATAAGAAAATTAAAAAATACATTAAAATTAAGCGATTATGTTGGTCTTTTTAGTGAAGAATTCTGTCCGAATCCCACTGGCATTCACTCAGGAAATGCGTCTCTCTCTCTCTCTCTCTCTACTCGCAAAACGTCAAATGTTTAATCTTTTTAGCGTTTGCTTTAATATACTGTACAGAGTAGATACTACAATCAGTTTGGACACCTACATATAGCCTAGGGATATTTTTTGTCGGGAATCGGCGAGTATTTACATGTATTTGATAGTGGCGTAACATCAATTGTTTTGATAAAGCAGCAGTTTAAGAACAAACATAAAAAGCACTAATAGAAAATAATAAAATGTAAAAATACATTTAAAAATAAATAAAGCGATTATGTTGGTCTTTTTATTGAAGAATTCTGACCGAATCCCACGGGCTGGAATTGAATAATATTGAATAGTGCTGGAATACGGTACTCCGGGGTCACATTTCCTTGACACCAGACCTACCCATTGCTTCCTCATCTCCTCTGTTTCCTTCACCATGTCCATTTAGGTCTGTTCCAATCACCACTCTCTCCTCACTGGAAATACTTTCTATCACTTCATCTAGATCTAGATCCTTCCAAAACTTATCTTTTCCCTCTTCCTCACATCTAATCTGTGGAGCATAACTACTGTCAACATTCAACATCAGACCTTCTACTTCTATCTACACTTGTTTCACCTTGTTAGGGCTTTAACTTCTATCAACCACTTTAGCCCAGCGTGTTCGTTTGATGCAAAAGAGATAGTAGGAACAACATACCAAAATTATAGCAATACCAAAAAGGCCTTTATTAAAACAGAGATATCTCTGGGGATCTCCCACATTCCAAACAATTCTCATTTACATCAGAGAGATCCGAAGTAAACTGGTAACAAGCAGGTTTATATACTATGGCCCTGTTACGTCCCGGTCTAGGCTAGGAAATATGTGGAAGTGAATCGGGGTTGTATTTACATGTGTGCATTTATTTTATACAGTGGAGGGTTGATTTCTCAGGAATCGACAGTGCTCAAAATAACAAACAATAATTCAACAACCAACAAATAAACACAAAACTGCAAATAAAAGAGCGTCGTGTTCCCTACTCACTCAAACCACAACCAAACCAAATGTTACGTACAATAATTACAAGACGTGGGCTTTATACAGCTATATATATATATGTATATGTACATGAATGTTTAACCAACAACCAGAACCGAAATGGGACAAAACCAGAATCAATATCGACAAACCAGATCAAATCGTTACACAGAATTCGAATACACAGCACACCAACAATATCGCAACAATGCACGCTCTCTCTACTCTCCCCTCCTCCGTCCCTGCCGACTCTGAGCGGTCTTTATCTGAAGCTGATGGCACACGTCACGTCTTGTCCGCCAATCACCTGGGGAATCCGGAGGTAAGGCGTGGCGAAGAAGTTAGGGCCGTAACAGGCCCCACCCCTGCAGTCCACTTGCATGGTCATAGTTAGAGTTCTCAACGTGTCCTTACAGGCAGTTGGTGCAAGTCACCTTCTGTGGAGCTTATCAGTATAGAACATATTCTACAGACACTTTACTCCCTATAGACCAAACTGTTCTCTGATGCAACAATATGCTATATGGCCCCTTGTGAGGCCCTTCTTAAGATTATGTATAAACTAATAGTTTAAGGCAGCAATTATTTATCTAATTAATAATTATATATCTAATTTTAATATCCATTTCATTGATGAGCAAAATATACTTTTGCTAATGTTATTGCTAAACAAAAACTTATTTTCTCAACAACCTCTACTACGTTCTTTGCTAACTCCTCTTTCAAGACTAGTATGTGCACACAAGATCAAGGCACCAGTATGAGTAATACTATTTCACTACTTAACTTAATAAAATTGTAGGTATGAGTCAAAACCATACACAGCTGCCAAAATCAGGCCCAATTCTGACCAACATGCCTCATATCTTCCTGGATGTCAAACAAAACTGTCTGATATTTGGGGTTATTGTGATTTCAGAATTGTTTTGCATTTTACGTTACAATGTTATGCATTCTAAATTGATTAAAAAGTGCACACAATGTCCCAGAATTACTATGTAGCCTACAGGTTGCAGGTTAAAACAAACATTAGATTTTTCTCTTTTCACAGATGCGGCAGTGGGCACTGGTTTAATGATGCCTAACAAGACCATTGAGAGAAACTTCCATAATGTTCAAAACCTGGAGTTATGGAATTTTCTTCCTTTTGGATGTGGCCTAATACGACATCTTTTTGGATAAAGTTAATGATGACCTGTTATGTAGTGACAGCTAACAGTGAGTGAACTGGGACTGAACACAACAAGTGCACAGTGATAATGAAGTGATGTTCTATATTTTTATAGATATTTGATGTGATCGTTTCATACAGTACCCTTACCATCTTACTGTTACTGTTGAAAATGCCTTAAACAACTGTTGTTGATTTTCTACTGGGTGTGTAAATGAAACAAAAACATTTTTCCCAAGCAATCCTAATCTGAATCTTTTAATTGGCACATGCTGCTACAGTCCATACTACACAATAAACTGAGAATGATATAGGATAACTAGTGCTGTTAGTTCACATTATT
Source organism: Brachyhypopomus gauderio (assembly GCF_052324685.1). NCBI lineage: Eukaryota > Metazoa > Chordata > Actinopteri > Gymnotiformes > Hypopomidae > Brachyhypopomus > Brachyhypopomus gauderio. The sequence continues at coordinate 442,819 of NW_027506951.1, forward strand.
GTTTATATTTTAGAATCCCATTTAATATAAATCTTTTCAACTTCGAGAACATTGTAAAAATCCATAGTAACCATCTTTTTGTGTTTTTTATATATCTTTTTCAGAGTCAGTTCAGTTGTCATGATTGTTGAAGTTCAACTGTCAAAATAAAGAGATTGAAAGTATGTATTATGGCTGAGCTTTTATTATTGCTTTTATTGTTTTGGTTAATGTTTTACATTGTTTTAAATGTTGTTTGTTAATTTATGTAAGTACACCATTCTTTTATCTGCTGAAATAAAAGGTAACTGTAAAATGTTCATGTAAGCTGGAATTCAAAAACCAAAATAACCACAAAAATATTTATGTTTACAGAAATGTATTGTAATATTGGTAGTTTTAACAGAAACGTAAGATGTTAATACATCCCAAGCACCGTAAATTAATAGGAAAGAGTAGCATATTTATTGGACCATTGGATGTTAAATTAAACACATAACTTTTGAAACTTTGAAATACTTTTATATAGGATTAAAAATATATAATTTTACATTATTTTTGTGTATTTAAAAAGCAGAATCCAATTATTTTAATGTTGAAATCTCATTGATAAACAGTACATTGTAAGAGTTTGTGCGTTGATCAACCAACATTTAACAGTTATCCACTGTAAGTTTATAGGATATGAACATATATTCACAGATTACCTCTGTACTTTGACAAGTTCATTTGTAGATTGTTTAAATAATACCATGAAGTAACCTAATTATGCTGTTATTTTAACATTCTAGCTGTGTTGTTTTACAACGAAAATTTCAATTTTACTCAAATTTGGCTGTGAAATTACAAAGAATAAATACAGGGAAAATCTGTAATTTTACAGTAATTCATTGTTGAATTATGTGTGGTATTTTACTGTAATTTTACAGTAACTGTTTGGCAACTTTTGCTGCCGGACATGTTATCGTTTTTTTGCGACTTTTTTTTTACAGTGTATCTGATGTAGGCAAACTGCAAAAGAGTGCAGAAAAGTGGTTTTACTGTGTAATATTAAAGCATTTCTGTTTACTAGTGTATTGCTGGGGGTATGGAGCTTTTTTAGGGCGTACTCACACTAGGCACGGTTTGCTCGTTCCGTGCTGGGGCCCGGTTATCCCCCCTCCCCACTCCCCCTCTGGCCTGCACTCACACTGCCTTTATCAACCTGGCCCGAGCACGCTTACGTCATCACAACGGCGCTTTATAGCTCGCACAAAACTATGGAGTTCACGATTCTCTTTATTGTATTTTTGGAGTCGTTTTGGGAGTGCAGAAACATGGTGGAAGCACAGATTTATTGATAATTTAACACAACGATTGTCTGCTAATCGTTTTGCCGCTATGACTGTTTAACGTGAGCGTCGCATCACTGACGTCATGTTTGAGTTCCAGCGAAATGAACCAATCAGACGAGGCACCAAGCGGGCCCGGGCACGGATAGCGCTCACACTAGAAGCGAACCGTGCCCGAGTCCACATGAATCATGCCCTGGCCCACCTCTTCAAGCGGGCCCGAGCACGGTTAACTGATCCGGGCCCGGGCACGGTTGGAGCGCTCACACTAGCCAAACAAACCGTGCTTCGGCAGGGAACCGTGCCCGGGCCCGGATCACAGAGCCTAGTGTGAGTACGCCCTTAGTGTCACCAGAACCTGAACCTGAAATCATTATTACTTGAAAAAACAGTCTGTAAAATTCATTCAGGTATGCAAAAATTCAGGTTAAAATTCAGTTTCAGGTCGAAATTCAGGTTCGGGTCGCAATTCAGGTTCAGGTCAAAATTCAGGTTTGGGTCGAAATTCAGGTTCAGGTAGAAATTCGGGTGGGGAATGCATCCGGGATACTTAGGATGAGCAAACAAACTCAGAGCTAATTGAACTGCATCACAATCACAAAACATATCATGTAAGTAACATGTAAGTAGCATGTAAGCAACACGAAAGTCATCATCACGCAGCACTGGCCACACGAAGTGCCACGATTATGTGGCAGCTGCCACAAGGTGCCATTTCTGGGTGGCACAGTGGTCACATTCGTGTTGCTTACATGCTACTTACACGCCAAACAGGGACCACACCCTTATAGGAAATTTAGCAGAAAGACGCACCTCCTAATGACCTCTGATGTGTTTTGTGATTGGCCAGATGCAGTTCAATTAGCTCTGAGTTTGTTTGTTCATCCGAAGTATTCCGGATGCATTCCCCACCCGAATTTCTACCTGAACCTGAATTTCGACCTGAACCTGAATTACGACACAGGACACGCTCACAGCATGTCGAAACAACAGTTGAGATGGCTCAACACAGTAAACACTCACAGCATGCTGAAACAGTAATCAGACACGCAACAGTTCTCACACTAAACACTACACACATCACGTTAAAGATGAGCAACAAACACTACGAACACACACACTAAATACACGTAGCCTAACAAGCACCGCGTGAAACACATTAGTCTAACGAGACAAGTGAACGCACACACACCCACGAACGTACATATAAAGACATGGACAACATTAACACATGCCCAAAGGGAGGGGTTCGGCGCTGTAGCGTAACAGTGGCAAGTACTGGAGCCCAGGAAGAGTTTGTTCAGTTTTGTACCCTTGTCAAGAACACACTATGGTATGTGTTTTCAGAGGAAATCTAATGTGTATGCTCTGCCTAAGGTAGAACCACATAGAAGTCAGTGGTCGGAATACATTTTTACTGCTATTCCCTCCTTTGTCCTGATTATTTTTTATTGTATAGTGGCACTAAATAGGTATGTTAAAAATTGTGCTGTTCAGTGATGGATTTTTGCATTTTTTACTCCTGAAAGATGGAGCAGTTACAGCTTTGTGTGGCCCAGTGAAAGATTCAGGGTTACAACCTATAAGTAATCATCATTTGTAAATTTGTGATGTTTAAATCAAACAAGGTAGCTACTACAAATGATAAAGCACTGTATCAAAGCCACAGACCCAGCACCTGGCTAATGAGGCTGAATTGACAACTAATCTTAGTGTCTTATAATTGCTTTGCAAACCCATTTTATCTAACATTGTGTGGAAAGAGATTCCAATGTTTTTTAACTGCATGTCTGTTTAGGCAACTTTGAACATCTTGGAAACCACCAGATAAGCACCACTGTAATGATTTCTAACATGTCAAACATTAGAGATTACATCTGCTTGGGAGAAAATTATCTGGCTGCAGACTATAAGAATATATGGCAAATGTAGGGGCTGAACCACTCTGGCATTTGACCAATCAGAAATGTGTGAGCAAGCTATGAGTAAATGACAGAGTAAAATGAGAGAATTATTTTGGAACATTGTAGCATGTATTCTGTAGCATTGTATTCTAGCAGACCAATACTTTAAAATATAAAATTGAAAATGAGTAAAATATGGATAATTTAATATGGATTTTAAAAGTGTTTGATTAAATTAAATTTATTCACACTGCCTGCTATTTTCATTATTTCTTAAATGTAAAGTTCAATATTTTTCCTAATAATCTGCAAGTAATCTAATCATGAACCTATAGACATGGACAGAAATATCTGACCATCATTGTGATTAACCAGTATAAGCAAATGTCTAATGGCATTAACAAACATTTAGCATTTACTTTTATTAACTGTCCATCAACTGTTTAAAGAAATTGAGCATGAATAAAACTGTTCGAAAAGTTGTTCATTGCTACACTGGTGCTCTCTTGTGGCAGAAGTGAGCAGCAGAAAAATCCAAATCCAAAAATCCAAATCCAAATGGACTTTTGTGTAACTTATTTTACTGCATTTTGTTGCTTTAGAGGTCTTGCTAATCTGTTTAACATGGTTACTTTGGTTATGCTAATGCTAGTTTAACTGTCAAAAAGGTAATCTGTACATCATGTGTAGTGGAGAACACCCCTTTATCTTCATTCCTGTCATCTCTACTCTGGGTAATGCACAGACCTTGGCCCGCAGGAGTGACCCTTCTTCCACAGGAAGAAGGAACCCTCCATATCAAATCCATTAAGGACCTTGGTATGAGGAATTATAGCATCCACCACACCAGATGGCCCTGTTTATGGTCTTGGTCATTTGCCATGGCTCATTTACAGTGTTGGGTAAGTTACTTAAAAAAAGTAATTTGTTACAGTTACAAGTTACCTTGTTTAAAATGTAATTGTAGTGTAACTTTTCTGATTACTTTTGAAAAGTAATGTAACTAATTACTTTTGGATTACTTTTTGATTACTTTAAGGTTTAAATGTGTATTGACCCATGATCAACATTTAATTTTTGAGAACTGACAGTGTGAACCTTAAAAGAGTACTAAGCTGAGAGGGAATTGCTGACCACTTCTTTCCCACAGCGGTCACCTTATTGAACTCTTCCCAAAGACCATTCTTTCCTTACCCTCTATCCATACCTTACCATCCACACAAAATCTGTACAGTGTTCCTCTTCAATTCACATCTGTATAGCCCTATCTACAGTGGTATAGGATAATATGTATATTATCTGTATGATTCCATCTGTATTTAGCACATTTATTTATACCATATATTTTCATTTGCCCTGTGCATTGTACTGCCATAACTACATTACACACACATGCATTTCCCTAGGTAATTTATCTACTCTGCATATATCTATTAACCATCTTTACTTACACGAGCTGTAACTAACTGCATAGGGTAGCCACCTAGGTCTGACAAAAAACAAGGACACTCTGTCATACGCAAACGTAAATTGTTTGGGGGGGGGGGGGGTGGTGAACGTAAAATGTTACCGGGGGCGGGTGTAAAATGGACACAGCGAGAAAAAAAGACGGAAGTGTTTTCCCGGGACTGTCCTGGTTTTCACGTTGCTGTCCCGGTTTTCCCAGGCTGTCCCGGTTTTCCTTCTTTTTAATATTCGGTCCCGGCAAAAAAAAAGAATTTAATGTCCCGGTTTTCACTAGGTTAGTTCAAACGACTATTTAGACTGTTTCTGTACACTTTAAATCCGTCTTTTTTTCTCGCTCTGTCCATTTTACGGTCGCTGCCCTATTGCCTTCTGATCGGAAATAAACCTCCAAACTCCGAACTTTACACAAAGGCTTCGCATAATCACAAATAGTTGCAGATGGTGGCACATGGTTCACATTTATTGACAACACGAAAACAAAACAAATGCTCCTTAAATGTCCAGTGCTTGAAGGCATCTGTCATTATTGCTGCTTGAGCTGAAACTGAACCGCGCGCTTGCTGCTTCAGCACAGAAACAAGCGGGAAACGGCGATATAGGGCACAAAGCAATAAAAATATCATTAAATATTTCGCAAAGGTTTTTGTTTATATTTTTAAAATGTAACTAAAATTGTAATTCTTAATTTTTCCAGAAGTAACTGTAACTGAATTACATATTCTCATTGTAACTGTAACGAATTACAGTTACACTTCTTTTGTAAATAAATTACGTAACGTCGTTACATGTAATTCGTTACTCCCCAACACTGCTCATTTATATGTAACCGGTGGATATCTGTCGTGCTACCACAATTACCAAACAGTCTGTGTTGTGTTTTGTAATCTTTATTGCTGGCAAAAGAAACAATCTGACCTTTAGTGCTGGATAGGTGCACTTGCCTCTGTTCTGCTCTCCTCATACAATGCAGAATTACAGTGCAGATGCCACAGAGGGGATAAGCAGGACTAAACTACATGCAACTATAACAATAAACGATTTTTTTAAAAACATGGACATCAAATCTTCATTAATTAACTGGACAGACACATACAACAGCAATATCACTGCTATACTCTTCTGCCTTAGCATAGCCTGCATATTACAGAATTATATATGTCTACATACAAAATCATGCATATGTAGCAGACTCAGCATCGCGATGATCAAAGGAGCAGGCAAACACAAGCCAGATGCAGACAACTACAGGTTTATTCTGTAAAAATACAGCATGGGGCAAAATGAGCACACGGCAATCAGCGTTTTTTTTTTTCCCACTCCGTACAGCATCCACTATGCTTCTGACGCACATGGGGAAAAACCCTATTGCATGGTTCACGAATACACATTAAGAACTACCCATGTTACCCATGTTAGCTGTACATTAAGAACTACCCATGCAAAGAGAGCAACAACAAAAAAATGTATTCAAATAAAACATGAATAAAGTTTGGCCTGTGACCGTATAGTGTACAAGTCTCTGTGTTTCAGTTAAATCAACACAACATACCTGTAAAAATACAGCATGGGGCAAAATGAGCACACAGCAATCAGCGTTTTTTTTCCCACTCTGTATCGCAATTGCAAAAAAATATATACAAATGCATTATTATACATCGCCAAATTTCACTCATACATTTCGACATTGTTTAGTGTTCTAATATCTCCTCGAGTTTATATCAAAGATATTATTTTGAGCTTGATGCTAAAATGTTTAGCATTGCTAATGCCAGCGATAGCGAATAATGGGTCTTACCTGGCTACACATACCAGGCAAAAGACACAATCCAACCTTTAGTGCTGGATAGGTGCTCCTGCCTCTTCTCTGCTCTCCTCATATAAAAAAGAATTAAAGTAGTAAATCACCCAGCTGGTTTAGCGGACAGACCATGCTATGTAATGCTCGCTATCTGTATAGAACTATAACTAAACTTAAATTAGTCATTGAGAAAATAATTGTGACGCCGAAGGCGTCGTAACAGAGGCAGCCAGAGACGCAGGTGGAATGAACGGAGGTTTATTCTCCATAATACAACAACCAAAAGAAAGCCAGGCAAACGAAAAGACTCAGAATTAGCAAACAGGCAGTAAGACTCTTTAGGCAGCGCTTGATGGTCCAGTAAGGCTCGTAACGGCAAGGTGCAGCACCGGACTGGATGACCTGCGGGCTTAAAAAGAGCAACGTAATTGTGAACAGGTGTTAGTACTCGGGAGAATGCGATGGCGGGAGTGGTTGCGTGCTCGGGGGTGTGTGCTGGGATCGGCTGCTGGCCGGGATGCGCGCCCTCTGGTGGAGACCCGGCCCCCTCACCGTGACAATAATAAGCAACAAAGCAGTTAATAAAGAATTCAAGTATTTATTCAAGGGCCCAGCTATGTGTCTGTGTTCACTAAACTGAAGGATTATAATCGATTTGGTATGGAGTAAATTATAACACCTACCTCCTCATAAATCAAATCAAATATATTTGTATAGCACTTTTCACAACATATGTTGTCACAAAGTGCTTTACAGGATTTACAAGGTTAACAATACTATGGGTCCAAATCCCTAATGAGCAAGCCAAAGGCGACAGTGGCAAGGAAAAAGTCCCTAGATGGTGGGGAATAGGAAGAAATCTTGGGAGGATCAAGACTCAAAAGGGAATCCATCCTCCATTGGGCGGCCCGTTAACACACAAATTGCACAAAAACAAATTATGCAGACTAATACACAAGTTACAAATAAATCACACAATCAGGCTAAGTATAAGGTAACTAGAATGAAAGTTCTGGGTGTTGATATTGTCAATGTAAATGTCTTATGATGAATGCCAGGTTTTCATTCTGTGTCGGAGCGATGATACAGGTATTGTAGGCTCCAACTGCAGTGTTACTCCCCAAGTGAAGCTCGGAGAAGAAAGATATGTGATGTGGTAAATATGTAACAGATTATTCAAAGGCCAAAATAAACAGATAAATACAATGCAAAATTACAATGGAGGAGGTAGAGTGAGGGGAGGAGACTTTAAAGCAGAAGTGAAAGGGTGGGCTTCCCAAGATAACTGGCCAGCACATATAAAGGTTGAACTAAAAGGAGAATTTTGTGTAATTATAACTTTATTACAATGTTACATTCACCCCCCCAAGAGTACCACAAACATTCTAACCCAACACGAGCCTGCTTGTCAAGTGCCCAAAAATAAAAAATAAATAAATACAAAAGCAATGTTTGCCTGCGCATATAACCTTAACTGCTCAGCAAAGTTAAGAACATAAGGGAAGCATAGCATAGCTACGTTTTAGCATAGCTAAAACATGGGTGATAGGTGCCATCAGGCGACCATAACAGGTGATATCAACCATTTTCATTCATGCACATGGTACCACCATCTTACACACACAAACCACATTGAATGTGCAGGGCTCTGCAGATATATATATATATATATATATATATATATATATATATATATATATATATATATATATATATATATTTATGAACTGCTCAGTAATGCTAACATCTTACATTTAATAAGAGACAAACTAATCACACTGAGCACCATTCTGAACTCAATTTACAGTTATATAATCAGAACTATGTGAAATCACTGCTTTAATTCACAAAACGCATCTTACCAAAGTTCGTTAAACACATTCAATGTCAAGATGGGGTTCCAGGGCCTCGTGGATATGGTCTCTCGTTCAGACAAAACTTAACAAACTTAACAGTTTAATTAAAACAGAAAGCTCAGCTGCACATCTGTGCTGAACAAGCGCAAAGAGAAAAAAGAGAGAGAAAGTTCGTACCAACCTTCAAATTGTGAGTGTGGTAGGAGGGGCTTAAACCTTGGCTAGTAGCCTACTTCGTTAGTACAAAGAAGTAAAATAAATATGCTTATATAATTTTATGTTTATATAATTACTGCAAATAATTAATTATTTTACATTTAATCCACTGAGCAAAATTTATACCTGGGTTACACCCTCCCCCTCAAAATATATGCAAGTACCATTGCATACAGGTAATTACACAACTTTAGAGTGATGCAACGATAGGTTAGGAAGTTTCTACAGTTTCAAAACTGCCCAATAATGGCTGTGTTAAGACTTTGGAATAGGGAATGGACAACTGAAATAAGTGGGTTCCCTAATTGTAGATAATGGAACTTTTTAGGCTGTACAGGAATTCTATGGGAATGCCTCACAGAGGTTTCTGTGTCAACAGGTCCTGCAGGTTCATTACTGGTGCTTGCTGTCACTTCGCTGAAATCAGGATCTTCAGATGCTCTGGGGACATCAATCATCGGACAAAGTAAGTAATTTTCTTTTGGTTCCACAGAATTTTCAGCAGGTACATCATCATCAGTTGTGGTTTTTCTAGACAATCCAAGGGGTTCATCACCAGGATCAAGAATGTAGTCAACAGGTAAGTTACTGATGGCATATTTTGCAGGCATGCTTGCATTTGATGCTTCAGGTATTCTGGGAACATCCACAGCAAAAACAGCAGGTACATTTTGATTGCTTTCTTCACTGTGCTTAGTATCACCTTTCATTTTCGCCCCCTCATTCTGAGTAGGAATGGGTTTCTTGGGATCATAGCCACACAATTTGGTAAGTCTAGTTTCTCCTGCTGGGAATGGTTCAGGGAGGAGGTTCAACTCATTGTCCTCTGGTTCTGATTCCAGGCTATCATTCATCTCACTAACCGTTTGTCTTGATCTGGTCCTGGGTCTGCAAGTCTTAGTAGATGGCATGGTGTCTTTATTCGGTGTTGACAGAAATCCACAGGGCAACAGCAGGTCTCTGTGTAAGGTACGTTGGGGACCGTCTTTATTTTCAGGTTGGACTGTGAATACAGGTAAATTTCCTGCACGACCGACAACTACATACACATCAGTCTCCCATTTGTCAGCAAGCTTGTGTTTTCCTCGAATGTGCACATTCCTAACCAGAACCTTGTCTCCAACTTCCAATTTTGATTTAGTCACCAGTTTATCAAATCTGCTTTTATTTCTTCCAGCAAACGCCTCAAGGTGAGATTTCAGAGCTTTGACGTACTGCGAGTGTGATATATTTGGGGTTTCTTTCACTGGTAGGCCAAAAGCTATGTCTACTGGCAGTCTTGGTTGTCTGCCAAACATTAGTTCATATGGTGCAAAACCAGTGACCTCATTCTTCATGCAATTATATGCATGAACCAAAGATTTTACGAAGTCACACCAATGAGATTTCTCTTGGGTTTTCAGAGTACCGAGCATATTAAGCAAGGTCCGGTTGAACCTTTCCGCAGGATTGCTCTGGGGATGGTAAGAGATGGATCTTGTCTTTTGGATTCCTGCGAGATTGCAGAGTTCCTTTATGGTTTTGGACTCAAAGTCTGGGCCTTGGTCATTGTGCAAGCGCTCTGGGATGCCGTGGTGCACAATAAAGTCTTCCCACAAACATTTAGCTACCTTGTGTACTTTCTGATTAGGGGTTGGGACTGCAATAGCATATTTTGTGAAGTGATCTGTTATTACCAAAACATCCTTTGTACCACTTTGATCTGGCTCAATGCTCAAAAAGTCCATACAAACCAGTTCTAAAGGTCTGGAAACTGTGATATAGGCTCTGTTCGAAATAGACTACTACATACTGGATACTGCATACTGGACTCAGTATATACTGGATACTGCATACTGGTGCTCATAGTAGTATGCAGTACAGTTTCCAGTATGCGACAAAAGCAAAGCATACTACGGGGTCATGTGAACATAGCGTTGCATGATGGGATGCAGTACACCACGAAGATAGCTCTGTTCGTGTACTGGAATATTTTGCGGAAGTAGTAGGTCATCTGGGGATGTTTCGCGTACTGGAAAATTTCATTTTGGTCACATACTGCATACGGCATACTGATTTGGGGCTTGATCAGTATGCCAGTAGTATGTAGTAGGCTATTTCGAACACAGCCATTGACTATGGGTACTGCCTTTTCAGGTAAAGCTTTCCATCTCACACATCTATTGCAGGTTTTGACCTTATTCTCAACATCCAAGGCCATTCTGGCCCAGAAGAATTTGGAACACATAAGATCTAATGTGTGTTCTATGCCCATGTGGCCCATATTGTCATGTAGGTACTTTAGCACTAGGAGGCACAGTTTATCTGGCAATACCAATTGATGCTGTGTTTGCTCTCCTTCATGTCGCCATCTGTACAGGATTCCGTTATGTACTTCAAGACGGTTCCATTCTCTTAGTAGTTCGGCTCGCACAGTTTGACATGGCCTTTCCCCCATCTCTAACTGGAATATCACCTCATAAAGACATGAATCAGATCTTTGCTCTTCCCTCAAAGTAGTCATTGGAAAACTGAAAACAGACTTGGGTCCCTTTTCAAAAAGGTCTGGAATGGCATTTGCCTGAATGGACAGTGACTCCACGGCAGTGATGGGAGATCTACAGTCACCATAATCACTCACACTGAAATGCTTCTCACACATGGCCATGACCACCTCCTGAATTACTTAGGATAGATCATAATCAGGTACGTAATGCTGGACAAACTGCTTCAGCCGTTCCTGTTCCTTTTGGGATAGAGAATCATTAATTAGTTCACCGTGAGGGCATCTTGATAGGCCATCTGCATCTTGGTTTTTGTTCCCAGCACGATACTGAAAATTAAATGTGAAGGTGGAGAGAGCTGATAGCCACCTGTAACCTGTAGCATCAAGTTTAGCAGAGGTTAATATATATGTAAGGGGATTACTGTCAGTCATCACCATAAATGAATTCCCATAACGGTTATCTGAGAATTTTTCTGTTACTGCCCATTTGAGGGTGAGGAATTTGAGTTTGTGTACTGGATACCTGGATTCGCTGCGCGAGAGCCCTAGGCTTGCGAAAGCAATTACTCTCATCTGGCCTTCTTGCTCCTGATATAAAGCAGCCCCAAGGCCGGTCGTGCTAGCATCTGTATGAAGAATGTAGGGTATTTTTGGGTCAGCAAACCCTAGAACTTGAGCAGAAGTGAGTTTCTCAATGATGGTTGTGAAGGCTTCTTCATAGTCAGGTGTCCATCTCTCAGTAAATGGCTCTTTTGGATCAAGGTATTTCCCACTTGTGTTGTGTGGCTTAGTTCCCTTGCGTAATGGAGGGTAGGTGACAATGAGATTCATCAAGGGCTTAATGATCTTTGAATAATTTTTAATGAACCTTCTGTAATATCCAGAGTTAGTAAAGATCAAAATTGCCTCCCGCCGCGGCAAGTTAAGTGTCTGCACTAAACAAATCAATTAAATTAGGACTTTGTTGGTTCAAAACTGAGAAACTGAACAAGTTGAAGAAAAGGTGACGGCACTGTTGCTAAGTATTCAGTCATTTAAAACATCACACGGCGAAGTGCAATCATTACTGTTGGAGGATGAAACCGAAAGTGACACGGACTGGTTCAATGGAAATTTGCAGGACATTGAGGATTTCCTTGAAAAAGTGAACGTTTGGAGAATGGAACAAAACAAACTGCAGTCAACTGTACAGCCACAGGACAGCGCTTCTAACGTTTCCAGGACTTCTAGGTCTTTGAGGGCCTCGTCTGCAGCGAAGATGGCACTGGCCGAGAAGGCTGCTCTGGAGGCACGGAGTAAAGCACTGCCAGCGCTTCAGGCGCTGCAAATGGAGGAGGCAGAGCTCAAGATAAAGCGTGAGATGGAGGAAATGTCACTGAGATTAAAGCGCGACATGGAAGAAATGGCATTAAAATCCAAACGCGAGAATCTGGAACTACAAGCTCAATTAGACGAGGCAAATGCCAAACTAAAAGCATTGAGCGACGCTGAAGAGCAAGCGAGCGGTGCGACATCTACAAAGCAGCTCCAGGGGTATCGCGACGTCCACCACAAACCAGCAGCAATGATGTGGCGGAATCAACACCACTCCAGCCACTGACACAGAGCCGAACAGGCAGAGAGACCTTACAGAAATAATGAGCAGTTCACTGATGGCCCAGCAAAGAATATCGTCAAAAGTTGCATGCATATGGATGCCCTCCAAGGTTATGCGAAGGCAAAAGAGCTCTTGAAAACTCATTTTGGAAATGAAACGAAAATTGCAAATGCATACTTAGACAAGGCTTTTAACTGGGCAACACTAAAAGTTGATGATGGAAAGGCTCTCCTTGAATATGCACTATATTTAAGAGAATGTCTTACTGCCATGCAAAATCTGGACCATTTGGATGAACTGAATGTAACATCTAATCTTAAACTGCTCATCTCCAAATTACCCTACAAACTCCGTGAACGCTGGCGAACCACAGTGTATGAAAAATCCCAACAAAACAACACATGGATTAAGTTTGTTCATCTTGTGGAGTTCACAGAACGCCAATCTACCATCTTACTCCATCCAGTGTTTGGTGACATCAGAGATAACCCAATCAGCAAGCCCATCTCTAGAGCCAAGCCTAGTGCAAAGTCTCAAAAGAGTGGAAGCAGCTTCGTGACCTCTGTCACCTTGTCTAACCCTTAGTTAACAGCACAAACAGCTAAGACGCAGCAAACCAACAAGCACGTTCCAGCGTCAATGACATGCAGTTGCTGTTCAGATAGGCACGACATCACTGACTGTGAAAATTTTAAATCACAGACACATGAAGAGAAGGTAGAACATCTGAAGAGAAATGGGTACTGTTTTGGGTGTCTAAAAAAAGGACATCTTAGCAGGAACTGCCTCAATAGGGCCATTTGTGAGCTGTGCAAGCGTAAACATCATACCTTACTGCACATTACCTGTGAGGATACTGTTAAAACTCAGGCGCCTGTTAATAGCGCACTCATCTCAGCTAGTCATGTTACAGGGGCCAGTCACTGTGCATTGGCTATTGTGCCAGTCATCATTGAGTCACCCAAAAGCTCCAGATCCATAATGACCCACACATTCCTTGACCCGGGCAGTTTAGCAACTTTCTACTCTGACAAGCTCATGCACCAGCTTAACGTCAGTGGACGCAGGACTGAGGTGACCCTGAGAACGATGGGACAGGAGCAAATGGTGAGATGCTAGGAGCTCAAAGGTCTTAAAGTTGGCAACATTGATGGCAGTGTGTTCCTTCAGTTACCCACTGTATACACACAAGCCAAAATCCCAGTGTCAAAGAACCATTTGGTTACAGCAAATGACATCAAAAGATGGCCGTACCTCAGTGGCATAACCCTGGACAGCATTGATGCTGACATAGAGACATAGAGCTACTGATCGGCATGGACGTACCGAAGGCAATGGAACCATGGGATGTCTTAAATAGCCAAAATGATGGACCATATGCAGTAGGTATGCAGTACGGTTTATTTATTTGAACATGAATTTTGCCGTCCTTTCCTTCTGGCCTGCAAATTTCTCTATTACATTTGTATTAAAGTCAGTCATCAAAACGGAATTTTCTCTCATTTTGTAAAAGATGCTGCTCCAACCTGTAGCTATTCAACGTGAACCGAGTTAATGAACCGCAGATGACTGACTGACACTACCAACAAGAGTGGGGGTGTCTAACAAGAGTGGGAGTGTCCGGGGTGCAGAGAGCTGCGCCCCGTGGAAAATCTGAAACCGACCAATTAAACGGCAGCCTCACATCACGTGCTTGGCAAAAATTTACGCATCTACATTGACTCCCATTAGACCGGTGCCCCAACCAGGAAGTGTGCACAATGTAAGCAATTAAATACAATTATGTGTTTATTCTTTTAATAAATTCAAACATGGCTATATTGGACACACAGTGTGACTAAATAATTTCCTCACTATCGCAATTTATAATGAACTCATTTTAATATCGGAACAATATTAAGGGGGCGGCGCCCCAGCGACCCGTATTGACCAGCCGCCACTGATTATAGTGTTTTCAAAAACTTTCACGAACAATAGCTCCTGAAAGTCTTATACCGCCTTAAAGAGTACGGATTGAAGCTTTCACCAGAGAAATGTATGTTTTTCCAGACCTCTGTTCGTTACTTGGGACATGTGATCTCCCAAAATGGAGTTGAAACTGTCAGGGCTGGCTCGGATGCCGTGCCGTCTACATCCACAAGGGGCACCCGAGCCAGTCCTAGACTCCGGCAACGCAATCAGCAATGATCTGTCTCACCTGTTGCCATGGCTTCTTAAGGAAGCCAGTGGAGACAGATCATTGCTGATTCGTTGTGGTTATGCCGTTACGCTCTCAGCCTCTCTCTTACTCTGTTTTGCAGCGTTTGCCTCTTTAGGTGTCTCGCCACCTATCTCTCTTCTCTGTCTTTTTCAAGTCCTCTCCTGCGTCCCTTACTGACCTCCCTCAAGTTTTCCTCAACCTGTTTACCTTCCTATCCCGTTGCTGTTCGTATGGGAAGGGTTTTTTGTTTGAATAGCCTTTTTGCTATTAGTCAGCTCCTTCCCCTGACGTCCTTGTTTTTGCCTTATTTCTTTTTACGCGTTGAGCAGTCCGTGTTTATTCAGGCGCTCCTTTTGGTTCTGTTATTTATTGTGGCACTTGGTTCCACCTCTCTCTCGCTCTCTCTAACACGGTGTGTGCGTCCCTACCACCGTCGTTACAGAACGAATCAGCCAGTGACATGGAACCAGCCGCTTCTAACGAAGCAGCAGAACTAAGGGCAGCCCTCTCCCAGCAGGGTCAGTTGTTAGGCAGCCATGACCAGGTCCTCCGCCAGATCATGGATCAGCTCAACAACGTGACCACTGCCATTCGGGCTTTAAGTAACCCGTCTCCCGCTCATCGGGATCCGCCTCCCGCAAGCCCAGCTGAACCCGCAGCAGCCCCGCGGCACTTCGAGCCTACTCTCCCCGCCCCGGCTCGCTATTCAGGGGATCCCGAAGGGTGTAGGGGTTTTCTACTACAGTGTTCGCTTGTATTCGAACAGCAACCTCTACGCTTCCCTACCGAGCGCGCAAAAATAGCATACGTGATAGCCTTACTTACAGACAAAGCCCTGGCTTGGGCAACCCCGGTATGGGAAAAACAGAACGAAGTTTGTGCTACTTACGATAGCTTCTCCCGGGCCATGAAAGGAGCCTTCTACCATCCCTCGTCAGGCGGGGTTGTCGGTCAGCGGCTTCTGCGTCTCAAGCAGGGAAAGCGGTCCGTAGCAGAGTACTCCATAGAGTTTCGCACGTTGGCAGCCGAAAGTGGTTGGGGTTCGGACTCCCTCATGTCCGTGTTTTTGGAAGGGCTAACGGAGGAGTTGAAGGACGAACTAGCTCTCCGCGACCCTCCGTCTGATCTAGAAACGCTGATCAGCCTGAAGGTACGGCTCGATAACCGCCAGCGCGAGCGCAAAAACACCAAAAAGCATTTCCATCGCGAAACACCCCGCATGCCTGACGTTGTGCAGTCCGGTGAAACCGATAATCCCAGTAGTGAACCGCAACCCATGCAGCTCGGTCATACACGCCTGTCACGGCAGGAAAGACAGGCGCGTTTACAGGAGGGGCGGTGTCTGTATTGCGGGGGCGGGGGACACCAACGTACCAAATGCCCCGAGCTGCAGGGAAAAGACACGACCCACCAGTAGACGGGAAGGCTCTGGCGGGTCGTAACACAAGTCCTCCCACAACCGGTTTATCCATCCACGTTTCGTTGTCGTGGCATAAAACACAGGAAAAGCGCCTTATGGCTTTTGTTGATTCTGGTGCCGCGGCAAATTTTATCGACAGCTCTTTAGCGCAGGAATTACAAATCCCTCTGGTTCGCCTTGAAAAACCCCTCGCTGTCGCCGCGATGGACGGCCGCGCCCTTATCTCCGGCGGTATCGACCGCCAAACCATACCGCTGGAGATGCACGTCGGGGAGCACTTTGAGTTAGTCACCCTATATGTTATCAGCGCCCCTCACATGCCGCTCATACTAGGGTTTCCATGGCTGCAACGACACAACCCTGACATAGACTGGCTCTCGCGCAGTATCGGGTCTTGGGGTGCTATGTGCAAAAACACATGTCGTAAGAGCCTCCCTGCTTCTTCTGCTGAAAAGCCGGTCGAGATCGTTGACCTGTTCTCTGTCCCTGCTGAATACCACGACCTCCAAGCGGTGTTCAGCAAAAAGAAGGCCAGTTTTCTTCCGCCTCACAGGTCTTACGACATCGCCATTGACCTACTTCCCGGGTCTAGTCCTCCTAGGGGTCGTCTCTTCTCTTTGGCCGCCCCCGAGGGAAGAGCCATGGAAACGTACATCCAGGAGGCGTTAGCCGCTGGGTTCATACGGCCCTCCTCGTCTCCAGCCGGTGCTGGTTTTTTCTTTGTCGGCAAGAAAGATGGTGGGTTGAGGCCATGCATTGATTACAGGGGTCTCAATAAGATCACTGTCAAAGACCGTCACCCCCTGCCACTTATGTCAACGGCCTTTGAGGCACTCCAACAAGTTACCATTTTCACTAAGCTAGACCTTCGGAGTGCCTACAACCTAGTGAGGGTCAGAGAGGGGGATGAGTGGAAGACAGCCTTCATCACACCATCGGGTCACTACGAGTACCTTGTGATGCCGTTTGGTCTGATGAACGCCCCGGCTGTCTTCCAGAGACTTATTAATGAGGTGTTGCGTGAGGCTCTCGACCGGTACGCCTTTGTGTATCTTGACGACATCCTTATTTACAGTAGTTCGCGTTCTGAGCACGTCAAACACGTCAGGAGGGTTCTCCAACTTCTGTTGGAGAACCACCTGTTCGTTAAATTAGAAAAATCCCTGTTTCACGCCCAGGAGGTGGCCTTTTTGGGCTACAGAATAGCCCAAAACGTTCTTGCTATGGATCCTGCTAAGATCAGAGCAGTCGCCGACTGGCCCACTCCCACATCGCTTCGTTTGGTTCAACGGTTCTTGGGGTTTGCTAATTTCTACCGTCGCTTTATTAAGAACTACAGCACTCTGGCTGGTCCCCTCATTGCGCTTACCAAGAAAACCCCGGGTCCCTTTGTCTGGTCTCCTGCTGCCCAGGAGTCTTTTGATAAGCTCAAGGAGCGGTTCACCTCGGCACCTGTTCTGTGCATGCCTAACCCTGACCTACCGTTTGTGGTGGAAGTCGATGCGTCTGACTATGGGGTTGGGGCCGTCCTTTCCCAGAGAACGGGTATGCCACTTAAGCTCCACCCTTGTGCTTATTACTCACACCGTATGTCTCCTGCCGAGCGTAATTACGATGTGGGTGATAAGGAACTCTTGGCTGTAAAGCTAGCCCTGGAAGAATGGCGGCATTGGCTGGAGGGGGCCAAGCACCCGTTTCTTGTGTGGACAGACCACAAGAACTTGGCCTACCTCCAGCAAGCCAAGAGGCTCAATCCCCGTCAGGCCAGGTGGTCGCTTTTCTTTGGGCGCTTCGAGTTTACCCTCTCCTATCGCCCAGGGACTAAAAACGTTAAGCCCGATGCTCTCTCTCGTCAATGGGAGACACCCCCCGACTCCACCGAGCCCGGTACGGTCATTCCCGCCTCCAAAATCGTTGCGCCCATTCAATGGGAGGTCGAGACCGCCGTTAAACGGGCGTTAGCAGCCGATCCTGGCCCAGGTGGTGAGCCATCGGGTCGTCTCTTTGTCCACCCTAACCTGCGAAAGAAAGTCATGGAATGGGGTCACAACTCACCCTTTGCTGCGCATCCTGGCTCTCGTCGTACGGCAGAACTTATTCGTAGACGGTTTTGGTGGCCGGGGATTGATAAGGACGTTAGCGACTTCGTTTCGACCTGTGCCACGTGTGTACAAAATAAAACGACCCACTCTAAGCCCTCGGGTCTTCTTCGCCCCCTGCCTATTCCATCCAGGCCCTGGACTCATGCCTCTTTAGACTTTGTTACGGGGTTGCCACCCTCCCGTGGCAACACTACCATATTAGTTATCGTGGACAGGTTCTCCAAGGTAGCTAGGTTCGTAGCCCTCCCCAAGCTCCCGTCTGCCAAAGAGACCGCCTCGCTCTTCCTGCACCATATTGTCAGGCATTTTGGGTTCCCCGTCGACGTGGTTTCCGATCGTGGGCCGCAATTCACTAGCCGGTTTTGGGGGGCTTTTCTGGGTCTGCTTAACGCCAAGGCCAGTCTGTCCTCGGGTTTCCATCCCCAAACCAACGGTCAGACCGAGAGGACCAATCAGGACCTGGAGCAGACTCTCAGGTGCCTGGCGTCCTCCAACCCCTCCTCCTGGGCTGACCAGCTCCTCTGGGCCGAATACGCCCACAACACCCTATGGCACTCTGCCCTCGGGATGTCACCTTTTGAGTGTCTCTATGGCTATGCCCCTCCTATGTTTGCTGACCAGGAGGACGAGGTGGCGGTTCCGGGTGCCCGTGCCTTGGTGCGGCGGTGCCGGTTGGCGTGGAGTAAGGCCCGTAGGGCCCTTCTGTCTGCCTCAGCCGGTTACCGTCGCAACGCTGACAAGCACCGTCTTCCGGCTTTGTCTTTCCGCCGCGGGCAGCGGGTCTGGCTTTCCGCCAAGGATCTGCCGGTCCGTGGTGGAACCAAGAAGCTGGCCCCTCGGTTCCTGGGTCCCTTCAAGGTGGACAGGCGGATCAATCCCGTCTCTTATCGGCTGCTGCTCCCTCCTTCCATGAGGGTCCATCCGGTGTTCCACGTCTCGCGTCTCCGCCCTGTTTTGTGTCACATGCCCCGTGCTCCGGCCCCGCCGCCTCCCCGCATGGTTGACGGCGGTCCGGTGTACACTGTTTCTCGGTTGTTGGATCACCGCCGTGTTCGTGGTCGGGACCAGTACCTCGTTGACTGGGCGGGTTACGGGCCCGAGGAACGGTCATGGGTCCCCGCCTCTCGGGTTGTCGACCGCTCTCTTATTCGTGACTTCCGTCGTGACAGGGCTGTCGCTCTGGGCCCGTGGGGTCTCGGGCCTAGAGGGGGGGGCTCTGTCAGGGCTGGCTCGGATGCCGTGCCGTCTACATCCACAAGGGGCACCCGAGCCAGTCCTAGACTCCGGCAACGCAATCAGCAATGATCTGTCTCACCTGTTGCCATGGCTTCTTAAGGAAGCCAGTGGAGACAGATCATTGCTGATTCGTTGTGGTTATGCCGTTACGCTCTCAGCCTCTCTCTTACTCTGTTTTGCAGCGTTTGCCTCTTTAGGTGTCTCGCCACCTATCTCTCTTCTCTGTCTTTTTCAAGTCCTCTCCTGCGTCCCTTACTGACCTCCCTCAAGTTTTCCTCAACCTGTTTACCTTCCTATCCCGTTGCTGTTCGTATGGGAAGGGTTTTTTGTTTGAATAGCCTTTTTGCTATTAGTCAGCTCCTTCCCCTGACGTCCTTGTTTTTGCCTTATTTCTTTTTATGCGTTGAGCAGTCCGTGTTTATTCAGGCGCTCCTTTTGGTTCTGTTATTTATTGTGGCACTTGGTTCCACCTCTCTCTCACTCTCTCTAACACGGTGTGTGCGTCCCTACCACCGTCGTTACAGAAACTGATCCTGAGAAGCTGGAAGCCCTCAAAACCTGGCCAATGCCTCGAAACCTCAAAGAAGTCAGATCATTCCTTGGTTTCTCTAGTTAGCGCAGCAACGTCCCAATCCCAATCTATTAAGTGGCCAATTGACGGCCCCAAAGGGGGGCTGCGCGCCGAAGCCCCCAGATTTTTGCCGGGTCGGTGGATGGGTCAGGCCTCGAGGGGGGGACCCCCAAAGACGAGGGGAGTTGTCCCCCCGCCTCTAGCGCCCCCATGAGGCCGGCAATAAATTATTGAAAAATGGGCGTTTTTCGAGCGATACGCAGTTCGGCCACAGTGTGGAGCACATCCAAATAAATTGGAAGTGGGATAGGTAAGTAAAAAACGTCCCACTTCCAATTTATTTTTCCGATTATTATGGGATGCCTAATCAAATAGATTGCAAATGGGATGTTTTGTGATTACCTATCCCACTTCCAATCTATTTCAGCTATTATGGGATGCCTATTCAAATAGATTGCAATTGGGATGTTTTGTGATTACCTATCCCACTTCCAATCTATTTCAGCTATTATGGGATGCCTATTCAAATAGATTGCAATTGGGATGTTTTGTGATTACCTATCCCACTTCCAATTTATTTCCATTATTATGGGATGCCTATTCAAATAGATTGCAATTGGGATGTTTTGTGATTACCTATCCCACTTCCAATTTATTTCCATTATTATGGGATGCCTATTCAAATAGATTGCAATTGGGATGTTTTGTGATTACCTATCCCACTTCCAATTTATTTCCATTATTATGGGATGCCTATTCAAATAGATTGCAATTGGGATGTTTTGTGATTACCTATCCCACTTCCAATCTATTTCAGCTATTATGGGATGCCTATTCAAATAGATTGCAATTGGGATGTTTTGTGATTACCTATCCCACTTCCAATCTATTTCAGCTATTATGGGATGCCTATTCAAATAGATTGCAATTGGGATGTTTTGTGATTACCTATCCCACTTCCAATCTATTTCCATTATTATGGGATGCCTATTCAAATAGATTGCAATTGGGATGTTTTGTGATTACCTATCCCACTTCCAATTTATTTCCATTATTATGGGATGCCTATTCAAATAGATTGCAATTGGGATGTTTTGTGATTACCTATCCCACTTCCAATTTATTTCCATTATTATGGGATGCCTATTCAAATAGATTGCAATTGGGATGTTTTGTGATTACCTATCCCACTTCCAATCTATTTCAGCTATTATGGGATGCCTATTCAAATAGATTGCAATTGGGATGTTTTGTGATTACCTATCCCACTTCCAATCTATTTCAGCTATTATGGGATGCCTATTCAAATAGATTGCAATTGGGATGTTTTGTGATTACCTATCCCACTTCCAATCTATTTCAGCTATTATGGGATGCCTATTCAAATAGATTGCAATTGGGATGTTTTGTGATTACCTATCCCACTTCCAATCTATTTCAGCTATTATGGGATGCCTATTCAAATAGATTGCAATTGGGATGTTTTGTGATTACCTATCCCACTTCCAATCTATTTCAGCTATTATGGGATGCCTATTCAAATAGATTGCAATTGGGATGTTTTGTGATTACCTATCCCACTTCCAATCTATTTCAGCTATTATGGGATGCCTATTCAAATAGATTGCAATTGGGATGTTTTGTGATTACCGATCCCACTTCCAATCTATTTCCGCTATTATGGGATGCCTATTCAAATAGATTGCTATTGGGATGTTTTGTGATTACCTATCCCACTTCCAATCTATTTCAGCTATTATGGGATGCCTATTCAAATAGATTGCAATTGGGATGTTTTGTGATTACCTATCCCACTTCCAATCTATTTCAGCTATTATGGGATGCCTATTCAAATAGATTGCAATTGGGATGTTGGCCACTACCCACCCCAGGTGGGCTTGTACAAGTTCAGGAATGTCGTAGGGGTCCGAAACTTGATAGGGGGGTAGTGTGGGACCCCCTAAACAACATATTGAAGCCCCGCCCCCTAAAAGTGGGCGTGGCCGGAAGTAGGTGTTCCCATGGGCCGATCGGCTCGAGACTTGATAGGGGGGTAGTGTGGGACCCCTAAAACAACATATTTAAGCCCCGCCCCTAAAAGTGGGCGTGACCGGAAGTAGGTGTTCCCATGGGCCGATCGGCTCAAAACTTTGCAGGGGAGTTCTATTTGGGACCACAAACAACATACTAAAAGCTCGTGTCCGTAGGTGGTCGGGAAGTCGAAAAATGAACCAGGAAGTGGAACAGGAAGTGACTTTCCCGAGGTCGTAGGGTCATGAAATTTCATAGGGGAGGTCTGGGGGGGCACTGGAGCAACATACTGTAAGCACGAGTCCGAAAGCCAAGCGGAATTTTTACACCACTAACCCAAACTCTATCGCATCCCAATTCCAATTTATTTCCATCAGTCAAATAAATTGGAATTGGGATGCCATTCAAATAAATTGGAATTGGACGATTTGTACTTACCGATCCCAATTCCAATCTATTTGAATGGGATCCCAATTCCAATTTATTTCCATCAGTCAAATAAATTGGAATTGGGATGCCATTCAAATAAATTGGAATTGGACGATTTGTACTTACCGATCCCAATTCCAATCTATTTGAATGGGACCCCATTCAAATAAATTGGAATTGGACGATTTGTACTTACCGATCCCAATTCCAATCTATTTCAATGGGACCCCATTCAAATAAATTGGAATTGGACGATTTGTACTTACCGATCCCAATTCCAATCTATTTCAATGGGACCCCATTCAAATAAATTGGAATTGGACAATTTGTACTTACCGATCCCAATTCCAATCTATTTCAATGGGACCCCATTCAAATAAATTGGAATTGGACAATTTGTACTTACCGATCCCAATTCCAATCTATTTCAATGGGACCCCATTCAAATAAATTGGAATTGGACAATTTGTACTTACCGATCCCAATTCCAATCTATTTCAATGGGATCCCAATTCCAATTTATTTCCATCACTTAAATAAATTGGAATTGGGATGCCATTCAAATAAATTGGAATTGGACAATTTGTACTTACCGATCCCAATTCCAATCTATTTCAATGGGATCCCAATTCCAATTTATTTCCATCACTTAAATAAATTGGAATTGGGATGCCATTCAAATAAATTGGAATTGGACAATTTGTACTTACCGATCCCAATTCCAATCTATTTCAATGGGACCCCATTCAAATAAATTGGAATTGGACAATTTGTACTTACCGATCCCAATTCCAATCTATTTCAATGGGATCCCAATTCCAATTTATTTCCATCACTTAAATAAATTGGAATTGGGATGCCATTCAAATAAATTGGAATTGGACAATTTGTACTTACCGATCCCAATTCCAATCTATTTCAATGGGATCCCAATTCCAATTTATTTCCATCACTTAAATAAATTGGAATTGGGATGCCATTCAAATAAATTGGAATTGGACAATTTGTACTTACCGATCCCAATTCCAATCTATTTCAATGGGACCCCATTCAAATAAATTGGAATTGGACAATTTGTACTTACCGATCCCAATTCCAATCTATTTGAATGGGATCCCAATTCCAATTTATTTCCATCAGTCAAATAAATTGGAATTGGGATGCCATTCAAATACATTGATTTCTAAGTTTTTTTTTCTTATCACTAAAACACTTCAAAAACCATTTATCCATGCTCCCCATGTCTGGTTTATGCAAGCTGGGTGTTCAGAGTTGTCAGACTGTGGTGTCCAAAACCCCACTATTTTGATGACTTGAATAAATTGGAAGTGGGATCTCCAGATCTCAGCTTTGGAATATGATAGCACGATTCTTTTACCACTCCTCTCTAAGTTTGAGTCCTCCTAACTCACTGTGTGAGTTTGGTGAAGTTTGCAGAAAGTCAAAATTTTGCCCCAAAAAAACTCACACACTAACCCCTTAGAGTTTTTTTGAGCCAAAATTTTGACTTTCTGCAATCTTCTCCAAACTCACACAGTGAGTCAGGCACACCTAAACTTAGTGCTGAGCGTTGAAATTTTCAAGCTATGTCATTCTAAGGCTGAGATCTGGCGATCCCACTTCCAATTTATTCAAGTCATCAAAATAGTGGGGTATTGGACAGTGGAATTTCAAAACTCTGACCACTCAGTTTGCATCAGACAGACATGGGGAGTATGGATAAATGGTTTTCTAAGCTTAAAATAAGTGTTTTGTAAAATAACTTATAACCTCATTTTACTGCATCCCAATTCCAATTTATTTCCATCAGTTAAATAAATTGGAATTGGGATGCCATTCAAATAAATTGGAATTGGACAATTTGTACTTACCGATCCCAATTCCAATCTATTTCAATGGGATCCCAATTCCAATTTATTTCCATGTGTCAAATAGATTGGAATTGGGATGATTCATGATTACCATCCCTTTTCCAATACACTCACTCACACACTCATACACACTCACTCACACACAAACACACACACACTCATGCACACACACATACACACACTCACACACACACAGACTCATACACACTCACTCACACACAGACTCATACACACACATATACACACTCACTCACACACACACTCATACACACAAACATACACACACACACACACACACACACACACACATACACACACTCATACACACACACACACATGTCTGAGTCCCACTGACTCACTGTGTGAATGTGTTGAAGTTTGCACAAAGTCATAATTTGGCTGAAAAAAAACTGCATCCCAATTCCAATTTATTTGACTGATGGAAATAAATTGGAATTGGGATGCCATTCAAATAAATTGGGATTGGGATCTTTTGTACTTACCAATCCCAATTCCAATTTATTTGAATGGGATCCCAATTCCAATTTATTTCCATCAGTCAAATAAATTGGAATTGGGATGCCATTCAAATAAATTGGAATTGGACGATTTGTACTTACCGATCCCAATTCCAATCTATTTGAATGGGATCCCAATTCCAATTTATTTCCATCACTTAAATAAATTGGAATTGGGATGCCATTCAAATAAATTGGAATTGGACGATTTGTACTTACCGATCCCAATTCCAATCTATTTCAATGGGACCCCATTCAAATAAATTGGAATTGGACAATTTGTACTTACCAATCCCAATTCCAATCTATTTGAATGGGACCCCATTCAAATAAATTGGAATTGGACAATTTGTACTTACCGATCCCAATTCCAATCTATTTGAATGGGACCCCATTCAAATAAATTGTAATTGGACGATTTGTACTTACCGATCCCAATTCCAATCTATTTCAATGGAACCCCATTCAAATAAATTGGAATTGGACGATTTGTACTTACCGATCCCAATTGCAATCTATTTCAATGGGATCCCAATTCCAATTTATTTCCATCAGTTAAATAAATTGGAATTGGGATGCCATTCAAATAAATTGGAATTGGACGATTTGTACTTACCGATCCCAATTCCAATCTATTTGAATGGGATCCCAATTCCAATTTATTTCCATCACTTAAATAAATTGGAATTGGGATGCCATTCAAATAAATTGGAATTGGACGATTTGTACTTACCAATCCCAATTCCAATCTATTTCAATGGGACCCCATTCAAATAAATTGGAATTGGACGATTTGTACTTACCGATCCCAATTCCAATCTATTTCAATGGGACCCCATTCAAATAAATTGGAATTGGACAATTATTACTTACCAATCCCAATTCCAATCTATTTGAATGGGACCCTATTCAAATAAATTGGAATTGGACGATTTGTACTTACCGATCCCAATTCCAATCTATTTGAATGGGATCCCAATTCCAATTTATTTCCATCAGTCAAATAAATTGGAATTGGGATGCCATTCAAATAAATTGGAATTGGACGATTTGTACTTACCGATCCCAATTGCAATCTATTTGAATGGGATCCCAATTCCAATTTATTTCCATCAGTCAAATAAATTGGAATTGGGATGCCATTCAAATAAATTGGAATTGGACGATTTGTACTTACCCATCCCAATTCCAATCTATTTGAATGGGACCCTATTCAAATAAATTGGAATTGGACGATTTGTACTTACCAATCCCAATTCCAATCTATTTCAATGGGACCCCATTCAAATAAATTGGAATTGGACGATTTGTACTTACCGATCCCAATTCCAATCTATTTCAATGGGACCCCATTCAAATAAATTGGAATTGGACGATTTGTACTTACCGATCCCAATTCCAATCTATTTCAATGGGACCCCATTCAAATAAATTGGAATTGGACGATTTGTACTTACCGATCCCAATTCCAATCTATTTCAATGGGACCCCATTCAAATAAATTGGAATTGGACGATTTGTACTTACCGATCCCAATTCCAATCTATTTCAATGGGACCCCATTCAAATAGATTGGAATTGGAAGATTTGTACTTACCGATCCCAATTCCAATCTATTTGAATGGGATCCCAATTCCAATTTATTTCCATCAGTCAAATAAATTGGAATTGGGATGCCATTCAAATAAATTGGAATTGGACGATTTGTACTTACCGATCCCAATTCCAATCTATTTGAATGGGACCCCATTCAAATAAATTGGAATTGGACGATTTGTACTTACCGATCCCAATTCCAATCTATTTCAATGGTATCCCAATTCCAATTTATTTCCATCAGTCAAATAAATTGGAATTGGGATGCCATTCAAATACATTGATTTCTAAGTTTTTTTTTTCTTATCACTAAAACACTTCAAAAATCATTTATCTATGCTCCCCATGTCTGGTTTATGCAAGTTGGGTGTTCAGAGTTGTCAGACTGTGGTGTCCAAAACCCCACTATTTTGATGACTTGAATAAATTGGAATTGGGATCTCCAGATCTCAGCTTTGGAACATGATAGCACAATTCTTTTACCACTCCTCTCTAAGTTTGAGTCCTTCTAACTCACTGTGTGAGTTTGGTGAAGTTTGCAGAAAGTCAAAATTTTGGCTCAAAAAAACTCACACACTAACCCCTTAGAGTTTTTTTGAGCCAAAATTTTGACTTTCTGCAATCTTCTCCAAACTCACACAGTGAGTCAGGCACACCTAAACTTAGTGCTGAGCGTTGAAATTTTCAAGCTATGTCATTCTAAGGCTGAGATCTGGCGATCCCACTTCCAATTTATTCAAGTCATCAAAATAGTGGGGTATTGGACAGTGGAACTTCAAAACTCTGACCACTCAGTTTGCATCAGACAGACATGGGGAGTATGGATAAATGGTTTTCTAAGCTTAAAATAAGTGTTTTTTAAAATAACTTATAACCTCATTTTACTGCATCCCAATTCCAATTTATTTCCATCAGTTAAATAAATTGGAATTGGGATGCCATTCAAATAAATTGGAATTGGACGATTTGTACTTACCGATCCCACTTCCAATCTATTTGAATGGGATCCCAATTCCAATTTATTTCCATCAGTCAAATAAATTGGAATTGGGATGCCATTCAAATAGATTGGAATTGGGATCGGTAAGTACAAATCGTCCAATTCCAATCTATTTGAATGGGGTCCCATTCAAATAGATTGGAATTGGGATCGGTAAGTACACAACGTCCCACTTCCAATCTATTTGAATGATGTCCCACTTCCAATCTATTTCCCTGTGTCTAATAGATTGGAATTGGGATGAGTCATGATTACCATCCCTTTTCCAATACACACACACACATACACACTCACTCACACACACTCATACACACTCACACACACACACAAACACACACACACACACACACTCATACACACACATATACACACTCACTCACACACACACTCATACACACACTCATACACACTCACTCATACACACACATACACACTCACTCACACACACACACACTCACACACACTCACACACACATGTATGAGTCCCCCTGACTCACTGTGTGCATGTGGTGAAGTTTGCACAAAGTCATAATTTGGCTGAAAAAACAGCATCCCAATTCCAATCTATTTGACACGTGGAAATAAATTGGAATTGGGATGCCATTCAAATAGATTGGAATTGGGATCGGTAAGTACAAATCGTCCAATTCCAATCTATTTGAATGGGGTCCCATTCAAATAGATTGGAATTGGGATCGGTAAGTACAAATCGTCCAATTCCAATCTATTTGAATGGGGTCCTTAAGGCCTACGACTACAGCGCAATAGATTAATGGCTGCCATACGCCAACGCTTCGAGCTATGGACTTGCAACTTGGGATGGTCCATCGGGCCATCACAGAGACGACCTCGACCGATTTTGGGACCTCTACGTCAAATTTTGGCCCCTCAGGGGCCCCAAATGTATGAAAATTTGGGTTTGACCTTAAGGCCTACGACTACAGCGCAATAGATTAATGGCTGCCATACGCCAACGCTTCGAGCTACGGACTTGCAACTTGGGATGGTCCATCGGGCCATCACAGAGACGACCTCGACCGATTTTGGGACCTCTACGTCAAATTTTGGCCCCTCAGGGGCCCCAAATGTATGAAAATTTGGGTTTGACCTTAAGGCCTACGACTACAGCGCAATAGATTAATGGCTGCCATACGCCAACGCTTCGAGCTACGGACTTGCAACTTGGGATGGTCCATCGGGCCATCACAGAGACGACCTCGACCGATTTTGGGACCTCTACGTCAAATTTTGGCCCCTCAGGGGCCCCAAATGTATGAAAATTTGGGTTTGACCTTAAGGCCTACGACTACAGCGCAATAGATTAATGGCTGCCATACGCCAACGCTTCGAGCTACGGACTTGCAACTTGGGAAGGTCCATCGGGCCATCACAGAGACGACCTCGACCGATTTTGGGACCTCTACGTCAAATTTTGGCCCCTCAGGGGCCCCAAATGTATGAAAATTTGGGTTTGACCTTAAGGCCTACGACTACAGCGCAATAGATTAATGGCTGCCATACGCCAACGCTTCGAGCTACGGACTTGCAACTTGGGATGGTCCATCGGGCCATCACAGAGACGACCTCAACCGATTTTGGGACCTCTACGTCAAATTTTGGCCCCTCAGGGGCCCCAAATGTATGAAAATTTGGGTTTGACCTTAAGGCCTACGACTACAGCGCAATAGATTAATGGCTGCCATACGCCAACGCTTCGAGCTACGGACTTGCAACTTGGGATGGTCCATCGGGCCATCACAGAGACGACCTCGACCGATTTTGGGACCTCTACGTCAAATTTTGGCCCCTCAGGGGCCCCAAATGTATGAAAATTTGGGTTTGACCTTAAGGCCTACGACTACAGCGCAATAGATTAATGGCTGCCATACGCCAACGCTTCGAGCTACGGACTTGCAACTTGGGATGGTCCATCGGGCCATCACAGAGACAACCTCGACCGATTTTGGGACCTCTACGTCAAATTTTGGCCCCTCAGCATCCCCAAATGTATGCTCGTGACCTCTCTGTGTTAGAAAAAAATCACTTTCAAAAGTTAGCCACGCCCAATCCGTATGACCTAAGGGTCTGTGCTCGGAGTATCTTCCTCAGTGGGTGGGGTATATTAACACTCTGGAAGCACGTGTGGATACGTGCAGGTTTGGTCCTTCAGGGGCCCCGCACACATGGTCTTGTGCTTTAAGTGTTAGAGGAGATTCTGCCTAAAAGTGCAAATTCAAATGATAGCCACACCCAAACCATATGACCTATGAGTCTGTGCATGCACTATCTTTATCAATTTGTTGGGTATAATAACACTCTGCAGGCACGTGTGGATACGTGCAGGTTTGGTCCTTCAGGGGCCCCGCACACATGGTCTTGTGCTTTAAGTGTTAGAGGAGATTCTGCCTAAAAGTGCAAATTCAAATGATAGCCACACCCAAACCATATGACCTATGAGTCTGTGCATGCACTATCTTTATCAATTTGTTGGGTCTAATAACACTCTGCAGGCACGTGTGGATACGTGCAGGTTTGGTCCTTCAGGGGCCCCGCACACATGGTCTTGTGCTTTAAGTGTTAGAGGAGATTCTGCCTAAAAGTGCAAATTCAAATGATAGCCACACCCAAACCATATGACCTTTGAGTCTGTGCATGCACTATCTTTATCAATTTGTTGGGTCTAATAACACTCTGCAGGCACGTGTGGATACGTGCAGGTTTGGTCCCTCAGGGGCCCCGCACACATGGTCTTGTGCTGTGTTAGAAGAGTTACTGCCTAAAAGAGCAAATTCAAATGATAGCCACACCCAAACCATATGACCTTTGGGTCTGTGCATGCACTATCTTTATCAATTTGTTGGGTCTAATAACACTCTGCAGGCACGTGTGGATACGTGCAGGTTTAGACTCTCAGGGGCCACAAGTGTGTGTGTTGCTCCTATTAAAAAAGGCCTACACAGCAACACGTTGACTGCTGCCAAACGCCAACGCTTCGAGCTACAGACCTGTATCTCAGGATCCTGCATCGGGCCATCACAGAGACGACCTCGACCGATTTTGGGACCCCTAGGTTAAATTTTGGGCCCTCAGCGGCCCCAAATGTATGTACATTTCTGTTTGACCTTTGGCCTACGACTACAGCGCAATATCTTTTAGGCTGCCATACGCCAACGCTTTGAGCTACGGACTTGCAACTCGGGATCCTCCATCGGGCCATCACAGAGACGACCTCGACCGATTTTGGGACCCCTACGTCAAATTGTGGCCCCTCAGCGGCCCCAAATGTATGAAAATATGCGTTTAAACTTTAGGCCTCTCCCTACAGTGCAATATCTTTTTTGCTGCCATACGCCAACACTTCGAGCTACGGACTTGGGCCTTGGGATCCTCTTTTAGGCCATAACATACATGACCCCGACCGATTTTGGGACCTTTACGTCAAATTTTGGCCCTTCAGCGGCCCCAAATGTATGCTTGTGACTGTTCTGTGTTAGAAAAAAAACACCTTTAAAACTTAGCCACGCCCAAACGGTATGACCTAGGGCTCCGTGCTTACAGTATGTTGTTCCAAAGCCCTCTCAGACATCCCTTATGAAATTTCATGACCCTCCGACCTCGGGAAAGTCACTTCCTGTTCCACTTCCTGGTTCGTTTTTTGACTTCCCGCCCACTTACGGACACGAGCTTTTAGTATGTTGTTTGGGGTCCCTAACATAACTCCCCTGCAAAGTTTCGAGCCGATTGGCCCATGGGAACACCTACTTCCGGCCACGCCCACTTTTGGGGGCGGGGCTTAAATATGTTGTTTTAGGGGCCCCACACTACTCCCCTATGAAGTCTCAAGCCGATCGGCCTATGGGAACACCTACTTCCGGCCACGCCCACTTTTTGGGGGCGGGGCTTCAATATGTTGTTTTAGGGGTCCCACACTACCCCCCTATCAAGTTTCGGGCCCCTACGATATTCGGTTCTCTTCCTGTGCTCTTAACTCTAATTCTGAACTTTGTACACGCCCACCTGGGGTGGGTGGTGGCCAACATCCCAATTGCAATCTATTGTGTGTCTAACCATCCCACTTGCCATCTATTTAAGCATGCCAACAGGTAATTGCTTTTTCAATGTGTCCACGAAAAATGAATGGAAATAGATTGGGATTGGGATGCGGCCAATCAGGGTTTAGGGAGGAGCTTCGAAGTCGGGGCGTCGAATGCTGGTTCGTCCCGGGGCCCTCGACCACATATCCGAAAACCGCATGTCTAGGCCCTTCCAGAGCCTTGTAAAAAAATCAGAAAAAAATATTCCTGAAAATTATTTTCAATGGACTAGGTGAATAGGATTTGTGTCCACGAACCATCTATGAGCACTATGTGAGATAAATTGGAATTGGGATGCGAAAGGGTTAGTAAGGATTTGGTTGGGCGGTGTGAAAATTCCGCTTGGCGTTCGGACTCGGGCTTACAGTATGTTGTGCCGGAGCCCTCTCAGACATCCCCTATGAAATTTCATGACCCTACGACCTCGGGAAAGTCACTTCCTGTTCCACTTCCTGGTTCGTTTTTCGACTTCCCGACCACCTACGGACACGAGCTTTTAATATGTTGTTTGTGGTCCCTAACAGAACTACCCTGCAAAGTTTCGAGCCGATTGGCCCATGGGAACTACAACTTCCGGCCACGCCCACTTTTGGGGGCGGGGCTTAAATATGTTGTTTAGGGGGTCCCACACTACTCCCCTATCAAGTCTCGAGCCAATCGGACCATGGGAACACCTACTTCCGGCCACGCCCACTTTTGGGGGCGGGGCTTCAATATGTTGTTTAGGGGGTCCCACACTACCCCCCCACCAAGTTTCGGACCCCTACGACCTTCGGTTCTCTTCCTGTGCCCCTACCTTTAATTCCTGAACTTGTACACGCCCACCTGGGGTGGGTGGTGGCCAACATCCCAATTGCAATCTATTTCAATACCAAGCAAACACATGGTATAAACTAGAAATGGGATGTGGGTGGGGTTTGGGGGAGGTGTGTTGAAACCTCCCACTTGCAATCTATTTGAATAGCATGCCAACACATTGAATAAATTGGAAGTGGGATCCCTTGCCAGCTTGCCCATTATGCCACGTGCCACGACTTAAAACTGACTTCGGATCAGTGGCCGGTATCGGGCGTGGTCCACGGACAGCGCGAGGGCGCCCCTACAGGCGTCCACGAAGCCCCTATTGACTTACCAGTGTGGTCAGTAAGGAAATCACAAAGGTGTCCATTCGGCAATTTAGTTAAACGGCAATTGGGATCCAAATTCGGGTTACAATCCCATTGCCCCACTATTGCGTACAATGGCAATTTATTTAGTTCATCAAAATCCCAAAACCCCACTACGTTTACTTACTCTAGAAAACCCTCTCTTCCAGTACAGATGACGGGAAACAATTTGAAAAAGACATTGGAACCCTTCTTCTTTTTCAGAGTTACATATAGCTTAGCATTTTTTACTTTGAAAGTTAGGCAAGCATTGTTCCTCACAAGTTCAGCCCTGCTCATGTACCAAGTTGAGAATGCTGCTTTGGAGGACTCCAGACTTGAAAATTGCAAAAAAGAGATTACCACAGGGTAGCGTGGCCGAGCGGTCTAAGGCGCTGGATTAAGGCTCCAGTCTCTGCGGAGGCGTGGGTTCGAATCCCACCGCTGCCAAGCAATTTTTTTTGGAGATGGCAGAAGAATTCTTATACCTAATCACTCTCAACAACGGTGCCTGACCCAAGGCTGAAGAGCAGTTATTCGCATGATGGTAGCAGAGAGCCATGCTACGATGCCATTTGCAAATGCTCATACCTGGCTTTGTTCTTAGGCGACATTGAAGACCCTGCAGTGTTTTGATAACAGGCAGGAAATGATGCATCTTTCCTCTTCTGACAGAAGACAAATTCAGCTTCTTCTACAAGAATGTCAGCAAATACAGTCTTCCTGTGGTAGCGTGTCTGAGTGGTCTAAGGCACTGGATTTAGGCTCCAGTCTCTGAGAAGGCATGGGATCGAATGCTGCCAGCTGGTAACTTTACAATGATTCTTGCCTTTGTGTTCTCTTGAAAACCCTCTCTTCCAGTACAGATGACGGGAAACAATTTGAAAAAGACATTGGAACCCTTCTTCTTTTTCAGAGTTACATATAGCTTAGCATTTTTTACTTTGAAAGTTAGGCAAGCATTGTTCCTCACAAGTTCAGCCCTGCTCATGTACCAAGTTGAGAATGCTGCTTTGGAGGACTCCAGACTTGAAAATTGCAAAAAAGAGATTACCACAGGGTAGCGTGGCCGAGCGGTCTAAGGCGCTGGATTAAGGCTCCAGTCTCTGCGGAGGTGTGGGTTCGAATCCCACCGCTGCCAAGCAGTTTTTTTGGAGATGGCAGAAGAATTCTTATACCTAATCACTCTCAACAACGGTGCCTGACCCAAGGCTGAAGAGCAGTTATTCGCATGATGGTAGCAGAGAGCCATGCTACGATGCCATTTGCAAATGCTCATACCTGGCTTTGTTCTTAGGCGACATTGAAGACCCTGCAGTGTTTTGATAACAGGCAGGAAATGATGCATCTTTCCTCTTCTGACAGAAGACAAATTCAGCTTCTTCTACAAGAATGTCAGCAAATACAGTCTTCCTGTGGTAGCGTGTCTGAGTGGTCTAAGGCACTGGATTTAGGCTCCAGTCTCTGAGAAGGCATGGGATCGAATGCTGCCAGCTGGTAACTTTACAATGATTCTTGCCTTTGTGTTCTCTTGAAAACCCTCTCTTCGAGTACAGATGACGGGAAACAATTTGAAAAAGACATTGGAACCCTTCTTCTTTTTCAGAGTTACATATAGCTTAGCATTTTTTACTTTGAAAGTTAGGCAAGCATTGTTCCTCACAAGTTCAGCCCTGCTCATGTACCAAGTTGAGAATGCTGCTTTGGAGGACTCCAGACTTGAAAATTGCAAAAAAGAGATTACCACAGGGTAGCGTGGCCGAGCGGTCTAAGGCGCTGGATTAAGGCTCCAGTCTCTGCGGAGGTGTGGGTTCGAATCCCACCGCTGCCAAGCAGTTTTTTTGGAGATGGCAGAAGAATTCTTATACCTAATCACTCTCAACAACGGTGCCTGACCCAAGGCTGAAGAGCAGTTATTCGCATGATGGTAGCAGAGAGCCATGCTACGATGCCATTTGCAAATGCTCATACCTGG
This sequence comes from Brachyhypopomus gauderio, assembly GCF_052324685.1. Classification (NCBI taxonomy): domain Eukaryota; kingdom Metazoa; phylum Chordata; class Actinopteri; order Gymnotiformes; family Hypopomidae; genus Brachyhypopomus; species Brachyhypopomus gauderio. Next base: position 477,640 of record NW_027506951.1, read on the forward strand.
CTTTGTTCTTAGGCGACATTGAAGACCCTGCAGTGTTTTGATAACAGGCAGGAAATGATGCATCTTTCCTCTTCTGACAGAAGACAAATTCAGCTTCTTCTACAAGAATGTCAGCAAATACAGTCTTCCTGTGGTAGCGTGTCTGAGTGGTCTAAGGCACTGGATTTAGGCTCCAGTCTCTGAGAAGGCATGGGATCGAATGCTGCCAGCTGGTAACTTTACAATGATTCTTGCCTTTGTGTTCTCTTGAAAACCCTCTCTTCCAGTACAGATGACGGGAAACAATTTGAAAAAGACATTGGAACCCTTCTTCTTTTTCAGAGTTACATATAGCTTAGCATTTTTTACTTTGAAAGTTAGGCAAGCATTGTTCCTCACAAGTTCAGCCCTGCTCATGTACCAAGTTGAGAATGCTGCTTTGGAGGACTCCAGACTTGAAAATTGCAAAAAAGAGATTACCACAGGGTAGCATGGCCGAGCGGTCTAAGGCGCTGGATTAAGGCTCCAGTCTCTGCGGAGGTGTGGGTTCGAATCCCACCGCTGCCAAGCAGTTTTTTTGGAGATGGCAGAAGAATTCTTATACCTAATCACTCTCAACAACGGTGCCTGACCCAAGGCTGAAGAGCAGTTATTCGCATGATGGTAGCAGAGAGCCATGCTACGATGCCATTTGCAAATGCTCATACCTGGCTTTGTTCTTAGGCGACATTGAAGACCCTGCAGTGTTTTGATAACAGGCAGGAAATGATGCATCTTTCCTCTTCTGACAGAAGACAAATTCAGCTTCTTCTACAAGAATGTCAGCAAATACAGTCTTCCTGTGGTAGCGTGTCTGAGTGGTCTAAGGCACTGGATTTAGGCTCCAGTCTCTGAGAAGGCATGGGATCGAATGCTGCCAGCTGGTAACTTTACAATGATTCTTGCCTTTGTGTTCTCTTGAAAACCCTCTCTTCCAGTACAGATGACGGGAAACAATTTGAAAAAGACATTGGAACCCTTCTTCTTTTTCAGAGTTACATATAGCTTAGCATTTTTTACTTTGAAAGTTAGGCAAGCATTGTTCCTCACAAGTTCAGCCCTGCTCATGTACCAAGTTGAGAATGCTGCTTTGGAGGACTCCAGACTTGAAAATTGCAAAAAAGAGATTACCACAGGGTAGCGTGGCCGAGCGGTCTAAGGCGCTGGATTAAGGCTCCAGTCTCTGCGGAGGTGTGGGTTCGAATCCCACCGCTGCCAAGCAGTTTTTTTGGAGATGGCAGAAGAATTCTTATACCTAATCACTCTCAACAACGGTGCCTGACCCAAGGCTGAAGAGCAGTTATTCGCATGATGGTAGCAGAGAGCCATGCTACGATGCCATTTGCAAATGCTCATACCTGGCTTTGTTCTTAGGCGACATTGAAGACCCTGCAGTGTTTTGATAACAGGCAGGAAATGATGCATCTTTCCTCTTCTGACAGAAGACAAATTCAGCTTCTTCTACAAGAATGTCAGCAAATACAGTCTTCCTGTGGTAGCGTGTCTGAGTGGTCTAAGGCACTGGATTTAGGCTCCAGTCTCTGAGAAGGCATGGGATCGAATGCTGCCAGCTGGTAACTTTACAATGATTCTTGCCTTTGTGTTCTCTTGAAAACCCTCTCTTCCAGTACAGATGACGGGAAACAATTTGAAAAAGACATTGGAACCCTTCTTCTTTTTCAGTTACATATAGCTTAGCATTTTTTACTTTGAAAGTTAGGCAAGCATTGTTCCTCACAAGTTCAGCCCTGCTCATGTACCAAGTTGAGAATGCTGCTTTGGAGGACTCCAGACTTGAAAATTGCAAAAAAGATATTACCAAAGGGTAGCGTGGCCGAGCGGTCTAAGGCGCTGGATTTAGGCTCCAGTCTCTGCGGAGGCGTGGGTTCGAATCCCACCGCTGCCAAGCAGTGTTTTTAAGAGATGGCAGAAGAATTCTTATACCTAATCACTCTCAACAATGGTGCCTGACCCAAGGCTGAAGAGCAGTCATTCGCATGATGGTAGCAGAGAGCCATGCCACTATGCCATTTGCAAATGCTCATACCTGGCTTTGTTCTTAGGCGACATTGAAGACCCTGCAGTGTTTTGATAACAGGCAGGAAATGATGCATCTTTCCTCTTCTGACAGAAGACAAATTCAGCTTCTTCTACAAGAATGTCAGCAAATACAGTCTTCCTGTGGTAGCGTGTCTGAGTGGTCTAAGGCACTGGATTTAGGCTCCAGTCTCTGAGAAGGCATGGGATCGAATGCTGCCAGCTGGTAACTTTACAATGATTCTTGCCTTTGTGTTCTCTTGAAAACCCTCTCTTCCAGTACAGATGACGGGAAACAATTTGAAAAAGACATTGGAACCCTTCTTCTTTTTCAGAGTTACATATAACTTAGCATTTTTTACTTTGAAAGTTAGGCAAGCATTGTTCCTCACAAGTTCAGCCCTGCTCATGTACCAAGTTGAGAATGCTGCTTTGGAGGACTCCAGACTTGAAAATTGCAAAAAAGATATTACCAAAGGGTAGCGTGGCCGAGCGGTCTAAGGCGCTAGATTTAAGCTCCAGTCTCTGCGGAGGCGTGGGTTCGAATCCCACCGCTGCCTAGCAGTGTTTTTAAGAGATGGCAGAAGAATTCTTATACCTAATCACTCTCAACAATGGTGCCTGACCCAAGGCTGAAGAGCAGTCATTCGCATGATGGTAGCAGAGAGCCATGCCACGATGCCATTTGCAAATGCTCATACCTGGCTTTGTTCTTAGGCGACATTGAAGACCCTGCGGTGTTTTGATAACAGGCAGGAAATGATGCATCTTTCCTCTTCTGACAGAAGAAAAATTCACCTTCTTCCACAAGAATGTCAGCAAATGCAGTCTTCCTGTGGTAGCGTGTCTGAGTGGTCTAAGGAACTGGATTTAGGCTCCAGTCTCTGAGAAGGCATGGGATCGAATGCTGCCAGCTGGTAACTTTACAATGATTCTTGCCTTTGTGTTCTCTTGAAAACACTCTCTTCCAGTACAGATGATGGGAAACAATTTGAAAAAGACATTGGAACCCTTCTTCTTTTTCAGAGTTACATATAGCTTAGCATTTTTTACTTTGAAAGTTAGGCAAGCATTGTTCCTCACAAGTTCAGCCCTGCTCATGTACCAAGTTGAGAATGCTGCTTTGGAGGACTCCAGACTTGAAAATTGCAAAAAAGATATTATCAAAGGGTAGCGTGGCCGAGCGGTCTAAGGCGCTGGATTTAGGCTTCAGTCTCTGCGGAGGCGTGGGTTCGAATCCCACCGCTGCTAAGCTGTGTTTTTAGGAGATGGCAGAAGAATTCTTATACCTAATCACTCTCAACAACGGTGCCTGACCCAAGGCTGAAGAGCAGTCATTCGCATGATGGTAGCAGAGAGCCATGCCACGATGCCATTTGCAAATGCTCATACCTGGCTTTGTTCTTAGGCGACATTGAAGACCCTGCAGTGTTTTGATAACAGGCAGGAAATGATGCATCTTTCCTCTTCTGACAGAAGACAAATTCAGCTTCTTCTACAAGAATGTCAGCAAATACAGTCTTCCTGTGGTAGCGTGTCTGAGTGGTCTAAGGCACTGGATTTAGGCTCCAGTCTCTGAGAAGGCATGGGATCGAATGCTGCCAGCTGGTAACTTTACAATGATTCTTGCCTTTGTGTTCTCTTGAAAACCCTCTCTTCCAGTACAGATGACGGGAAACAATTTGAAAAAGACATTGGAACCCTTCTTCTTTTTCAGAGTTACATATAACTTAGCATTTTTTACTTTGAAAGTTAGGCAAGCATTGTTCCTCACAAGTTCAGCCCTGCTCATGTACCAAGTTGAGAATGCTGCTTTGGAGGACTCCAGACTTGAAAATTGCAAAAAAGATATTACCAAAGGGTAGCGTGGCCGAGCGGTCTAAGGCGCTAGATTTAAGCTCCAGTCTCTGCGGAGGCGTGGGTTCGAATCCCACCGCTGCCTAGCAGTGTTTTTAAGAGATGGCAGAAGAATTCTTATACCTAATCACTCTCAACAATGGTGCCTGACCCAAGGCTGAAGAGCAGTCATTCGCATGATGGTAGCAGAGAGCCATGCCACGATGCCATTTGCAAATGCTCATACCTGGCTTTGTTCTTAGGCGACATTGTAGACCCTGCGGTGTTTTGATAACAGGCAGGAAATGATGCATCTTTCCTCTTCTGACAGAAGAAAAATTCACCTTCTTCCACAAGAATGTCAGCAAATGCAGTCTTCCTGTGGTAGCGTGTCTGAGTGGTCTAAGGAACTGGATTTAGGCTCCAGTCTCTGAGAAGGCATGGGATCGAATGCTGCCAGCTGGTAACTTTACAATGATTCTTGCCTTTGTGTTCTCTTGAAAACACTCTCTTCCAGTACAGATGACGGGAAACAATTTGAAAAAGACATTGGAACCCTTCTTCTTTTTCAGTTACATATAGCTTAGCATTTTTTACTTTGAAAGTTAGGCAAGCATTGTTCCTCACAAGTTCAGCCCTGCTCATGTACCAAGTTGAGAATGCTGCTTTGGAGGACTCCAGACTTGAAAATTGCAAAAAAGATATTATCAAAGGGTAGCGTGGCCGAGCGGTCTAAGGCGCTGGATTTAGGCTTCAGTCTCTGCGGAGGCGTGGGTTCGAATCCCACCGCTGCCAAGCTGTGTTTTTAGGAGATGGCAGAAGAATTCTTATACCTAATCACTCTCAACAACGGTGCCTGACCCAAGGCTGAAGAGCAGTCATTCGCATGATGGTAGCAGAGAGCCATGCCACGATGCCATTTGCAAATGCTCATACCTGGCTTTGTTCTTAGGCGACATTGAAGACCCTG